>NC_140612.1:18820288-19150288 GCF_057381915.1 Diplotaxodon limnothrissa
TCCAGTGCTCCTTGTTTTTCAGTCGCACGCCTCACGCGTTCCCCATGGATACTGCTAAGATCTCCCACTTCGTGGGATTGTTACGGGGGCGTGCTCTAGCATGGGCTGAAGCCTACTTAAATTCTCACCCCATTCGTGATTGCGATTACGATGACTTCCTGGAGGAGTTCCAGGCTACGTTTTCCCCTCCGGTATCGGAGGACGATGCCGCGCAGAAGTTGCTGGGGCTCCGTCAGGGGCGGCGCAGTATTGCGGAGTACCTAGTTGAATTCCGTACTCGAGCGGTCGCCGTGGGTTGGCCCGATTCGGCTCTTCGTGGGTTTTTTTTACGGTCGTTAAATGACCAGATGAAGGACCAACTAGCTTTTCACGAGGAGACCAGATCCTTTGATGAATTGGCCTCCCTCTCCCGTAGGATTGACAGACGCTTGCGGGAGAGGGATGCCGAGCGGCGGTCTAAGCCTATGGGCTCCGTATTGCGCCCCGGGTTTCGCGTTTCTCCACCCGCGCCCCCAGCTGCGTGTGCGCGCTCTCCGTCGCCGCCCCCGCCTGAACCCATGCAGATCGGACGCTCTCGGCTTTCTCCGGAGGAGAGGGAACGCCGATTTCGGGCTGGAGAATGTCTGTACTGTGGGAGGCCCGGTCACCGCATCGCTGTTTGCCCGGTCCGCCCAAACGACCCGGCCCACCGGTGAGTCCGGGGATACGGGTGGGCAGCACTCTAAGCACTACTAGACCCCGATTGTTACTGTCCGTTACTATCGTGACTTCTAATCAGACTTTTACATGCCCCGCGTTAGTGGACTCCGGGGCGGAACAGAACCTTATGGATGAGAAGCTGGCTAAGAGGCTAGCTGTGTCTCTTACTCCACTCGAACCGCCTATCCCTGCGTCTACATTAAACAACCAAGTGTTTGCATACATAACTCACCAAACCGCGCCTGTACGGTTAATCACATCAGGTAACCACCAAGAGCAGCTGTCCTTTTTCACTTTTCCTGCTCCTGACACCCCGCTTATCCTAGGCTACCCCTGGTTACAGAGACATAACCCACACATAGATTGGGCCGGAAAAAGTATCGCGAGCTGGAGTGTGTTTTGTCTGGCGAACTGCCTGAGGTCAGCCGTTCCCTCCGCCTCAACGGAACGGAGGCCCGCCCCGCCACCCGCGCCGGACCTCTCTTCCGTGCCCCCCGACTATCACGATCTCCAGCAGGTGTTCAGTAAAGATGAGGCGCTCTCACTCCCGCCTCACCGTCCATATGACTGTGCTATCGATCTGCTCCCGGGTGCATCGCTGCCCTCTAGCAGATTATACAACCTGTCTCGCCCCGAAAGAGAAACCATGGAGAATTACATCCAGGAGTCGCTAACTGCAGGACGTATTAGGCCGTCATCCTCTCCCGTGGCTGCGGGTTTTTTCTTCGTGGGAAAGAAAGACGGGACGCTCCGCCCGTGCATCGATTACAGGGGGCTGAATGACGTCACCGTCAAAAACAAATATCCCCTCCCACTCATTAGTTCTATTTTTAACTCACTCCAGGGAGCTACGGTCTTCACCAAACTAGATCTGCGGAACGCCTACCACCTGGTACGGATACGTGAAGGCGACGAGTGGAAGACCGCCTTCAATACCCCACTAGGGCATTTTGAATATCTAGTGATGCCGTTCGGGTTAACGAACGCCCCGGCGGTTTTTCAAGCCCTAGTCAACGACGTGTTACGGGATTTCCTGAACGTGTTTGTTTTTGTTTACCTGGATGATATTTTGATTTTCTCCAAGACGCTCGAGGACCATCGCATCCATGTGAGGAGCGTGCTACAACGGCTGCTCGAAAATAGACTGTACGTAAAAGCGGAAAAGTGTGAGTTCCACGCCTCATCCATTTCCTTCTTGGGCTACATCCTCGCTGGTGGGCAGGTGAAGACCGACCCGGTGAAGATCAAAGCAATATTGGAATGGCCGGTTCCGGAGACACGAAAGAAGCTTCAGAGCTTCTTGGGGTTTGCGAATTTTTATCGCCGTTTCATTCGAAACTACAGCCAGGTGGCCGCGCCTCTCACCCAACTCACCTCACCCAAGGTGTCTTTCACATGGTCCCCTGAGGCCCACGCAGCCTTCGCTAAATTGAAGCGATTATTCACGTCCACACCCATTCTGACCCATCCTGACTCTTCTAAACAGTTTGTTGTTGAGGTCGACGCATCTGATGCGGGAGTCGGGGCGGTTCTTTCCCAGCGGTCTGGGCCCCTGAACAAACTCCGGCCGTGCGCCTTTTTCTCACGCCGACTCACCCCCGCGGAGAGGAATTACGACATCGGCGACAGGGAACTCCTAGCGGTAAAACTTGCATTGGAGGAATGGCGTCACTGGCTGGAGGGGACCGAACAGCCCTTCGTTATATGGACGGATCATAAAAATCTACTGTACCTTAGAACCGCCAAGAGGTTAAATCCCCGTCAAGCTCGCTGGTCCCTATTCTTGGCCGCTTCAACTTCACACTCTCCTATCGTCCCGGGTCACGAAACATCAAACCCGATGCGCTCTCCCGTCTGTATTCCCCCGACAGCGAGGCGCCCCCCCCCCGCCACCATCCTGCCTGCCTCCTGCGTGGTGGGTGCTCTCACCTGGGAGATTGAGGAGACCATTCGCCAAGCGCTCCCGGGGGACCCTGACCCAGGGACTGGACCGCCAGGACGGCGCTTCGTTCCCGCCGCCGCCCGGGGAGCAGTCATCCACTGGATCCACACAGCACGATTCGCGTGCCACCCGGGCGTGAGCAGAACGGCGCGCCTCCTCAGCAGACACTTCTGGTGGAAATCGCTACTACGGGACGTGAGGGACTACGTGTCTGCCTGTGCCGTCTGCGCTCGTAATAAATCATCCACGAAACATCCCATGGGCCAGCTCCACCCACTCACTACTCCCCACCGGCCCTGTTCTCACATCTCGCTCGACTTTGTTACCGGTCTCCCCACCTCTTCTGGAAAATGTGTCATCCTCACCGTTGTGGATCGGTTTTCTAAGGCCGCCCACTTCGTCCCGCTAGCCAAGCTGCCCTCGGCTGCTGAGACTGCCCAAGCGTTAGTCACGGAAGTCTTCAGGCTCCACGGAATTCCCCTGGACATTGTCTCCGATCGCGGTCCCCAGTTCACCTCACAAGTGTGGAGGACCTTCTGCTCCATTCTCGGCGCCAAGGTCAGTTTGAGTTCCGGTTTCCACCCGCAATCCAATGGGCAAACTGAACGCCTTAATCAGGAGCTGGAGACTATGCTGAGGTGCGTAGCCAGTCAAAACCCCTCCTCCTGGGTTACTTACCTGCCCTGGGTGGAGTACGCCCACAATACTCACACCTCGTCCTCCACCGGCTTCTCTCCTTTCGAAGCGTCCCTCGGGTATCAGCTTCCGCTCTTCCCGGAAGAGGACCTGTCCCTCTCCGTCCCGTCGGCCCCTCATCACCTCCGGCGCTGCCAACGTGTGTGGCGCTGCGCTCGCCGCGCCCTCCTGCGCGCAAAGGAACGACAGGCGCACTACGCCGATCGTCGCCGCGCCCCAGCCCCTGACTACCAGCCGGGACAGAAGGTTTGGTTGGCTGCTGGGAACATCCCGCTCCGGGGCATGTC
Organism: Diplotaxodon limnothrissa; assembly: GCF_057381915.1. Lineage (NCBI taxonomy): Eukaryota > Metazoa > Chordata > Actinopteri > Cichliformes > Cichlidae > Diplotaxodon > Diplotaxodon limnothrissa. The sequence goes on from NC_140612.1 coordinate 18,823,913, forward strand.
CCGCAAACTGGCTCCCCGTTTCATCGGGCCGTACGAAGTGGACCGAGTCATCAACCCGGTGGCAGTCAGGCTCCAGCTTCCGGCCTCTCGGCGTGTGCATCCCACGTTCCATGTATCTCAACTTAAGCCGGTCCACCTCAGCCCCCTGTGCCCTCCTTCCGAGCCCCCTCCTCCCGCCCGGCTCGTCGGCGGCCATCCGGCCTATGCGGTCCGGCGGATCCTGGATGCGCGCCGGCGCGGGCGCGGCTGGCAGTATCTTGTGGATTGGGAGGGGTACGGCCCCGAGGACCGCCTCTGGGTCCCGCGCTCCTTCATTCTGGACCCTCGTCTCATCTCTGCTTTCCGTGCTTCTCTCCGCAGGCGGGGTCCCGGCCGGTCGCCTGGGGGCGACCCTTGAGGGGGGGGTACTGTCATGGTCCGCGGCCCGGCGTCCGGGGTGCTGCTGGGATGTCCACGCCCACGAGCGTGGCTGCTAACCCCACACCTGCATCTCATCCCAGGCGATCACCAGGTGGACTATTTAATCCTGCCCTACCTGCTGCTCCACGCCAGTCCGTAGTCGCCTCTCAGCGGTAACGTACGCCTGCGGAAAAGAACTCGTATGACAAACTCTCCATCGGACCTAACACTGTTTTTTTCCCTGTGTACCCAGATCACAACTCGGCGTGTTTTTGTTTTCGAGCCACCTGCCTGTCCACCTGTCCGCCTGAGATTTGGTTCACATTCAGCTTCGCCGTCTCGAGCCCTTTTGGAGCTCCACCCCCCTCTGGTTCACTCGGCCCGGCTATCACCGTGAGACGCACACTCCACCTTCCCTCGTATGCTGCCTTTTTTCCGCACCCCAGTAATCTGTCTCTCTTTTTGTTTTACAGCCTCTCACAGCCCCGCTCTCGGCGTTCCCTGTGCGGTCCCTCGGTTTCTTCTGGTTTCATACGTTGTTTTTCTGGCTACCCTCACGGGACACCTTTAGTTGCAATAAAAATTACTTTCTTTATTCGCTCCTACCCTAGTGTGTGTGTTCTGCTACTGGGTCCTGCCTGCGCTCGGAACTTCGGTTCATGACACACAAGCTGATAAAATGTTTATTCCATATTAGGTTTTAGCCTTTGCATGTAGTAAGTAGTTTCTTCATAGTAGTTTTTCTGTTGCACAAAAGAAACCACAAGTTCCTGTTTTTATAAATTTAACAAGATTTTTACATGTTTGTTAAAAGTTCATGCCCTAAATGGAGTGACTGGAGATGTCAAAGGGTCGCGCCATGTATGGTATGACAGGAGATGGCACACATACACACACATGCTGATGTTGCGCACAAATGCTTGCCTTGGATGTATGACTGCTTTCACCGAATAAAAGGAGCTGTAAGGGAAGTCAGTTTCGGAGTTGACTGAGTTCGGGTGAAGGGCTTATAACTCTAAGACCCTGATCGGGCTTCCCTTGCCGGCAAGTAAAAGACAAAAGCGCTGTGGTCTTGCTTTGTTCACAAGGATCGGTCTCTGAGACAGCGAGGTCTGTGAGTTTAGACCTAACATAAATCATATTCTGGAGCTGTATAACTAAGAGTCAGTTCAGCAGAGGACTAACGCACTCTTCACTCGGCCTGATGATAAGTTAGTTTCTGTTTGTATTAGGATGGTGACATATTTGGTGTAGCACAGAATAACCTGTGAACTCAAGCCATGCTGCGATACTGCATTATGTTATTACCTGTAAAGACACTGCAGCCAGTAATAGTGAGATAATTCTGTTTTCTCCTAAAGGGAAGATGATGTATTAAAATGACTTTTTTGTTATTCTGTTTTTTCAGGACGTCCTTTGGATGATTGTCCTCACTGTTGGTCTGCTTGGCTCACATTGCGAGGGCACTATATCCTGTAAAAATGAAACTAATGGTGATGTAGACTGGTAAGACAACATCTGAGCTATTCATTCAGGTGTACTGAATTACACATTAGTAACTTTGGTCTTCAAGTGCTTCAAAGCTACGCTATGGTACCTTTTGCACCTGCGTTTCAACATAGTCATAGATGATGTTCAGACACTGCTACACTATTTTACACTGTTATTATCAGTTATTTTATATATTTCCATTTCATAAATAACTTCATTTGGGCAGTAAGACATAACGCATACCTAAAACTATGAAGACAACACACAATACTGTGACACTTGCCTCCTTTCTCCAGCCCTGCACATCTATTTTCATCACTCGTATTATTCTCACTTTATTGATCAAAAGAGGAAACAGGGAAAGAAAACACTTTGCAAAATTTCACAAGCTTCATCTCATTTTAGCATCATGGGGAAGCCAGTGGAAAATACTATTCATAAAAGGCCCTGTTATTCATAGTTAAAGGTTTTCAGTCATATCTCTGCTTACTCTACAGGTGCTTGTGAGACTCGGGTATAACAGAGTTTGTTATTTTCTTCTTCCATGCTCAGTTAAGCTTCTCATCATTTATTGTTATCTTTGAATTTACTGACTTGTCTCTGACATCACCAGGTTTATTTTGTACAAGAAGCCTGGTGGGTTTGATTATGTTTACATTGATTCAACCGACCAGAACCTTAAAAAGAATAACAAGCCTGTCAACAACCAAGCTGGTGTCCTGGCAAATACCCTGAAGCCCTACTTTGAAAAAGTGAGAATAACTCCATGAGTTTCTGTTATTAGTGTGTATGCACTTTGAGGAAAGACATAATTTATGTTATGTTTTTGTGGATTCTTTCCGGATGAGCAGTCGCCAGATTCTGCATTCATTGCATACAATGATCAAATGCCAAGTTGTAACGCACTACAACAATATGGCCACAGCAAAGGTGGGTAGAAATAATTTTTTAATAATAATAATAAAAATAACATAAGAAATACTAATAAAAACACACCTGATTTAAATGTGCTCTCCTTCACGCTCACCTCTGAGCATCAGAACCACAGCTTCTGTTATTCTCAGATCACTCAGCAAATGTTCTCTTCTTAATAATGACATGAGCTCTTTCATGTTCTTGTTCTGCAGGAGTTGTGATGATGGATAAGGATAATGTAGTCTGGCTTTTACACAGCACACCAAAATTCCCCGAAGGAGATGAAAGCAATAATTTCTATCCTGAAAGTGGGAAAAGGTACGCACAGATATTTATGTGTGTAACACTGCCCTCTGATAAGTCTGCACAAATAGGTAAGGCAGCATGTCCAAGGTAATTCTTCATGTCTAGAGTGTATGTGAAGTTTTAACACAGTAACATGTACGTCCCTCATTTTACTTTTTTTCAGCTCAGCATCTTAAAGACATCAATGCTCATATATTTAAAAAACACAATCCTGAAAAACTCCTGAAAAAAGATTCTTCCAACATAAAACGAACGCTGCCCTACCATGAGGACTTGTTGTCATCCGGTGGTTTGAAGTTTACACGCTTTGTTAAACAAATCTCCAAGAAAAGGGATCCTGAAGGTGAGATTTCTGCTTCATTCATTTAAGAAAAAAATCTTAAACACTGTGTCTTTTGTGAAATCATTGTGACTTTCTGTAGTTTCCCCACCAAAGTTCTGAGACTCTTATTTACAAGGTGTGAAACATCAAGCCCAACACAGTCCTTTATTTTAACTTCTCTAATGTTTTGGCCTGTGAAACATGAGCTGGGCGACGAGTAGATCTAACTTTACAGAGTAGTTCTGTTCAAAACTCACTTTATTTAGATTTTAACTCTAAAAATAACTCACATATAAAATTAAATAATGATCCTGGTATGAAAATGTTGTGGAAGCTGTAAAATAAATCCTGTGAACACACATGTTATGCTGTAAGTTTGTATTGCCATGGAGACCTTTCATTAAGGTGTTAGTGTGACCCAGCCTCAGTGCAGAGTTAGTGCAGGGGAGTGTAGCAGCAGGGATCATATGAGGTCTGATGTTTGTAAAAGAAATCATTAAATAAGAAGAGCTGGAACTTCCCAGAAACTCTCAGAAAGAGAAAGTAGAGTCAGGGTTGTTGTGAGCAACACTTTTCTCTTTTTTTTAAAAAAAATTCTGGCTTATTGTAACACTGTCTGGTGGTTTCCTGATGTTTGTCTTTACTTTGGCAGGAAATCTTTATGTCACCATTGCTGACACACTACAGACCAATTTATCCATCCAGACCTGGCGCAGCGACCCTGAAGAGAGTGGAAAACGTCCGCTTTTTAAAACTGGGAAAAAAAACGAACTAGTCACCATCATGTCAGTAAAAACTGACGCAGGTGAATGGAGTCATAAATGTGATCATTCCAAATGGTGTGTTTCTGACATTCAAAACTGGATGTGTGTTGGTGACTAAAACAGAGAACCATCCCAGTTCGAAAGGCCTGGTGGTGCACTGTGCATTAATAGCAAACCTGTGGCAGATGCATTTAGGCAAATTAAAAGGATTACTGGCACTGATAGCGTCACTAACAGTAACACTGACTGTAACAATAACAATGTTGCTAGTCCCCGTAAAAGACCAAGATCAGGTTAACTGCAGCAGACAGCCGTCTCGGTCTTGTTTTCTATCTATGTTCACCAGTTTTGAATTTATTGTAAATTTATTTTATCAAAGTGAAGCTGACTTGAATCTGGTGCTGACATCGTCACTCTTGTCAGTGTTATCTAATGTTTCTGTGAATAATATGAAATTAAAAACATTTGATGGATATTTCACAGTGTGGTTCTTTCACCCATGGAAACCATAGAAATAAATGACTTTGCATGAATCTGTCTTGTTTTTACTCTGAGGTCCTGTTTCTGTCTGATGACGTTTAAAAGTATTCAAACTAGCCCCTACAGTCAGACATCTTTATTTTTATGGTTTAGTAGATTTTGATTTGCCAAACCAGGTTTTATATTGAGATTTTTCTTCTGTAACAGGTCTTCTTTATTACAAAACAACAACTTTGGCACTTTTATTATTTATTTGTAAAGAAATTATTTTCACAGTTCACTTATTCATTTTTTTACTACATTATTTGTTGGACTTTATGCAAATTAGTGCATATGTGATATTATAACTCGTTTTATAATAAATAAGAAGCACACAAATTAAAATATTAATGTAAATGATCGCCTGGGGAAATTAAGAGCTCATATCAGTTAAGTTTTCTTGTTTTGTCCTTTTTTTCCACTTCCACTAGGTGTTCTGTAACTTTACAGTTGATATTTGAAAGTAGAGTAACTACTAAGTAGATCTGTCTGTGTTGATGCTGAAAGATTTATAATCTGATTCTGACTGTAACTGTTAAGATGATTATTGTGCACGTGCCATTCAGGCCTTCTAACAGCAAAAGAAAGCATTGATACCGGTGGTACATACTGTCAGTATTTAGACGGTGACATGGGTTGTGTAATTTGGCCTCCTTACATCATCACAATTTTTTTTGACTCAAACACTGTGACCGGTGCAACCAATCAGAATGACTTCAGAGCGTGATCACTTTTTTATTCGTTTTATCCATTTGTAATTCATTCTTATGCTAAAAAACGCTCTCAGTATTTGGACAGTGACACATTTTTCTTTAACTTCAGAGCTCCAGCATCTCTAGTGTGAAGTAAATGATGGTCACTGTGTTAATGACACAAAAACACAAAGTTACAGTTTGGTCCAATAGTATTTAAAAAATTGCACAATTCTAAATTTTGTACAGCAACACAAAAATGTATTTTAAGTCCAATGCTCAATAATGATGGATGTGTAGCTTTTCAGCTCTAATCCAAAGGGTATAATCAGAGTACTGTACATAGTTTTTAGGAGTTACTAATATTCTTATAGAGTATCAGATTTTCAGAGGCTTCAAAGTCGTTGGACAATTTGAAGTCTAGAAGCTGTGGACATAACAAAGTGATGCTTTCCTCACTTGAGATGCTCAGACAGGTCTCTTTACCTGCAGTTTTGTCTGAATGAGCATGCTCTATTGGGTTTGAAGAATACCTCATTATTCTTCACTGACCAGTTTTACAGCATTTGATAATCAGTGACAGCATTTCCACTGCAGCCCTGCAGGCTGGATCTAACTGTTTCACAGCGCAGTAACCATGCTTTATTTCAGGCTAATGGTGCTGAACTTACAGAATAAAAATGTTTTACTGGATAAATACTACAATGATTAGAATAACCTTTGTTTGCACTACACAGTTTGAATTAAAAACACACACACACACATTAAAGATAATATGCATGTTCAGACATACAGACGCATGATCAGCTATGTGGTATCAGGTTCACTCCATCCATACAAATAGACACAAACTGAACTTTACCTCTGCTTAACTTACTTAACCGTAAACCTTCATCTGTCCATGTTCAGAGTGAGTGACAGCATTTTACAGTGTCAGAAAATAAGGGAATATTAGAAATGCACAGTGATAGGGACGAGCTGTCAGAGTGCTCACATAATGTTATCTTCATAAACATAATCGCAGTAACCGAAACAAATACTCAGAAAGTCTGCAGTAATCTTTAAATTCATGTAATCAATAATACTTTCATAAAATGAGACATCCAAAAATGTGCACACAATATGACACATTTAACGCGTGTGAAATGTTGAGCAGTGTGTAGAAGCTTTGGTCTTTGTCAGTGCCCTCAGACAGAACACCTCACACCCACGGTGCACAAATCCACAACGTGCACCACTCTACAATGTACATTTACACCAAATAATGTTGACCTTCGAAGCTTGTCTGTCAGATCAAATCCTTGTGACATCACGGTGGTTAACAGTGAGTTTTTATGGTTAGGTTAGAAAACAGCAACAGTGCTGCAGTTCCTGTATGAACTGAACAACTTTGAAAATCTAAGAAACAGTTGAGCTTCTCTCCTCGAAAGCTAAGAGGGACAGACTGAACATGCAGACTGGACGGACTTTGTCACACTGGAGCATGAAACGAGGAACAATCATCAATCAGGAACGATCATATAGCCCTGTCGTCTTATTTGCTGTGATTTAGTGTGCGATTGTGTCCACGGGCAGAATTCTTTCATCTGGAAGTGACCTCATTCTCAGATGTTTCACTGACTTGATCACAAAATCTCTCAAACTTTTCGCCCTTTCAAAACTAAAACAGCTGAGAGAGGTAAAGGTAAGACAAATACTAATGAAACAAATGCAGTTATGCACTTTTATTTTCATCTGCTTTGAAACATGGGTTTAAGAAAAGGTTTCTTCTGCTGCTCCATTTGAAGCTGTTTGCTTGTGCTGCCCTCTGCTGGTCAATCAGGTGATCTTCCAGAATCTCTTAACTTTTGTTAACACAAGTGTTTAAATGAGCTTCATCTTTGGATAAGCTTTTTGCAACATCTTTAAAATTCCCCATCCTCTTGGAGCTGGAGGCTGGAGGATGAACTGAGGAGCGGACTCCATCTGGAGTGGAGTTCTCTGCACGGCCTGCAGAGGGCGCTGCATTAAAACGCTGTCAGTCTGTGACGAAGGTGAGTCCAAACAGCTGAATAGTTTTTGGAACATGATCACGTGATCAGGGAGCTGCAGATACTGCAGAGTGCAGCAGTGCAATAACTCTGTGCTGTGTCAGTGTTGTGGAGCTGAGATGATGATGTTTTAAGAACAGGGTGGACAGTTAGAGCTCTGTAAATAAATCCTGATGTATTCACCTGTTTTTCTCCATCCCTGTGTTGCAGAAACCTTGGGACGGTCGGACGATTTGACAACATCCTCCCAGCTGCTCTTGTCTTTGTTTCATTATTGCTAACACTGTGAGGTGGAATCTCTGAAAAGATGGCTGAAGTTGTGAAGAAGGAAAATTAAAGCATTTATTTAACCATTAAAACATTACGAAAGCCTTCAAAATCTAGTTTTAGTCTAAGAAAACTTTTTTTTTAAATTAATCTTTCCAGGTTGCAAAGATAAATAAGGATATTAATATCAGGCTTACAAGGAATTAGATACTTTACCAAGAAATCATAAGGAGCAACCCACATAGCAGACAAGTTTGGCCGAGATCTGGTGTCACGCCGGCACTGCTAGCTGACTTCTGGCATGGTAAGTGGTATGTCATCCAGATATGGGCCAGGCCTGGCAATGATGCAGGTTTGACAGGTTTGTGAGTGTACACTTTATCCAAAACCTAGTGAGGGTTTACTCATGGTTGCCATCGGGTGGCTGTACCTCAGGAGGTAGAACAGGTCCTCTAGTCTGCATGTCAACAGTGTGAATGTGTATGAATATTGTTAGGAAGCACTCAGTTTAGAGAAAGTGTTTGATTGGGTGAATGTGGCATGTTGTATAGAGCACTTTGAGTAATCCGTGAGAGTAGAAAAGCGCTTTGTAAGAATCAGTCCATTCACTGTCTGAGCAAAGTTTCGTATTGTTACTTTTGCACTGTTGTGTTCCGGCACATGTTGTTATTACATGGCTTGATTAGAGTACACATTAGACTGACATCTGGGGCTGGAGCTGAAACTGTTCTGGGACAGGCACAGGCACAGGGCAGCACTGTGTCTACAACTGGTACGTGGCTGCACACAACTTGCACATAGCCCACATACCGCAAAGAATGACAGCCCTTTGGTGGCCCAGATCAGGTTTGCCAGAGCTAATCCACACATGAGCCAGCACAGGACCACCAGTGTGTCTGCAACTGGCCTTGTGCTGGCCCATCTGTGGGCCACCTCTGGCAAACCAGATCTGGGCTAGTTAATGTGAGATGCCAAAAAGTGAGAGGGAGACCTTTCAGTGATGCTTTTCAGAAATCGGAGAAACTCCCCACAAACATCCAGGTTTTGCTCTTTCAGCTGGGCTGAGCAGATGTGAATGTCTGACTGAAGGAACTAATGAAACAAGAAGTAGAAACCTCCTCAACAGGATCTACACTGAGCTCTACATCACAGAGGAACAGAGTGAGGGAGTTTATACCCAACATGAGGTGAGGCAGCTGGAGACAGCTTCCAAGATCCTCCATGACACTCCAATCAGGTGCCAGGACATCTTTAAAGCATTGCCTGACCAACAGAGACCCATCAGAGTGGTTCTGACAAACGGCATTGCTGGTGTTGGAAAGACTTTCTCAGTACTTTCTTTCTCACTTCCGGTATGATGGCGCCTGTGTTTGGCTCTGCCGCTGCCGGTTGTAGTTTGTCGCGCTCTACTACTGTTGTGTTGTTTTTTTCTGCTCTACTGTTCTCACTCAGTTTTAATGATGTATTTGCGGCCCTGGTGTATGATCGCCTGGCCTTGCTATCCATCCGATCCTCTATGATGCCACACGATGTCTCGTCGCCCTCCTCCATTAGCTGGATCCTCGTCAGGCGATTTCAGTGGCCCCTCTAGACCACGGAGAAGGAGAGGGAGAAGAGGAGGTATTCAGGTAAAGCTCAGGATGTACTGGCGGCGCGGTTTGGCTGGTAAGCGACGTCGAGCGTGCGTTGTCTCTTGTGTCCAGAAAAGCTCCATGGAGGGGGACTTGTTTTCCACGGCCTTGTTTGGATACGCTGGGCCCGGCTCTTTGAGACCCTGCCACCTCAGGAGGGTTTATCCAGACTCTTTTGCGGGCTGGCTTTTTCTTCCCTCGGTGAGTGGATTCTATGAGCGGGACGGCTCAAACCCTGTGTATTTACGTCCCTTAACTCGAGCCTCTGCAAATAACGAGGCTTCTAGCTCACTGAATATGGCGCTTTTTAACGCTTGATCTCTGTCTAATAAATCATTCTTGTTGAATGATTTTATATTATCTAAAAAACTCGATTTTTTATTCCTGACTGAGACCTGGCAGCGGGATGTAGACAACTCATCACTTGTTGAACTCTGCCCGGATGGCTATACTTTTATTACCCAGCCTCGGTTGTCTGATCGGGGTGGTGGGCTTGCCATGGCTTTCCAGGACCGTTTCTCCTGCCGCTCCGTGAAAACTGGACTTTTTCGCTCGTTTGAGCTGCAGCTGCTTAAAATTGGTAACAAGGATCCTTTGTACTGTGCTGTGGTGTATCGTCCACCTGGATATAACAGGTTATTTTTATCGGAGCTCAGCGACTTCTTATCCGCTACTATGAAGCTGTCTAGAGTGCTTATAGTTGGGGACTTTAACATACACGTTGATGATGACTCCGACCTATTCACCAGAGACTTTATGAAAATTATTTTCATTTGACTCAGCATGTGTCCGGTCCTACACACAGCAAAGGCCACACACTGGACCTTGTTTTTACTTTGGGTTTAAAGGTCGTTGATATTATATATAGAACATGTAGATATAATCTTTCATAACCCAATTGGATGTGTTTAGATTTTAAACCTGGAGCACAACATTACAACGTCCCAGTCACTGAGCTTTTCTCGAAAAAGGAAAAAGTCAATTTTATCCTTCTGTTACTGTGGACCACCATCTTCTCAGTTTTCTACACACTTGAAACACAAGCACATACTACCATGCTGCTGATCCCAAATCGAGTCTTGCACTTTAGAATCAATACATTATAAATGATTTTAACACTACTTCAGACAACATGTTTCTATCAATTATCACATATAAACGTTGTACATGTACAACATTTACATTGTAAAGCTACAATGAAATTTCCAGAAACCAAAGGAATATTTTTGGCTTACATTTTCAAATGTATTCTGTGACAACAAATAAAAACATAAAATTATTACCAAAAGAAAATGTAAAGATTTATTGATGGATGTTGTGTATATTCATAAATTGTATGAGTTAAAATTGTGAAATCAAGGAAGTAAACTGACTTAAGAGTCTCCAGTCTACAGTGTGGACTCTCCAAAGAAAACACGCATCTGTTTAATTCCTGAATTCTACAGACTGTTTTCACTCAAGTCCAGAAGCTTCAGATGGTAAGGATTGGACTTCAGAGCAGACACCAGAGCAGCACAACTGATCTCTGATAAACTGCAGTCAACCAGTCTGAATTGTGGGGGGAAAGAGATAAAAACAATGATGATCCTATCAGATGTGTTCAGGTTTTAAACATGTAGCTCACTTTACTATGTCCTAACCAATGAGCAAATACCTCTATTTCTGTGTTTTCTGTGCATTCATGTATATGTGTGTCTTTGTGTCTATTCAGAAAGATCAGTATTAATGATCAAACAGTGGATTAAATAGACAAAAAATATTTATTCCTTATTCATATATATTCTTTATTCCTTATTCAATACAAATATTTGTGCGCGCGCGCGTGTGTGTGTGTATATATATCCCCACAAACTGCATGCCTTTGGACGGTGGGAGGGAGCCGGAGTACCCATGCATACTTCACACAGAAAGACCCCGGCCTGATGGTGGAACTGAACTAAGGACCTTCTTGCTGTGCGGCAACAGTGCTAACCACCGTGCCTCCACACACACACACACACACACACACACACACACAGTGGTCCCTCGCTATAACGCGGTTCACCTTTCGCTGTTTACCGGATTTTTTTGTGTGCAATTTTGCATGCTTTTTTTTTCTTACAGCGCATTGTGTTCTGCATCCTGATTGGCTGTAGACCATTGTCAATCCATCTCGTGCCGTGTCTCCTGTACAGTACAGAATGTGTTCAGCTTGTCAAATTTACATAAATCTTTGATCGCTAGCAGTGTGACTCTGAAGTGCTGTACTGTAATTTTGTAGGTTTTCTGCCCAGCAAACACAACAATGTCGACAAAATGTTTTGCATCATCAAAGGCAACCGCCATACCAACCGCAAACCTCGTTTACTTGCATTTGAGTTCATCTTTTCATTTCTTCACATCTTCTAGCAGCTTCAGAGTGTAGGGATTCATGCATTTTCATTTACACGACTGTTTTCTGAGGGGAGACACAAATCCCTTTTTGTGAGGACAACATCATAAAAGCATAGTCACAAAAATCACAGCATAAAAATCTGATAAATCAAACATGCAGGTGGATCACCTGCTGAGGTGAGCATCTCACAGCTGTTTCTTTTTCATTTGCATATTCTGAACCACAACAACTCTGCAGATTATTTCTGTGTATGACACTAAGACACTTGCAGTTATGTATGCATCAATTTGAATTGGTGTAAAGTCTGTGCTCATCACTGTGTTGTTTTGAATTTGAGCGCCACACAGTGGAATGTAGAACTGAGCCAACACAATTTTTGACTTAAAAGTAATGAAAACTAGTCATAAGAACAGCCTTTAGTAAATATTTTTCTTACGAATTCTTAAATTTTAAATGAATGTTTTTTTAATTAACAATTAAAAAAGATTTTTTCTTTTTTTTTTAAACTTTTTTGTAAAAGTCAACAAAATTGCTCTAAAATATGTGAATGTTTGTGGTTATTGATCTACATTTTAATGGCAACATATAAGAAGTTTATATATTTTTTAATGATAATCCATGTGTATGTGTGGGGTTGTATTATGGCGATGTAGCCACTGGATGTGAGCGTTGAGCTACTAAATGTTAAAAACTGGCTGTGTGAAACTTTTATTTAAGAAAAAAAATAACCTCTTTTTATTTGTTTCATTCATTTATTCATTTGTCTGTAACTGTTTTGTTAAACTTTTTGTAGTCCTTTGTTTACTTCGTTGTTGCTTAGTAAAATGTTGCAAAATTGATTAGGACTAAATAAATAAATAAACTGCACTTGACCTGTCCAATTAAAAATTGTGAATCTATTTTAAATGCTATAAAAATGTAGTTTAAGAATAATTCTGAAACAATGAGTTATGCACAGTAATGCTATTAATACTAACAAGAAGAATAATTTATACGTTCATATTTTTATCGTTGTGTGTAAACTATGTCTGAGATAAAAGTTGTAATTTCTTGTTTTTACGTGACGGTGTTTTGCCGTTGAACTCCGGGCTTCGTTGTAATGTTTCGTCACGACTGCTGGGGGCAGTGAGGAGCCGTGTGGCCTGAGGACAGCCAGGATTTAGAGCGCAGAAGAAGAAGTCTGTGTTCCACGTGAGCTGGTCAGCATGGCACCTCCGGGAGGAATAAACAAACCGAAAACTGTAAGAAATCCTGTTTTTCCTTCTGTTAGTCGGTTGGAGCCGAGGGCACATTCAGGAAACAATAACGAGTCAGACAGATGTTAAAGTTTTGTTCACACCCCCCTACAGTTATAGTAATGAATCAGTCCTTTGAGACAGTTTCCTCTCCAGTATTGTCAGTTGCGGGAAGTCGAATATAGCCTTAAAACATTTTGAGGAATTGTTTTAAATGTGTTGGTGCAATCCCTTTGTTAGTGGAGCGCATTGTAACTTCAGGAAACTGGGACACCCTGTGGACGGCAAGTAAACTGCATCGATCGAAACGTCACGAGACAAACAACAGCTACAGCTCTAAGAAGAATAGATTATACAGTAACCGGAAGCAGCAAAGGTGCTCTAATGGCTTAAATTATTATTTTTATGGCTGTTAATTTCTAACATGGCAGATGCACAGCTGCAGGTTTTAAACTTTGAAGTAATCGTTAGTATGTTCAGGTCTTTCTTCCACAGCCTGGTGGAGAAATCCTTTTAAGCCATCAATGGACAGTTACGTTTTCCAAGCGGGTCACGTGAGAAACCGTGTCTGTTGTGGAGCTAAACTCAGTTCTGGTCAATGGTACTTTTCTCTCTTTATAAACTGACGCTGGTGTTACAATCAGTCTGTGAAAACAGTAAAAAGTGCAGTAAAACAACAACAACAACATGTTAAGATTATTTAAGCTAAACTGCCAGAAAAGTGAGCCCTGCTACAGGCTGGCGACTATTCCAGGTGTACCTCACCTCTCACCCTATGGTAGCTGTGATTGGCTCCAGCCCCCCTTCCAACCCCACGACCTGGAATTAGATAAGTGAAAGAATATGGATGAATGAATGCCAGGAATAAAAACAAAAAAACTATATGTGCTGTTGTTACTGTGTTCGTAGTTTGAATACTTCATCTGCAGTTTGCAGTTCTCTCACTGAAAAAAAAGAACTGATCATCTGTTTACGGCTTCATATGCATATTACTTGAGAGTTGTCTGCCATATTAAATGTGATACAACCACAAATCACTTGTGGAAGACTCACTCTACTGTGGCAACCATGTCCAGTGTCTATGATCAAGATCAGCGGTCCCCATTTACAGGAAAATGGAAAGTTTTTAAAACTCTGTTGGTTTCCAGTGTAGCTGCTAACACTTTAAACCTAACTTTGTGGTTTCAGTTTAAATCGGCTGCAAGACACATACTGATTTATTTACCACCTGCTTCAAGATTACATTAAATGCATCAATAACAAACTGTGGCTGTGTCTTGATTACATTGGGTTATGTACATCACTCTCTGCTGCAGATGTTTCATAAACACAACCTGTTGGGTCGTTTCTCTGTAGCTTTTCTTGTGTGATAAAGTGTGACTGAAGTAGATGGAGCTCAGTGAAAAGAAACACTTATTACTATGTCCTCAGAATGTCAATTCCAACTTTCAGAACAAAATATCCCACAGAGCATTTTTCGCCCAGTTCTCATCTACCCCTGATTTAGATTCTAACCGTCAGTTTCAGATCTGCATTGTCTCTGAGTTTAAGTTGAGTCAGCTAATTCAAAGAAAGCCTGGATATGTTTCAGCTGTTGTTGTTTGTTCCTTCATATCTGATGAGGAGCTCTAAACACTCGAGTGTTTCTGCCTTCCTTGAACGTGTCGTGGTTCTCTTGCAGGAGTTGGGGAAGAAGCTTTTCAAGCGCCGGCGAGTTCTGAGCCGTGAGAAGAGGAAGCGGCATCAGATCGTGGGAGCTGTGGTGGATGAAGGTCTCATCACCATCCATCACCTGAAGAAGAGAAGGTGAGTGTCAGCTGACCCCCTCCTTCCTCCACCTTCTCATGGCCGCAGCGCGTTGTGACATTTTCTGTCCCATCAGGACGAGTCCGAGAGCCAACATCACGCTGTCAGGGAAGAAGAAGAGGAAGCTGATTAAACAGCTGCAACACCAGCAGAAGGAGAAGGCCTCTATGGAAGGTAAAGAGTGCCAAACCTTCTGACTGACTCTCTCCTTAAGTGTTTTCAGCATCTCTCAGGTACTTCAGTCGGTGTTAGTGTGCGGCTCTGGTTTCCAGACCTGTGTGGTCCACTAAGCTTTAGACCTAAACATATGAAAGACCAGTTGGGATTGCTCCGTTTATTACTTTACATTAATTAATCTTATTTTGAATTTGGGCATGGATGAAAATTTACATACGCTCTGGGTGTTTATGGAAAAATTGGAAAAATGTAACATCCCAAGAACAAAACTCTCATGCAGTCATAAGATAACCTTAACAAATAGGTAAAGCATTTGGGATGCATTGTTTTTATTATTTCCAGTCTTCGTAATTTATCTCTTCTTGGAAAACTGCAGACTGTGGCAATGCAAAATTATGAAAGTTTTGACTTTTCATTGAAACTCAAATGCATATTGTCCACTCTGCCTCAAAGGCTTAAAGACATCCACGTGGCAACATTGAACGCTAGTCATAGCGCCACCTAATGGCAGCAAGACGTCAGTTTTAGCTGATTGATATGACATTATCACCAGTGTTGGGAAGGTTACTTTTAAAATGTATTCCACTACAGATTACAGAATACATGCCCCAAAATGTATTTTGTAATGTATTCCGTTACGTTACTCAATGAGAGTAACGTATTCTGAATACTTTGGATTATTTAATATATTATCATGCTTTTTATAACTACATTAATGTACTATTGCTGTGTGATTTATTACTAGTACTGAAGGTTACTCGCCAAACCAATACCAACTACATTTTTAAATCCTAATATAAAATGAGTAACAGTAGGTGGACATTAGGTAAGGCTGCACTTTTTGCAGCGATCTTGTATAGAAAACTATACGGCATCCATCCCACTTTGGATGGAGCAGCTCTCATTTCTAGAAATATGGACAAATTTATTAAACCCCCCAAAATATGACTATCCAGAGTTGGGACCAGGAAGCAGAGTTGCAGTCTTACACGCTTCTCTGCAGCTTCTCTCCTCCTGCTACCCCCCCAAAAACCCATCTCCATAGAGACTGTGTCGGCTCCCAAACAGACAAAAAACAAACTAAAAACCAGCAACAAACAACTTAAACATAAACAATTACAAAGAAAGAACAACAAAGTATCCACATCTGAACCAAAGAGTAAAACAGTGAAATGTGGATTATTAAATATCAGGTCTCTCTCCTCCAAGTCTCTGTTAGTACATGACTTAATAATTGATCAACAAATTGATTTACTCTACCTTACAGAAACCTGGTTGCAGCAGGATGATTATGTTAGTTTAAATGAATCAACACCCCGGAGTCATTCTAACTACCAGAAATCTCGAAGCACAGGCCGAGGGGGCGGTGTGGCAGCAATTTTTCACACCAGCCTATTAATTAATGAAAGACCAAGACAAACTTTTAATTCATTTGAAAGCCTGATGCTTAGCCTCGTCCACCCCAGCTGTAAAACTCAGAAACCAGTCTTACTTGTTATCATCTATCGTCCACCTGGGCCTTACACAGAGTTTCTGTCTGATTTCTCAGACTTTATATCTAATTTAGTTCTGAGCTCAGATAAAATAATTATTGTGGGTGATTTTAACATCCATGTAGATGCTAAAAATGACAGCCTCAACATGGCATTTAATCTGTTATTAGACTCAATTGGCTTCTCTCAAAATGTAAAAGAACCCACCCACCACTTTAATCACACTCTAGATCTTGTTTTAACATATGGCATAGAAACTGAACATTTAACAGTGTTTCCTGCAAACCCTCTCCTGTCTGATCATTTCCTGATAACATTTACATTTACAATAATTGATTACACAGCGGTGGAGAGTAGACTTTATCAAAGTAGATGTCTTTCTGAAAGCGCTGTAACTAAGTTTAAGAATATAATCCACCCACTGTTATCATCTTCAATGCCCTGTACCAACATAGAGCAGAGCAGCTATCTGAACGCTACCCCAACAGAGGTCGATTATCTTGTTAATAATTTCACCTCCTCACTACATATGACTCTGGATACTGTAGCTCCTGTGAAAACTAAGGTCTCTAATCAGAAGTACCTGACTCCGTGGTATAATTCTCAAACACGTACCCTAAAGCAGATAACTCGTAATCTGGAGAGGAAATGGCGTGTCACAAATTTAGAGGATCATCATTTAGCCTGGAGAAATAGTTTGCTGCTTTATAAGAAAGCCCTCCGCAAAGCCAGAACATCTTACTATTCATCACTGATTGAAGAAAATAAGAACAACCCCAGATTTCTCTTCAGCACTGTAGCCAGGCTGACAAAAAGTCAGAGCTCTTTTGAGCCAACAATCCCTTTAACGTTAACTAGTAATGACTTCATGAACTTCTTCACAAATAAAATTTTTATCATTAGAGAAAAAATTACCAATAATTATCCAACAGATGTAATATTATCTACAGCTACTCTTAGTACCATTGATGTTAAGTTAGACTCTTTTTCTCTAATTGATCTTTCTGAGTTAACTTCAATAATTACTTCCTCCAAACCATCAACGTGTCTTTTAGACCCCATTCCTACAAAACTGCTCAAAGAAGTCCTGCCATTAATTAATTCTTCGATCTTAAATATGATCAACCTATCTCTAATGATCGGCTATGTACCACAGGCCTTCAAGCTAGCTGTAGTTAAACCTTTACTCAAAAAGCCATCTCTAGACCCAGCAGTCTTAGCTAATTATAGGCCAATCTCCAACCTTCCTTTCATATCAAAAATCCTTGAAAGAGTAGTTGTCAAACAGCTAACAGATCATCTGCAGAGGAATGGTTTATTTGAAGAGTTTCAGTCAGGTTTCAGAGCTCATCACAGCACAGAAACAGCTTTAGTGAAGGTTACAAATGATCTTCTTATGGCCTCTGACAGTGGACTCATCTCTGTGCTTGTCCTGCTAGACCTTAGTGCAGCATTCGATACTGTCGACCATAATATCCTATTAGAGCGATTAGAACATGCTGTAGGTATTACAGGTACTGCACTGCAGTGGTTTGTATCATATCTATCTAATAGACTCCAATTTGTGCATGTAAATGGAGAGTCCTCTTCACACACTGAGGTTAATTATGGAGTTCCACAGGGTTCAGTGCTAGGACCAATTCTGTTTACATTATACATGCTTCCCTTAGGCAGCATCATTAGAAGACATAGCATACATTTTCACTGCTATGCAGATGACACCCAGCTCTATCTGTCCATGAAGCCAGATAACACACACCAATTAGTTAAACTGCAGGAATGTCTTAAAGACATAAAGACCTGGATGGCCGCTAACTTTCTGCTTCTTAATTCAGATAAAACTGAGGTTATTGTACTCGGCCCTGAAAAGCCTAGAAATATGGTATCTAACCAGATTCTTATTCTGGATGGCATTACCTTGGCCTCCAGTAACGCTGTGAGGAACCTTGGAGTCATTTTTGACCAGGACATGTCCTTCAATGCACATATTAAACAAATATGTAAGACTGCGTTCTTCCATTTGCGCAACATCTCTAAAATTAGAAATATCCTGTCTCAGAGTGACGCTGAAAAACTAGTTCATGCATTTATTACTTCCAGGCTGGACTACTGTAATTCATTATTATCAGGATGTCCAAAAAACTCACTGAAAAGCCTTCAGCTAATCCAAAATGCTGCAGCAAGAGTACTGACAGGGACTAGAAAGAGAGAGCATATTTCTCCTGTTTTGGCTTCCCTTCATTGGCTTCCTGTTAAATCCAGAATTGAATTCAAAATCCTGCTCCTCACATACAAGGTCTTAAATAATCAGGCCCCATCTTATCTTAGTGACCTTGTAGTACCATATCACCCTATTAGAGCACTTTGCTCTCGCTCTGCAGGCCTACTTGTTGTTCCTAGAGTTTTTAAAAGTAGAATGGGAGGCAGAGCCTTCAGTTTTCAGGCCCCTCTTCTGTAGAACCAGCTTCCAGTTTGGATTTAGGAGACAGACACTATCTCTACTTTTAAGATTAAGCTTAAAACTTTCCTTTTTGCTAAAGCATATAGTTAGGGCTGGACCAGGTGACCCTGAATCCTCCTTTAGTTATGCTGCAATAGACGTAGGCTGCCGGGGGATTCCCATGATGCATTTAGTTTTTCCTTTCCAGTCACCTTTCTCACTCACTATGTATTAACAGACCTCTCTGCATTGAATCATATCTGTTATTAATCTCTGTCTCTCTTCCACAGCATGTCTTTTATCCTGCCTTCCTTCTCTCACCCCAACCGGTTGCAGCAGATGGCCGCCCCTCCCTGAGCCTGGTTCTGCCGGAGGTTTCTTCCTGTTAAAAGGGAGTTTTTCCTTCCCACTGTTGCCAAAGTGCTTGCTCATAGGGGGTCATATGATTGTTGGGTTTTTCTCTGTATCTATGAAGCGCCTTGAGGCGACTTATGTTGTGATTTGGCGCTATATAAATAAAATTGAATTGAATTAAACTTATTGTTTCGGAGGAAAACACGAACACGGTGTACAGTCGAGTCTTAATAGCTTACTTACAACTGGGCTCGTCAGGCACTGTTTTTGGCTGCTGTGGTTATTGTTATATTTACATGCTTCCAGCTCCTGTTTCTGCTTGGTGACAACTCGTACTTTCGATTCTCCTTTTTCTCCCTCCCTCGCGCTCACAGACACATAACGGGTATGACAGTCCATTCTCCCTGCAGCACTACACTGCCCATGAGGCTACATTCTTTAGGGCTATGCGTTTAACACTCTGGCTATCACCTTCATATTAAATAATGTTTTGAATAATAATTACAAAAATCTTTCTTCACGTCATTATGCTGGCGGCAAGTAGAGGTGACATGGGCCGTGAGACCCAGGCATTAGAGCCTCTTAATGCGTCTTTTGTTTGGGTCTCCACCGGCATGGAATTACCAAAAATAGAGAGGGCATAGCCTAACAGGTGAAATAGGACTGTACTGCTGTGTAATCCATTTATTTCAACAAAGTAACTGTATTCTGAATACCACCTTTTTAAATGGTAACTGTAACAGAATACAGTTACTCATATTTTGTATTTTAAGTACATAATGCCGGTACATGTATTATGTTACTCCCCAACACTGATTATCACTGTGTGTTCTACACGTTACATACTGACACAGATGATTAGAGAGTGAAGGTTGTTTTTTTTGGGGGGGGGGTTTAACACCACATAGTGGACACAGGAAATGATGCATTTGTCCATCATCCAGTTAGATTCCACATGTTCTGCATCAAAGCTGACTGATCATCAGCTGCATTTTGTGTTGTTTTTCAACTTCTGGTGTTTTATTGATACTTTTTTATGACACTAAAATAAAATTGCTCATCATTCGTCTCTCTGTAGTGGAATCAACAGCAGCACCACAGAAGAAGCACAACACCTCATCAGCTCAGACCAAGAAGAAGAACAAGAAGGCGTCCGGATGCCAGGACGATGTAGAGATGGTGGATGTTGAATGAAGATATGTCTGCACTATGAGTCCCTGCTCAGACGTCCATGCCGGCGCCTCAACTTTGAGACTAATGGACAATAAGGACGTCCGTCCTGTAGTTTGTTTCTGCAGAAGAAAAAACTACAACAGTTGACATGGAAGCCCCTTTCTGCCAAAAATGTTTCCCCTCAAATATTAATTGAGCTGCTTTTATTTTAGTTGTAAATAAATCTGAATTTGTTTGAGGCTCACACTGTTTTATTTTTATTTGATCTTTTGCAGATTCTTAACCAAAACAGCTTTAATCAATCATTTAAACAAAAAACTTGAGGTTATTCTAAGTTAAATTAGTATGTTAGTGAAAAGACCAAATGTCTTTCTATGGTGTAAAAGTTTTGTGAGAATTAAAAATGTAACTTCACTGGCAAAAATATGAAAAAATATGATATTGTTTTAAATTTACTGTCTGAAGATATTTTTGTAATTTTTTGACTAACCAAAGGCATTTTACACTTTCATTTTGTTATTTGGCAGAAATGGGTTTCCATATGTGATTGGGTTTTTATTTTATATCTCTGTTAGCGTCGCAGCACCTGCAGAGTTTGAGGGCAACATTTGGACCTGTGGTTGTTACAGCATTCATCTTGTAAGCTTGTTTAATTAAATGGGTCATGAGCTTTGACCTTTAACCTTCTGTTCCACCTAGTTCATTAAAATTTTATACATCATCAGAAGTTTCTATTCATTATTTAGATTATATAATAATTCAGATTTTTTTTAACCTTTCTTAGTTGTTGGTTCATAAATATTTGACTTATTATTTTCCTGACACAGTTTGGTAAACATTTGTGCTTGATGGGAACATCCAGGTTCAAATGTAAACTGCACATTAAAACTCATTTTGGCTCTTCAGCAGTTTATGTTGAAAGAAAATTTTGTTACAGTTTAACACAAACTATGTTCATTTTTGACACGTTATTCAAATAAAGACCTGATAAATCCTTGTTTAATTTTTGCTGACTTCTGTTTTTTTATTGGGAAATAACATCATAGGTTTCCATGCTTAAAGGTATTGTGCTTTGTTTTGTTTTTTTACGTATGTCACTATTTGTGTTTTCTGACATACTTTGATGAGCTTCCATATGTCAAGTCATGTTTTAATAAGTTTTTCTAGGTGGTTAATTCGGGTTTATTTTAAGAAATATTTTCTCTCATGAGTTCTATGAACTGTGTATAAAAATATATACAATTAAATGTTTTCAGAATTAATGAGCCTCCATAGTTCTGATATACTTTATTTATTTATTTATTGGAGAGTTGTTTATAAACGTTTTGTCTTTTTGACCTTTTAGTAAGTCCAAACATTTAGTCCAGTTAATTCTAGATGTTTGTGTTCATCATTGCGATTCAATTATTATCAAAGGGCTTTAATGGGTTTCCAAACTTATTAAAAATTAAATAATATTGTTTTAAATATTAATATGTCCCCATATTCTTAAGAAAGATAGATAGATAATAAAATGTTTTCAGAAAGCTCCAGGGAGTTCTCATTATTTGTTTTTACTTATAGGGTTGTATTGCGCTTCCATTTAAGTCCATTCATCCATCCATTGTGTACCCCACCCCATAACAGCTGTAACTGGCACTAGCCCTCCACAACCAGGTATTTTTTTTTCTTTTATCTAATTTTTTTATTTTTGATCTTTAATGCACTTCCATGATTTTGATATTAGGTTCAGTTTTGTTTTACTTTTTCATTTTATTTGAAGGCTTCAAATAAGCTTACATTATCTATTTTTATTTACTATTTATACATCCCATTAGTTGTATTTTTTTCAGGGGGGTATATTGGGCTTCCGTATGTTTCAAAATTTGTTGTCCAGATTTTGACTTACTGCAATTGTTTTATTTATTATTTAAGTTCTAATGTCTTTATGGGCTTCCATAAATTCAGTCGAATTTACACCTATGTTGTTTTTGTAATGTTTTAGAGGCGTTAATGGTCTTCCATACATGTTGGAGGTTTTATAAACTATTGATCCGCTTCACGCTGGCATCCTTTCTCTCAGATGTTTTGTTCATGATCAGATTTAATTATTGATGAGGCTCCGTATGGAGCTCTTATATAAACTGTGTCTTTATTGAAACATCTGAAGCTCTTTGTGTCCGGTTTCTCCGGCTGTTTCTCTGATATTTTTCCGGCTTTTTGGAAGAACATCAGACGGCAGTGAGCCTCAGATTGGGGATGCAGGCTCCTTCCCTCCCCCTACCAGAGGACAAAGACTAAAATGGGTCAGACTCAGGAGACAAGCAGCAGATCCTCCGCACCAGCCATCATGTAACGTCCTCCATCCTCTGCAGGCGGAGAACAGCCGGGTTCGTTATTAAGACAACAGAAACGCGTCCTCTGCCTTCTTTTTGTTTGAGCATCATGTCCTGTCGGGACGGCTGAGGCTTCTTACTGGAACTAAGCTGGTTTGAACAAACACCGACTCATCACATCACATCGCACTGACCGCCGGAGGGACGATGGAGGCGGCGCCGAGGTAATCTGTGTCCCCGCTGACCGCTCAGGTAACAAAACGCATTTCGGCCGCTTCGTGTCCCAATTAGGCTCCATTACCGCACCAGTAAAACCAGTACAGGGCAGGTTTGAAGGGCAGGTGCTGTGTGCAGCAACACATTAGCTTCGTGCTAAGACTCCAGCTTATAGATGCGGTCATGTGTGCAGCGCATTTCATTTATTACACACTTTATTACAGATTTTTGGCCTTGAGCTCAGGCTCAGCCCGGGCAGGTGCTCTCAAGTTCTTATTATCCAAAAGGAGCTGAGAGAACAACAGCTGCAGTTCTTCTGACGTCCAGCAGGGGCTCCACAGAGTCAGTCCCCATAGACTCCCATGTTATAAATTGACGTTTATTTCCTCTCTTAATAACAGCTGGGATATCTGTGTGACGTCATCCTGTGTTCTGCTGTTGATGTGATGTATGGATGGAGTCAGTGCCTCAATCATAGATTTTATATAAAAGATGGAATAGCTGCTGGAGCTTGAGCTTTTTCACTGTCGCAGTTTTTGGCTCATGGGCTAATGACTTGTGATTGGCAAGTCTGATTCTAATAACAGGCAAAATTTACAAAAAGATCTTTGAGTTTTATTTAGTTAAACTTGAAACTATAGTCTGAAATCAGAAAAGTATCACAGAAGTCACAGTTTTGGCTTTTTATACTGTTAATAAGGTTCAGGTTTTAGATCTCTAAAATTGGACTTTTTTATTTATTCATTTTTCAGGTAGCAACTTTTAGCCATGCAGGTAATTTACACTTAGCCCTAAACTCACTTATTTAAACTCTGTTGAAGTTTAATGTCAGACTAAAGTTTATTACAGTGAACTAAGACTAAGAAGACATTAGTTAAAAATTAAAACTACTTCTTCTCCTTTTACTTTTTTTAATGCCCGAACAGCCCCTGAGTTGTCATGTTGTCAGAGTCATGAAACCGGCTCTGTGAGGTTATTACATCACTATTCTGCTTTTACATCAATGATGCATTTTGTTAAGCTCTGTGCTAGTTTTAGTTGATTACAGCCTTATTGTACACTATAAGCATAGTGAGTTATTTTCCTGATTTAGTGGTAAGATAACTCGACAGGTTGTGAAATTGTTGTTGATTTCTTTAGGCTTTTATGTGGACATGATAGTATGTGAGGAGGCTGTATATGACATGGAAGAATACACCCCATGACATTCTTATGTTTTTAATTAACTTTGTTGCAGATTTTACGAAATTAAAGACTAAATTAAAAAACATAAAATATATAGAGATTAAACTCACCTCTAACTCTGGTTTGTTAGAATTTCTCTTTCTAAAAAAAAAAAAAAAAACTAATAAAATGATCACCATGACAGTCCTCCCAGATGTTACAGGAAAGGTTCATCCAAGCACCCATTAAAACGAGGACTAGCGAGATTATATACCACGTTCTGATGTGGATTTCTAAAAAGATGAAGTCATATTTGGAGTTAGTGAAGTCGAGTTAGTTGACATATAATGATGTGCTGCCTGGTGGCTACTTACAGACTCATGGTTAAGCTAGTATAACACATTAGCACAGGGAAGATGGAGAATGAGGGTTAAACTGCTGTGAGTAAAAGTTCATGCTGAGGGTTCCTGTTGAGTAGAGGACGATGCTGACATAAAAACAGGGTCATCATGTTGTCGTGAATAAGGAGCACTAATCTGTCTGATAGTGGCTCAGATAACAGCAGCTGTAAAGCTGATAGGAGAGCAGCCGTAGCAGAAAAACAGGCTAAAGTCCTGCTCTGTGGACTGTGGACCCACAGAGCTGCTGAGCATCTAAAGGAGGACTGTTCACACGGTGAGTTTCTGCTCTTAATTATTAAATACTCAAAACTCTTTATACAAACTAACATGTTAAGTAGGCTGTACATGGAAACAAGGTCCTCTTCATCTTCTGTACTTGTGCAATGGGAGCTGGATTTATTCCACCAAATCCAAACGATGATCTTTCAACTATATTTAAATTTTTGAGGACGTGGATGAGATCACAGTAAAGCAAATGTGGTAAAAAAGATGAGTGTAAATTTTGCTTATGTAGCCAAAAACACTGCGTTTTTAATGTGCTTAGCAGACACACCACAGAGAAGCATCCCAGCAGCAGCCTAAAGTCACGCCAGGTGTACTTTTTAATAGGCTCTGCATCAGGCTGCACGGAGCAGAAGTGGGCAGGAAGTGACAAACAGGAACTACAAAGTGAATTTGATGTGTTTTAGAAATAAATGCCCGCTTGCACATGACAAAAGTCAGTTGGAGACTCAATGCGAAAATGTGCACCTGGTTTACTTCCAGGATTCTCCACGAGACGCCTGAGGATGCTACAGGAAAAGTGCACACAGTATCATACTGTATAGAGTCTAATTCTAAACCTCCTCACCTGTAATGATCTTTCACATGAACATCAAGGCAGTTTGAAACAGAGGTTGAGGTTGGAGTGCACAGTGTAAGTGGTAATGGACGTGTTCTCAGAATCTTTCGATTACACCCCCCGTGAGTAAACGTGATAATCAGGATGTAGAACACTTTGTGACGTGAGATTAATGTTTACCTCATCACAGATAACACCTGAGTTAATAAGAGCTGTAAGGAGTAATATGTAATCACAGTCCTCTTTTCTACCATCTTAGCAGTATAGAAAAACTTAAATATGGTGAAATCCACCTTTAAGGGGCTTCTGATGTCCTCATCAGTCTAATCAGGGGCTCTCTAAGTTTTGATGACTTCATCGATTCGTAGATCCTTTGATTCTCTTGTGCAATATTATTTTTAAAAAGTGCTGCTAACATTTTTAGTGCTATGCAGCTGACACCCAGCTGTATTTAACCATGAAACAAATCAGCTAGTTAAATTACAGGCATGACTTAAAGGCCTGGATGACAAAACTGAGGTTATGGTACTCGACTCTATCTTTAAAAAAATGGTGTCTAACTAGATGTTTACTCTGGATGGAGTCCAGCAACACTGTCAGGAACCTCTGAGCCATTCTTAATCAAGACATATAGGACTGCTGTGTGGACATAAATTTTCTTTTTTTCTTCTTTTTGTGGGGGGGGGGGGGGGGGGGGTAGCTTTTATTGCAGTAAAACAATGGCGAAAAGACAGGAACGCTACGACAACTACAAGACATGCAGCAAAAAGCCTTGGGGCACATTTAAACCCAGGTCTTTGCATTAGCCCCACAGGACATAGATCACCTGCTCTACCCAGTGAGCTAAACCATCGCTCACACTGGTCTGGTTAAACATTAACTGTAGATGAATGTGACATACAGTATTGGATGCAGGATGCACTTTAAAACCACTCATTGGAGATGGATCGGTTATACCCTTAAAGAATGTGATGCGGTGCGACAGGTGCATTTTATATTTGACCTGTTCTGTAAGCATCCACCTTTGAAATACACAGCTGAATGAACCTGAGCTACAACCATGTGGTGACTTGAAATAGCCTTATGAACATGTACCATTGCTGGAACAGGAAATATATATGCAGGATGTCAGGTGAAGCAGAATGGGCCCTCTTTAAGGATCTATGTCAGATTTTCAGTCACAACAATTTATGTAAAAGATTTTTGCACTTCTGTCTGTAAGCGTCAACCACTGGAGTGGAAAAATGAAACACTGAAAACATGATTCCTCTAATGCAGCGGTCCCCAACCTTTTTTGCGCCACGGACCGGTTTATGCCCGACAATATTTTCATGGACCGGCCTTTAGGTGTCGCGGATAAATACAACAGAATAAAACTAGTACTGGTACCGAAAAAAAGAAAATTTATTCATAACACAAATGAAAAGACCCAGGAAAACCGAGTAAACGATAAAAACGATAACAAAATAATGCTGAAAACCGATAAAAACCCTGAAAACTATACATTTCACACCTGAGCCTCAACTCTCACGGACCGGTACGGACCGAGGCCCGGGGGTTGGGGACCGCTGCTCTAATGTTTAGCTCAGGCCCCAACAGTGCGTCAATCCCCAAAGACTCTCATATTAAATGTACAGCCTGCTGTGGTCTCTGTAGGTTTAAAGTTTCCATTATTAGAGGTGTGGCCTCTTTTCCTTTTCCTTAATTTTGATGCAGCGCTGGAATAGCTTTAGATTAGCGGTCTGAATGCTTCTTCCACCACATTTTTCTCTCTGATTCAAACATCTTTCTGACCTCGTTCAGTAGTAATCTAAAAAAAGAAGCTGCCCCGCCACCTCCTTCAGGAACAGCTTCCATTTTTAGGTTTCTATTTTCTCTCCACAGATCTAATTTTGCTCTCTTTGTGGTCCAAGACAGATCTGGGACTCTGAGACATCCTGACAAGGGTTTGAAGTCTCAGACAAAGTCCAAGAAAGACTTAATAAGATGTACTAAAAGGTTTGACTTAAAACAATGGTTCCAAAAAAATCCACCTGACGTTTCCTGCCCTTTTTTCTCGTTCAGTGTCATCTTGCCTCTGTTGTTCTGAGTGTTTGCTGTGAAACACTTAAAGTGATAATATCATTGATTAAACTTTAATAACAGTGGGTTTGTGCTCTGCAGTTCATCTCTGTGGATTTCTGCTGTCCTGCTCTGCACACCGAGGCCTTTCTGATCTGAGTACGCCCACTGCAGCCATGACCCCTCCCACCTCTGAACGACCCTTGGGGACGCTCATGCTGTTCGTTTACGCTGCTTTCACATTCATAGTGATGATATCACTTCCCGTGTCAGCACTGGAACCGGAGACGTGTTTCTCCAGGCAGCACCAGAGCGCCATAGTCGACGTCAGGCTGTCGCTAAACAGACCGACAACAGCCATGGATGCCCGGGTGGTCCACTCTGAGCGGGATTGCGTCCTCGCCTGCTGCTCAGAGGAAGTCAAACCAGGTGAGCAGAGTGAATGGGGAACATGGGGGTCAAAGGTTATGTTTTTTAAAGATATGTTTAAAAAAAACTGTGTCTGAACCATGAAGCATGAAGCATGTAGCTAAAGTAAAAGCACTCATTAGTCTATCCATAATATTATTGGATAATACTAATCCAGTTAAAGCTTTAAAATAAATGGTATGGAGTATAAAGTAATGTACTGGCATCTAAAGTCTGGTTGAAGTGGAAGCAGCATAAAATAGAAATACTGTACTTCAGTAAGAAGTACAGCTTTAAAAAGCATTACTTAAGGAAATTTACAAAAGCCAGCAGCGTCTGTAGGGACCAATTATAAATGGTGGGCTGGTGCCACCCTATGCTCATTCCATCCATTTACACCCCTGCAAAATCATCACCAGGATCTATAGAAACAACAGCAATGACTGTATGTCCAAGATACCTTTGTATAGTGCTCAGGAAAGCCTGAGAACTGAGGTCACGCTGGCCCTGGTGGTGAAAGTTTTGGGTAATTTGTGCAGATTGTAAATTTAAATATTTACCTTCAAAACCAGACATAAGAAAAATCAAAGCTTCATTAAAGGGGAGCTGCTCTTCTTGTTTCGTCATGTATACCTAATTTAGTCAGAGAAAGTATAACCCAGGTTACTGGCTTTGACGGCCACAAGTAACCATCTAAAGACTATATCTGGTTTTTGGTCAGTGTTTTTTTTTTTCCTGTAACCATCGCTACCGTGGGATATATCACAGTTTCTCTATAGTAGGCTCACCAGTCTCAAAGGTCACAGCAGACCACTATAAGCCAAAAACTGTGACTCAAAAAAGTGAAAGGAAAAAACTAACTTTGTGTTTCTGAAGGTGCTAAATGCAACATGGTGGTTTTCAACGGGAACAAACACGCTGGTGATGAGAACTGCTTCCTGTTCCACTGTCAGATGGAGCAGGACTGTCCTTTAACGAAGGCTCAGGAGGGCATCAACACCTATGACATCTACAAAGGTACGTCAGATACTCATTGTAAACACAGAAAATGACTTTAATAATGATGATTAAATGCATGATGAACAAAGACATGAGTGACCCAGCTTTGCATACATTCAGCTTCGGATTCTTGAAGATTTTTAATAAGTAAATTTAAGCCAAAACTAGAAGTATTATTGATTAGTTTAGAAAATAGTTTTCATTTTTCACCGTAGGATCTTCACTTCATTATTATTAAAAAACAAAAACAAAAGCAAAATTAATGATAATGATATTATGTTGATACCTGTGGAAGATCAGTCACGTTCATCAATTACCCTCCCCACACACATTTTTGGCTGTGCGTTCTGTGTGGAGTTTGTATGGGTTTTCTCCAGGGCTTCCTCCCACAGTCCAAAGACATGCAATTAGTGGGGTTAGGTTAATCGGTGATTCTAAATCCGGTCTTTAAGTGATGTTGTGATGAATCCTGCTTCCAGGTCCAAACTACTCTGCGTTTAATAAGGCTGTTGTGTTTTTAACGTTTTAATTAGTGCTGTCAGCGTTAATCTTGTTAAAATGACGTTAACGCCATAACCCCATTAACGCAGCAAATCTCTGTTAGCGAGTTAACGCGGATCGTCCCGTGTGTGGGGCTGCACGGCGACAACGCATTAACACGTTTAGCTCGTTAACGTGTTAGTGCCATGCAACCCCACGCACGGGGCGATCCGTGCTAACTTGCTAACAGAGATTTGCTGCGTTAATGCGGTTATGGCGTTAGAGTCATTTTAACGAGATTAATGCTGTCAGCACTAGTTTTAATGCTTTCATCTTGTTCTATATAATCCCAAAAAAGCCCCTAAAAACAGTCAGTGATCACTGTCAGCCTCTCAATTTTTATTACTGCTATTAATTTTAAAGCACAGTTTTTAAAACCTTGCGATGTAACTACAACCCAGTCAATGCAGCAGTATATTAATTACTAACCGCGTATTGTGGATGGATTATCTCAGTTGTTCTCCTGACTGAAGTTTGGTCCATTTACAGAATCCTGCCATGCGATTGCATTTATCCCTAACCATCGGGAACCCTCACGTTACCTTTTATTGAGTGGAAAAAAGTTAGTGTTCGTCCTCCAGCGTCAATGATTATATTATGCTAATATAGCTGTGTCGCTAGCGATCACCTAGTACATCATTATATACCAGCTAGTCAAGCTTCAGTAACCCAACAAACATCCCTGCTGTTTACTTTCCTGTGATAGTAAAGGTGATAACAGAGCTGTACGTCTTAATTTGTTTTCAAAAATATCTCAGTCAGAACATGGTATATTCTATTTAGATGCTAACTCACTGCTAACTTCTAACTCCATTAAATTTCATAAATTCTATTTTCATGAATGCCTGGATGTTAAACTTAATTGTTACCCCTAGTAGAGCAGTAATGTTGATCATTTTATTACAGATGAAAGAATTTAGACAGTTTTTCAACTCTCAGTAATGCCGCAGTGATCGTTAGTCTTAGGGACCTGCAGCGTAGTTTGGGCCCAGACATAGCTAATGACGGCAGACTTAAAGACTTTAGGTGCAAATGTGATCACGACTGGTTGACTGTCTCTTCGTGTTAGCCCTTTGCATGTCTGGGATAGGCTCCAGACCCTGCCCCTGCAACCCTGAACTAGATAAGTGGAAGGGAATGGATGAATAATTAAACTCAAAATACAACTACATAGAGGTCCATAACCATAACATTAGCAAATAATATACAATGTTATCATATATGTGCATTATTGATGTCCTATTTTCAAATATCATGGTTATCATAAATATCTTCACCTGTATATAAAAGAATAATAATTTTAAATATTAATGTGTCAAATTTCCTGTATCATGAAAGATAATTAACAAGCACCTGAACAAACATTTTAAATGATGGGGTATATTTTATGTCATGGAGTTTTTTCCCCAGAGAGTTAACAGACAGTATGGTTCTTTCACAGAAGGCATGTAGTTAAGGCTCCAGTGAGATTTGAACTCACGACCCCTGGTTTACAAGACCAGTGCTCTAACCCCTGAGCTATGGAGCCCTATATGTCAGTGTGAGACACACCTGTAATATGTGACATACCACTAAACCCAAACCGTTCATGAATGGTTGTTACCAAATTGGATCAAATGTCAGTATAATTGTTTTTTAGCCTTCTAAAACTCACTTTTTCTTGTTTGTGTTGAATTTTGGATGATTGTGGATTTTTGCTGCCCCCTGCTGACCAAACAATTCTATACAAATCTTTAAGTTTATGTCTTTGTGTTTTCTTTCCTGCACAGGTTTACTTCATCCAACCACTGTGAGACCTCCCACCACTACCACCATCACAACCACCACCACACTGGCACCAACTACGCCAACAACTGCACAACCAACAACCCCAAAAAGTATAACAACAACAATGCCACCAACCACTATCACAATGACAACAACCACTACCACAACACAACCGACAACCACTACCTTACCATCAACCACAACCTCAACCCCTACCTCCACCTCCACCCCCACCCCCACACCTCCACCCATCATCATAATTGCCACAATGGCAGCAGTGACCTCATCACCCACCACTGCAAAAGCATCACCTCTTTCCACCACCTCCATAAAAAAGCCTAACAAAACCACCAAAAAGCAAACTAAAACCTCCAGGAAAGGAAAAATTCATCCTATCAGTATCACCACCACCCAGCCAACTCATACTTCAACTCCCACCACAACCCCAAACACCACCCCCACCACCACTCCAACCACCTCACTTCCTGTTGTAACAATGAACAAGGAGGCCAAATACAGAACTACCGAAAAACTTCAGCCAAACACTGAAACCACCACGACCACGACTACAACACTTCCAACCACCACAACACCTCTAACCACCACACTTTCAACTACCACAACTACCACAACAACCACAACCACACCTCCAACCACCACCACTACTATTCCGTCAACTACCACCACAAACCCCCCTACTCCTCCTTCAACAACCACTACCACAACAACATTCACCACCACCACCACCACCACTGAGGCGCCCACCACCAGGACAACGCCCGCGGCGACTCTTTTAATTGTCCCCAAAGGTGCTGTTCAGTCTGACCACATCCTCCAGAATTCAAGTGCTGCCAGAGGCAAAGGGATAGCAGCACATGGAGCAATGAAAAGCGGCATGGTGGCATTTGTGGTGCTGGTGCTTGCCATCCTCACAATGGCCCTCGCCATTGGAGGCCGCAAAGCAATGGAGTCTTTCGACAGACGCCACTACACGAGACTGGAACTCAATGATCTGCACTACGAGGTGTGACAAGGAAAACGTTACAAGGACGGAAGCCCAGAGGGGCAGTGAGATTTATTGAATTTATTCAATTAGTTTAATAGCACAAAGTTACATAATAATGGAGCACCTACATCACCTCCTGAAAGGTTTGTCATACTGTGGAGAACACTGGATTGTGATTGGCCGGAGAGTACACATAATATTTAGTTTCTTTGCATTTAAAACAGCTGTCACTTTTTGATCTTCTAAAAAATAGCGCACTGCTTTGCTAGCAACATTTTTTTCTGTTGTTTTTAACACCCAAACCACCAATGTTATGTAAAAGATAGACACAGATATTGATATTACCTGTTGGTTTGTGACCATTGCCATGTTGCTATTTTAAAACTGGAGGCAAGCTGAAAGAGAAACCAAGGGGTGCTGTGTGTTCATACTTTAGTAACTTTTTTCTAAGTAGAGAAATTATGGCCTCCATGCTGTTTCAGCTAGCACTATCTAAAACTCATGAGTGCCATTTCAATTAACATCTGAAAACAAAATTTCCTGCATATGTTTGGGTTTTGACAGAGATCATTTTAAAAAAGATTGGTCATAAGACCAATTTTGAGGAAAGAAAAACCCTGTAAAAGCTAAGCTAAGCTGGCTTAGCTAGCTGAACTTTATGTTTATAACAATAGTGAACAAACTCCGCCCATTCCAGATTTTCTAACAAAGAAGTCATTCAACAAACTCACCAGTCACATGATTTTTAAAGTCTTCACTGTTGATTATTTCAGCTTTATTCACCTTAAGTGACCATGTCCATCTTTTATATACAGTCAGTAGGTAAAGTACAAAGATGACAACCTCATTCCATTTCAGACTCCGCCTCCTTAAACTCATCACAGACCAATCATGGACTTCATACTTTAATTTTTCTGTTATTGGTGTTAACAAAAGAAAAAGATGGTAGACTTATATTGAAAAGTTCTCACAATGAAGACAAAATATCTCTTAATTTAAAAACTATTCTTAGAATTTATTTGAGGTGTTTTTGTTTTGTGAAAAAAAAATCAAACTTTGAGATATTTTTTGGGCTTTTATGTTTTTAGATTATTTGACTTCTCATGAGACAAATTCCTCAGTTGTTACTTGATCTTTTTAAGTCTTGTGCAACAAGTGATAGTGCAACTTTGAAGCAGCCTTCAGACTTTAGGCGGTAACACTGCCCTTCTGTGGCCTCTCAGATCACATAATGAACTCAGAGTTCTGCTGGGAAGCTCATTGGTCCAAAACTTCAGCTGACGATGGAACAAAGAACAAACAGCAATATTTTTACTCGTAGAAACTCAGGAAGCTTCTGAAGTGGACTGGCGAGAAGAAACTCTATACAAGCGGACTCTGATTCAGATTCTGGCCTTCTTCTGATTCGCCGTGGGGTCGCGGGGCCCTTTGTGTATACACCTGCATGTCTTCTTCCTCCCACACGCTTCAGCCATACGAGCCTGTGATTGCTTCTTAAATCACCTGACCGGTGTAGATGTCAGACTCACTCTCTCACTGTGGTGTTTTTGTATTTTGTATTTCACATGTGGATAAATATTCAAACGATGGATGCAATCCTTTGAAAATCGATGCACTATTGTATCCTGTTTTTTTGTTTTTTTTAATGACTATGATCTGCTGATTTTTTTTCATAAGTAAGAGGACACTTGCTGCGCACTATTTTCCTATAATGACGTTTGTATTGTACTGGATGTGCAGAAACGAGGCTGCTATAGCGTCACTTCACCACCAGGTGGCAGCAGCAGCAGTCCGATAAACTGAAGCTGCACCAATAAGGCGTTTTCACTGATACTGCTCTGATTTTTACTTTGATTGTCTAATTAATAATTACATGGATGGTAATAGTTTGGTCTTGTTTTGTGAAGTGATGCTTTTGCATAAGTTTGAACTTTGATGTTTCGTTCTTGTAAGGATTAAAAAACTGTTGATTTTTGAAAAGTATCTGAGTCTGCAGATTTATTTTTGCTTGAGTGTGTTTGATTTTAAATAGAACCACTGTGATTTTTTATCGTCTGGGTGATCTACCAACAAATAATCAAAATTAATCTTGTAAAGTTGTTCCAAATTAAATAAAATTTCACATTTATCACAGCATCACATTTATTACTGTTCTGTATTAACCAAACTGGGAGCAGGTTCATTACAGCAACAAAAATAATCAGCCTGAGTCTGAGAAAAGTTTCCACCTGACCCATCTGTTTTTTAAATCTAC
This sequence comes from Diplotaxodon limnothrissa, assembly GCF_057381915.1. NCBI lineage: Eukaryota > Metazoa > Chordata > Actinopteri > Cichliformes > Cichlidae > Diplotaxodon > Diplotaxodon limnothrissa. The sequence continues at coordinate 18,858,273 of NC_140612.1, forward strand.
AAAAACTTAAATATATGTCATGGAGCCATGCATGCTTCTACCTTCATATAATGTGTATTTTCAGAGTAACTTGCTGTCACAGTTAAGATTTATCTAACTTGTATTATAAGTTTTTGAGTATTTTTACTTCTTTCAGGGCTGAAAAAAAACCCACATTTCATCTCTGTTAAAAACTGCAAACAAACTCCCAAAGGTCTCAGCCTTATGTTAGTGCAGATTTCTCATAAACTTGAGTTTTTGGTCGATGCTGTTCTTGATCAAGCTTCTTTTCTATCATGTCCAGCTGAGCTCCAACTTTGGACAAATTCTTGGTGCAGGTTAAACAGTTGAGAATTGTTTGAGAATTCCTCAAAATTTCAAGTTTTTATATTTTCACTTTTCCAGATATATTTATGTATGCTGCACAAAAATTATTTTGAAGAAGGTTAAATGTTTTTTTTATGATTTAGTGAAGAACAGTCATAAGCATTTCACAAGTTTCAAAGACTTTTATTGGCCATAAATATGGCACAGGGCTAATATGTATGCAAAAAGTTAGCGTTTACAGGGTCGACCCTTCTGTCTGTCAGTTTCTGGGCCCAAGATGGTGATCCTCCTGCTTTATCACGGTTCCAAGATTATCACTATTCGACTCAAAAACTAGCATAAAAAAATCCTCAGACTGATGATCTTCCAGGATGTCTTTTGTCTTGTGTCGCAAGATAAAAGTGGTAACTAAGAGGCTTCGAGATCATCAAATAAACATTTTGGATCCTTGGCCAGGAAGCTTCCCAAACTTCACATCAAGAATCTTTGCTTAGCACTGTAATATTTACTATAGTGGACTTAAATCATATATTATACTGACTCTCCTGTAAGTGTTTGAAACTGGATTTCTTACCATTGTTCTTCACTAGATCACAAACACGTACAAAAAAAGCTAGATAAAAACTGAAACAGCAAAATGTATATAAAACACTAAATATGTGGCACTGCGAAAAACCTTTGGTCATGACTGCATAAAAATAAACTTTAATACTCTGTGTTTCTGCTTGTGGCCTTCATTGGGGCCATCATAAATATAACAAACATCATATACATCTAACCAGAAGCATACTTACCTTATTACCCTTTGAAATGTTGCCTGTAATGTGTTTTATGATGACCCTGATGAAGTCCACAACCTCAACATTTGTAGTAAAGCTGTTTATTATGCAACAGGTGCTTCAGAGCTACTGTCAACAGCGCTTGGCAGAAAGTGATCATCTGCTCAGTTTCAGGAATGATTTTGACTCCTAAAGAATCGTGGCTAAGAGATGAGCCTGGCATCAAATGTAGATAAAAAAAGAGACCTTTGCTCTGACTTCAGGGAGCAGCCACTGATCACACATGCTGACGTGAGTCTTGAAAGTTTACCCAGAATGCACTTTTAAAGTTTTATTCAGTGAATTATCATTAAACAGATCAAACATCCATGGTTTCAAATTTTGTTCCTGTTGCTCTGAATCTAGATAATAACAATAAATTGGTGCAGTTTATTCAAGTAATGATTTATCTCATGATACTGAAGCTCAAATGATTCAAGTTTTTAACAGAGCTTAAATGAGTTTTTCAGCACTTGAAATTTCATTTGGATATTCGCCATACTTACAAAAGTATCATCAAGTCTAAACCCAATCCTATGAACTCAGTCACTGATCAAATAGTGTGATGTATATTGTGGTTGAACTCATGACAGGCACATGATCAGGTATGTGGTAGTTAATGTGCTAACAAGTTACCTCATATTCCTGAGACTGTGAGGCAGTTTTGCTGACCTGGTGATTAAACCCTGAAATTTTTTAAATGAGATGCTTTCCTTTCCTCTTAGCAGGACATTTGAGTCCCGTCCACCTTGCTTGTAATTTTACAGTCCTGCTTTCACTTCCACATCTCCCACAGATACATTCATTAGATAAGACGAGAGTGATCCACACTTTATTAAATCAGCAAGAGGTTTTAGAAAAGCTGTTACTCTGAAATAGGAAGTGTACTCTGTAATCCGAGGCCTCACATCCTCATTGAACTTTCTCCTTCTGAAAGCTTTTGAGAAATCTTGCATTTTCTGATGTTTGAAACCTGAAACTGGGGCTGATGTTTCATGAATAAAATCTCAATAATAATAATGATAATAATGATAAAGCAATAATAATATTGTAAAAAGTTATTATCAACAGAACACTGAGATGTAAAAATTATAAATCCCAGAGTAATTTTCTTGTTTATATGCTACTGCTGCTACTTTCATGAAATTAATAAAATTCAAAGTTGCTTTTGGGGCGACCACAGGTTATCTGCCTCCATCTTGGCCTATCCCTATCATTTTTCTCCATCACCTCTTCATGTACTTCATTCTGCCTGGCAGCTCCATGTCTATCCACTGTTTCTTGTCTGCTGTTGCCCATCTCAACCTTGCATCTCTAAGGCATAAAACATTAAAATGCAAATCAAAAATAGAAAAATGCAACATGTAAACTTTATAGGGTGTGAAGAAACTGAGAAAACCTGAAATCAGATGCTATAGGTAAAAAGTGTAAAATTCCAAAATTTAGAAAGAAAATTTAGAATCAAAAGTGCTGTAAAATCTATCACATTATGTAGGTTTATTTACAATATCAGATTTCACACTTTTTAATAATCCACATAATGGTTTTTTTGTGTGAAAATCAAATAAAAGTGTCAGATTCATCTATATCTGTGATTATGGTGGGTTTCTGGTGAAAATGTGTTTCTTCTGATGTTTTATGGCATTACATAGACTTGGATTTTTAAGACATGTTGTGATGCAGCGATTTAACAAACAAAGGTGATTAAAAGCTTTTTACCAAATGACTGAATTTGGTATAAAAAAGCAGATATAGTACATAATGATTTCCTGAGCCCCCCTTGCCTTGTGCCACCTGATGTAAAACCCCTGGAAACGCCCCTGCCGTTGGATGATATTGGGGCCCTGTTTTGTGGGGCCCCTGTCCGTGTGATAAAGTAGTCCCGCGGGAATGTGGGGTTAACGTCTGTGTTCGGGGGTGGGGTTCTGTGGGGGTTCGAAGTCGGTTCTGCGGGACGTTTCCGTGTTGTGAGCGTACCAGCGGCTGTGAGGCGGAACAACAATAGAAAACCGGGCAGCGAGGTGGCGGTGGAGGCGGAGGCTGGAGAAGGGGGGCAGCTTCCTCACAGCGGAAGGAGACGACGGAGCTCCTGCAGGACAATGTGAGACACCGAGAGTTTATCCGACGCAGTTAGCGAGCAGCCAGCCGGGATGGAAGCGGGCACGGTGTAATGCGAACCGGAGCCGAACATCGACCTGAATATTCTGGGAAATCCGCTTTTTTTTTTAGCCAAGGAAGCGGCCGCAGCAATGGGAATACTCCGCTGACGAGCCGCCGCGGCTGGGCCGAGAATCGGGAGAAATATGGGTGTCGCGCTGCGGAGTCTGTTGTTGTGTAGTTTTTGTTTTCTCATACGAGGTGAGTTTGTGTCCACACTGTGACTTTTACCCACACGTCCCCTCGCGTAAAAGACGCGAAAAAGTGCTGTTAGCAGCCCAGGGGAGCTTTTTCCCTTCTCTGTGGATGTTTGGAGCTCGGCCTCCGGGTCGGATTTCTCCCGAGTGGAGCGAGCTAGCTTAGCCTGCTGCTGCTGGAGGAGAAACCACAAACAGCCCTGTTAGCTGGAAAATACCCCACCAGAGACTACTCATAGCACCGCCAGCTTCCCTTCCAGCGCACCCCTTTGTCTCGGGAATATGTATTTGGCGCAGTTGGTCGCTCCTGGTTGTGTTTTGTAACTTAAAAACAGGCTGGATCGGGCTCAACAGCAGTTAGCATAACAAATGCTAGGGAGCGAGCTGGTTAGTATCAGGGAGCTAATAGCTAATAAACCATCTACATGGAAAAATAACTTTATTGATAACAATGAACAGAATAAAGAAAAGCAAGGCCAATAAATGTACAGTATTACACACAAAACAGCAGCTACACGGCTGGACACGTGTGAGAAATGAATGTATTTGTATAAATCTGACAGTAAAGAAACAATAAAACTGCAAAAAAAAAGAAAAAAACCCCCTCTAAACTCGGATTACAATGAAAGCGAACTGCTAGCTGCATCTAAAGGATGTAAAGAATGAGTCCGAGGCGGATCTCTTTAGAAAAGTAAACCGAATAAAGTAAATTCAAGAAGGTGTCATCGCCATTAAAAATGCTCCGTTAAATTTAGTTTAGTGTTTGCTACACAGCACGGCTGTGCAATAGAGCAGAAATACTATATCACAGCAACTGAACAGGGCTAACTTTATTTGTGTAGTACATCTCACACTTACGATATCATACAGATCATCATCTTGGTCTGAGGAGCTCCTGATAATATCCAGTAAACACTAGAGGATGAAAAATAAAACCCATAAAGCCATCTTATGTAAAGAAAGTTTATAGGTCAGTGAGAGACATTCATTTATCATATCACATATTCATTACACAGATTTCAGTGTCAAACTGTTACCCAATAATTATGTGTGTTAAACATTTGTAAAACAAATATTTTTAAATATCAGGTTTATCTGCTATGTATTTAGTTATTTTCCCCATATTTTTGCTATCAAATTACACCAGAAATGGACAATCAGATAAATATTCAAAATGCTGTCTTTATCCTATATTTGGTAATTTCTTTTGTTGCAACAGTTTAAAAAACGGTGATGATAATAATGTCCTTAATATATAATTTATTATATATTAAGGATAAAATGAGACCAAAGCACAAATGTAAGGTGTAAGTGTCTTTTAAATGAGCATTTCTGGATCTTCAGTACCAGAACAAATGCTTAACAGTTGGTTAAATTCAGATTGCAGCAAGAATTCAAAGTCCAACACTGAGTGGGATTAACAGATATAAGATTTGGAGCTGCATGTTTGTCAGTCTTTGTTGTGGAGACACTGGTGTTGTTATCACTTTGTGGGATGGTGATTGGGGCGTATTTGATTAGTTTTTATCTTGTTTCTTGTCTTCTATGACTTGTTTCTATAGACTCTGCATCTGGGATGAATGAACATTGATTCACTGTACATCAGGAATATAAAAGACAGAAAAAGTGGGAATTAAAATATATTTATTTGAAATAAGCAAGTTGTACCAACGCAACGGAAAACACTCATTTAAACTCAGATTATTAATAAAGGCTATATATAAAAAATGTGATTAAAAGCAATTGATAATGAGCGAGGAATTATAGAAAAAAATTGCTAGAAAGACAATTTTCTGCGCAAGTTCTAGGCCAGCACTCACTATAAAGGACATGAATCTAATATTAATGTTTTTTTTAATAACATCTTTAAAACATTATGAACAGAATAAAACTAAACTAAAGAACCTAAACTCGTTATAAAATGAGTTTAAGTTGAGGATTAAAAATATTAATGAAGCAATGACGTATGTAGATCACAGAGGCTTCAGAGTGTTCACGTTGCTCTTTGCTGTGCTGCGGTTCAGCACTAGAGCCAAGTTTAAAAAAGCTGGGTTTAACTAATCCCACCACCTGCACCTGCATTCTCGAGTTTCTTTTTCTGACTCACGACTTAAATGGGACGCGGTGGTAAGGCAGCCTGATGATTGGGTGGTTATTGATCAGATCATACACATACCGGAGTCATTATATATTCTGCCTGAAGTTTCTCCATCAATTCCCTTTTTGATTATTCATGAGTTTTGTTTAGGTTTCAGCTTCATTTAAACTTTATATTTAAATGTGAGTATGAATGAAAGAAAAACAGGGTAAGTAAAATTATTGCAGGTGACTCGTGCAAATCTCCACTATTGTGAAAATATGGCAACACATATGGGTACAGATCCTGTAAATAAGTCCAGCTCTTTGCTGAGTTAGAAGAGTTAAAATGATCATACAGTAACTTTTCACGGTCAAACCCATGAACTGATCAGACGAGCGTCTGTTCACTGTGTGGATGATGACCTCACCAAGCGGCTGAGATGTCGTAGTTCAGGTTGTCTGTTTAACTTTTTCTGCCAAGGATAATTTAAGTGCAGTTTTTTGACACCTCACTGTAAACCAGACATTCCCAAACTTCAGACCGCCCAGTTTGAGTTTAAAAATCTTTGTGGTTCTCCCAAACCTTCAATCGCAGCTCAGATCATCACATGCACTGAAAATGAAGGATTTTGTTTGTTCTTTCATTGATTCATTTTGATCTTCTGATTATTTTTCAAAAAGTCTGCCAGATCAAACGTGTTGAGCTACACGCTCTTAACCTCTTGAGAATAAGAGACGGCAGAAAGTCACTTTACTTAACAAATTAAGTTCTTTCCAACTGATGTTGCGATATAAGATGGGTTCAGGCTCAAAAGCAACTCAGAAAAGTAAGTCTAATAGTATTAAACCCCATTCGCTCAGTTTCTTTTTTAGACGTAAACTTATCAGATTGAAATTTGAGGCTGACAGTTTTGTCTTTACCTCACGCGTGGTTGCTCACAGTCCGTGTACTACCTGCAGCTTTCAGCTGTGTCTGCAGTGTCTTGATTATTTTGGGCTCTGATGTTGGACATTTGTCTCTATTTGTAGAACGATCAGTCAGTCAGTGAAGACGCGCTCAGCAGATTAATGGAGGTAAACATCAGCTCTGTGTGCAGTCAGCGAGTCCCAAGAGTCGGATTTCCTCATGTTTCCTCCTGGCACGGTTCGGCTTGTAAGCAGCCTGGAGGGACCTGAAATTGAAGTTTTGATGTCTTTGTTCAGTAAATATTTGGAGAAGGAAACCCCCCTCCACCCCCACCCCCTTCGAGTGGAGTGAAAACAGGCCAGCAGGCAGCGGGTGCCGTGGGGCTCATGGTCGCCTCGATGTGTCAGATTGTGGGTTGGGCTCAGAGCCAGGATGCCGCTGAGAGTCTCTGGCTGCTCGTCAGCACGCCGTGTCATGCTTGGACTGCGCTGCTCGCTTTGAGAGCTCGTTCTGCTTCAGTCAGGTTGTTGAACAGAAAACATCAAGGCTAAAGGGGGAGGCATGGCTGCTGAGAAGATGGCGGGCCTCTTATTGGACCATATTTCCACAGCGTGGGTAACACTTTTTCTGCTGCTGGGACAGAGCTGGTTCTGCATTAGTGTTTGTTGGGAACCAGTCCGCATTTCAAGAGGTTCAAGAGATGACTATCACAGAGCAGTGCTGTCTCAGATGTCATGGTGGACACAATGTGTGGGCTGGGTCTGCAGTCACTGGTGACGTTCTTAAAGAAGATCCTCCATAGCCGTGTTCTGCTGGTGTTGCATTTTTTTTTTTGCACAAACACCAACCGTTTTTGGTGGAGACATGCAGACAGTCCCACGTTTGGCACTGGATCCGGATCTTTTCCCAGATGCAGATCTGTAGTGCTGCTGGAGCTGCTTAAGAGTCCAGAGTCCAGTCTACATTTTGACAGTTTAAAAAGGATTATATAACAATTCTAGATGAAGTTTGGATAATTTCCATGGAAAGCAAATCATAGTGGAGATGACTGATGTATTTCTCCTGAAATCACTGATTCTAGTTGCTCTAACCTCATGCTCAGGTAGCACCTGACGGTTGGCACTGGGATCAATCAGAACCAGTTCTAGATTAAGCACCAGCATTGTGTTAAAGGAAAAGAAGCATGATTCAATTCAATTTTCAATTCGATTTATTTTATTTATTTATATAGCGCCAAATCACAACAGTCGCCTCAATGCACGTTATATTGTAAAGTAGACCCTAAAATAATACATTCAGAGAAAAAAACCCCAACAATTATGACCCCCTATGAGCAAGCACTTTGGCGCAGTGGGAAGGAAAAACTCCCTTTTAACCGGATGAATCCTCTGGCAGAACCAGGCTCATCTGCTGCGAACGGTTGTAGTGAGAGAAAGAAGACAGGATGACGGACATGCTGTGGAAGAAAGCCAGAGATTAATAACAAGTGTGATTCAGCAGAGAGGTCTATTAACACATGTTGAGTGAGAAAGGTGACTGAAAATGAAATACTCAATGCGTCATGGGAATCCCCCAGCAGCCTACACCTATTGCAGCATAACTAAGGGAGGATTCAGGGTCACCTGATCCAGCCCTAACTATATGCTTTAGCAAAAAGGCAAGTTTTAAGCCTAATCTTAAGAGCAGAGATAGTGTCTGTTTCCCAAATTCAAACTAGAAGCTGGTTTCACAGAAGAGGTGCCTGAAAACTGAAGGCTCTCTCTCCCATTCTACCTTTAAATATTCTAGGAATACAGCATGGCTGCTGCTTTCTGAAACATCTGTTGTTTACATCCAAACGGTGGAGGTTCAGGGCAGTTTCATGAGGCATTATGTTGTAAAACTATGTTTATGTCTTTGTTTTTTTGATATGTGCAATCCTAATGATATTTCCGTGTCTTCCAGGTGAGCCTCTATTACTATATGCGAATAGGCGAGATCTTCGGCTCGTGGATGCGGCACATGAGAAGGCTAACGCCACGGTGGTGGTTGGAGGGTTGGAGGACGCCGCAGCTGTGGACTATGTCTTCTCCAAGGGCCTCATCTACTGGAGTGATGTGAGCGAGGAGGCCATCAAACGCACCTTCTTCAACCAGTCGGGGGCTAGTGCATTGGAGACGGTGGTATCAGGTCTGGCCTCCCCAGATGGACTGGCGTGTGATTGGTTAGGGAGTAAACTTTACTGGACAGACTCAGAAACCAATCGGATTGAAGTGGCTGAGCTGGACGGATCGTTGAGGAAGGTTCTGTTCTGGCAGGAGCTGGACCAGCCGAGAGCCATCGCCCTGGATCCAGAACGAGGGTGAGTCTGATCATCTGGCTGGTTTCCGGCCTGCAGGAGAAGAATGTCAGGATGTAGCTGGTGGTTTGGTTCCGAGTTGATCCTTGATCCATTTGAAGGTTACTGAGAGGTTTGGCAGATGATGTTACACTACTCTGATCTGCTTCTTTCCAGCTCTGTTTTTGTTCTTGGAGCTTTGTATGATTCCTAGTTCAAACTAATAATAATTTCTTCTGTCTGAAAAAGGCATTTTTGGTTCTTCCCCTTTAGGCCAAAATGTTAGCAGCTGGTCTTTGGGGGGGGGGGGTTGGGTCAACACTTGAGGATTTTTTTTGTTATCTCTCTTTTGTGGGAGGGGGTGATTCATTGTCCTCTTGGGGAGGACATGTTGATAGTAGAGATGGTATGATACCACTTTTTTATGACCGATAACGATATCATAAATTTGGATATCTGCCGATACCGATATGAATCCGATATAGTGTTTTTCTTAATGAATAAAACTTTGTTGTTTTGTTTAATATCGTGCTGCATTTTGTGCAAGTTCACACTCAAGTTTTAAAAAACAAAACACTAAAGCTATTGTGTTATACCTGTATGCAAAAAATACACTGCACCCAAAATATTTCATAGTTCAGCAGTACTGATCTATCTAATTTACTTAAACCTACACCATCATCCCTATTCTGGTAATTTAAAGAGTACTTAGCAAAAATATTAAACAACCTAACTAACGGGGTTGTAAACTGCCAGCAAAAAAAATAGGCAACCACCCCCCCCACCCTCCGCCTTGTGATGCTTAATCGACGCAATCAACATAAATTCAATGCATGTGTAAAAAAAAAAAAAAAAAAAAAAAATGCACAGAAATCAATTATTTTTCTACAATAATTAAATAGATTCAACATCTTTCTTCAACAGAATTGCAGACTACACAGATGGTACCTTCCCAAAGGAAAAATACTATAGCTTACTAGTAGGGCTGGGCGATATGACCCAAAATTCATCTCGATATTTTTTAGCTGGATGGCGATATAAGATATATATCCCGATTTTTTTTTTTTTTTTTTTTTTTTTTTTTTTTTTTTAAAAGCCATAAGTTAAGAACAAAAAGAGAGTTCTTAGTCACACTGTGTCCCAGCTGTCACACGGGCACTTTTATTTACATACAGCGTAGATGTACATGAAGAAATTACTCAAAAATAAATTATCAGCATTTATTAAATAATCATGGTCCATAAATAAAAGAAAACAATGTTGTTTTTGTGCATAACAAAAAGCTCACAATTGTGCAGTCAAAATAGACGCTGAGCATAATAACAAAGAGACAGATTTCACAGCTGCACCACGTCTCTGAACAGGTGCCATTTGTGGTCCTTATACACACACAGTACGTATCACTCCGCGAGGCTCCTCCTCGGTAGCCATAATCCTCCGACAATCCATCAAGCGGTGCAGCTCCGTAGCTTAGCAAAGTCATATTAGAACATTTTTTGACAGATTGCTGAGCGCTGTGTACCACATAAAATCTGTTCGCGGTCAGTAAGCACAACCAGAATTCATACATAAGGTGCACTGTCGATTTTTGAGAAAATGAAAGGATTTTAGGCCGTGCAGCCCCTCCGGGCTGCATGTCGTTGGCGCGGTTAGCTCGCTAACACGTTGACGTCGCCCAGCCCCACGCACGGTAACTCGCTAACGGAGATTTTCCGCTTTCATCTTGTCATTGCCTGCAGGTGAAGCTATGGGGGAGGCGGAGTTGTGTTCAGTGAAGGAGAGGCGAGGCCAAGTAACGTTGCGTAGAGACAAAAGTGGACGAAAGAGAGGCAAACCTGCGGCTCCACAAGTATAATTATAACGTAACATAGGCTATATCGATATAAACGATATTGTCACATCTTATATCTCGTATGAAAATATATCGATATTTTTTAAAAACTCGATATATCGCCCAGCCCTACTTACTAGGGCATATTAGACTTCATAGTTACTATATACAGTGGGGCAAAAAAGTATTTAGTCAGCCACCGATTGTGCAAGTTCCCCCACTTAAAATGATGACAGAGGTCAGTAATTTGCACCAGAGGTACACTTCAACTGTGAGAGACAGAATGTGAAAAAAAAAAAAATCCATGAATTCACATGGTAGGATTTGTAAAGAATTTATTTGTAAATTAGGGTGGAAAATAAGTATTTGGTCACCTCAAACAAGGAAAATCTCTGGCTCTCACAGACCTGTAACGTCTTCTGTAAGAAGCTTTTCTGTCCCCCACTCGTTACCTGTATGAATGGCACCTGTTTGAACCCATTATCTGTATAAAAGACACCTGTCCACAGCCTCAAACAGTCAGACTTCAAACTCCGCCATGGCCAAGACCAAAGAGCTTTCGAAGGACACCAGGAAAAGTATTGTAGACCTGCACCAGACTGGGAAGAGTGAATCTACAATAGGCAAGCAGCTTGGTGTGGAAAAATCAACTGTGGGAGCAATCATCAGAAAATGGAAGACATACAAGACCACTGATAATCTCCCTCGATCTGGGGCTCCACGCAAGATCTCATCCCGTGGGGTCAAAATGATCATGAGAACGGTGAGCAAAGATCCCAGAACCACACAGGGGGGACCTGGTGAATGACCTGCAGAGAGCTGGGACCAAAGTAACAAAGGTCACCATCAGTAACACACTACAACTCAACCCCCCGTGGCTCAGGGGGTTGGGAATCGCATCTGTAACCGGGAGGTCACCGGTTCGATCCCTGGGCTCTCTGTCCTGGTCGTTGTGTCCTTGGGCAAGACACTTTACCCTACCGCCTACTGGTGTTGGCCAGAGGGGCCGATGGCGCGATATGGCAGCCTCGCTTCTGTCAGTCTGCCCCAGGGCAGCTGTGGCTACAACTGTAGCTTGCCTCCACCAGTGTATGAATGTGAGAGTGAATGAATAGTGGTATTGTAAAGTGCTTTGGGTGCCTTGAAAAGCGCTATATAAATCCAATCCATTATCATTATTATTATTATTATTACAACGGCAGGGAATCAAATCCCGCAGTGCCAGACGTGTTCCGCTGCTGAAGCCAGTGCATGTCCAGGCCCGTCTGAAGTTTGCCAGAGAGCACATGGATGATACAGCAGAGGATTGGGAGAATGTCATGTGGTCAGATGAAACCAAAGTAGAACTTTTTGGTATAAACTCAACTCGTCGTGTTTGGAGGACGAAGAATACGAAGTTGCATCCCAAGAACACCATACCTACTGTGAAGCATGGGGGTGGAAACATCATGCTATGGGGCTGTTTTTCTGCCAAGGGGACAGGACGACTGATCCGTGTTAAGGACAGAATGAATGGGGCCATGTATCGTGAGATTTTGAGCCAAAACCTCCTTCCATCAGTGAGAACTTTAATAATAATAATAATAATAATAATGGATTGCATTTATATAGCGCTTTTTCGAGAACCTCAAAGCGCTTTACAATTCCACTATTCATTCACTCTCACATTCACACACTGGTGGAGGCAAGCTACAGTTGTAGCCACAGCTGCCCTGGGGCAGACTGACAGAAGCGAGGCTGCCATATCGCGCCATCGGCCCCTCTGGCCAACACCAGTAGGCAAGTAGGGTAAAGTGTCTTGCCCAAGGACACAACGACCCGGACAGAGAGCCCAGGGATCGAACCGGCGACCTTCCGGTTACAGATGCGATTCCCAACCCCCTGAGCCACGGTCACCCTACTTTGAAGATGAAACGAGGCTGGGTCTTCCAACATGACAATGATCCAAAACACACCGCCCGGGCAACAAAGGAGTGGCTCCGTAAGAAGCATTTGAAAGTCCTGGAGTGTCCTAGCCAGTCTCCAGACCTCAACCCCAGAGAAAATCTGTGGCGGGAGTTGAAAGTCCGTGTTGCTTGGCGACAGCCCCAAAACACCACTGCTCTCGAGAAGATCTGCATGGAGGAATGGGCCAAAATACCAGCTACTGTGTGTGCAAACCTAGTAAAGACCTATAGTAAACGTTTGACCTCTGTTATTGCCAACAAAGGTTATGTTACAAAGTATTGAGTTGTATTTTTGTTATTGACCAAATACTTATTTTCCACCCTGATTTACGAATAAATTCTTTACAAATCCTACCATGTGGATTCATGGATTTTTTTTTTTTCACATTCTGTCTCTCACAGTTGAAGTGTACCTCTGGTGCAAATTACTGACCTCTGTCATCATTTTAGGTGGGGGAACTTGCACAATCGGTGGCTGACTAAATACTATTTTGCCCCACTGTACAGTAATGGACTTCTATACATTTTACATCGGATTAAAACTTTGGGTGTAAGATTCAGATAATTATTTATTAAAAGCTAGACATTTTAAATGAGAATAAGAAAGAAAAGTTTTTCTTTGTACCCCCCTTTTCCCTGTTAAAGCCCTACCTGCCCCCCTGGCAAAACTGTGCTAGACCCGCCCCTGCACAGTTACCAGCCGTCAGCTGCGTAAAAAAGGATCCTGGTGTAGAAATTAGGGCTGTACGATATAACAATATATATCGGATGACGATATAAAAACGTCTATCGTTTCATTTACGCTATTGTTTATTTCGTCGTGTCTCAAAATAAACAGTTTACGGCAATATTTTTTTCATTATTTTGATGGTCACTGTAGTTAATTTCTTAACGTTCTCTCTTTCTCTTACATTTAATATAACCACACTACAGACAGACAAGCGTTTGTTTTTATTCGTTGTCGTTAGCAACAACGATGGTAAAACCACTGCATGTCCGCTTGTTCCACATAAACCTTTCACAATAAAGCTCAAGATCCTGTTGAGACTTTTCAAAATAAACTGAATCACGTGAAAGATGCACAGTGTTTACAGATGAGAAGCAAAAAAGAGCCGTCAGGTGCTAAAAAATAAACCTTAGACTCAAACGTTAAAACAGGCTTTTCCTCGCAGCACGCTGTGTAATAAATACACACAAAGAAAACGGCGGCCGTTACAACTTATGTCTAAAAATGTATAGTTTCATGCATCAGTTAAAACACTCGACTCCAGGTACGCGACGCCCAGCTGGAAACACTTCACGCAATTTGAGCTGCCAGAGATTCACAGAATTTAGAGAAAATGTTACATTTTTGTGATTTATATCGTTATCGGACAATAGATGTCTTAATATCGGGATATGAGATTTTGGTCATATCGCACAGCCCTAGTAGAAAGTAATATTAAATAATTCTAATTTTTGTTTCTGTTGTTTAGCTGCTGGTTTCCTCTTTCTGGTGCAAAATGGGCCAAAAACTAACAAGGGAGACGGGAGTCGCAACAGAAAAGCCGATCAGCCAATCATTGATCAGTTTCATGATTGAAGTAGCAACAGGAGAGGGGGAGAGAAGAGGCAGTCGCTCCATATATTGGTTGTTAAGCTTAACATGGGAATGCTTTACAAACATTCTGAGATGTTTGTAAAGCACACTTGCTTTACTTCTCTCTGGGATAACTTTCTCGGAGATGAAATGCTGGTTTGGTAGTGAGGCTCCAAATGCTCAACCAGACCGGCGACAGGTCTCACACGCCACAGCGGCTCTATCACTTGACGCATACTGCTCGGACTTGCTAAGGTTATGAGCTGAGTTATGCCATGTCGCAAGTTTTGTGAGGCGCTTTCGTGATATTTAATGGATTGGATTAAATTTTTTATTTCTCTCCGATATCCGATCCAGTAATTTAGGTCAGTATCGGACCGATACCGATATGTAATATCGGATCGTTCCATCCCTAGTTGATAGTCCAATAATCTCACACTTGACATTAGAATTCCACCTTTAATGGACAGCTTCCTTTTACAACAACCGAAAAGCCCACACACAAAACTTCTGCCCCCTTTTCCCAAATGTGTGCAGCCATGCCTCCCCCAGGACACTTGCGCAGTAAGTTACATACATCCTAACAGAATGATGCATCGTAGTGATGCTCTTAGTTGTTAGTGTGTTACTAATTACTTATTGTTCTTTTCTTATTGTATTTAAGACAATGTGACTAAGACAATAAATTAAGAGGCATCCCCACTACAGTCTAAAGGTAAGGGAACAACATGCAGGGAGTGGCAGTGCTAGCTGGTTGGTAGCTGAGCTTTGAAAATAAGAACAAGAAGATTGTCCAGTAATATTTTCATTGCTTTGTCTCAGATGGATTAAAAAATACAAATAAAATGCAGGATATCTGGTGGGACATGCTTATCTAGGGCTGGGCGATATAGACCAAAATTCACATCTCGATATTTTTTAGCTGGATGGTGATATATAATTAGGGCTGCCACAAGCGATTATTTTGATAGTCGACTAGTCACCGGTTATTTTTGCGATTAGTCGACTAATCAGATCATGCATCTATTGGATGTAAAAAGTACAGCTTATTGCATCAGCATGCATCTGCGCTTATATAACTATCATTAGCTTACAGCTTGAAGTGTTTAAGGTATGTGCTAACTAAAAATAAAGAGCAGATGATAGTTTATTAAACTTTTAATGAAATTTGCAGATTGTCTCAGTGGAGTTTAATGAACTCAGCCGTCTGCTCCTTGCTATCTAAAATATAACAGGACACTGGAGTAAATTGTCGACCATCTCACACTTCGGTTTAATCAGTTTTCTGTTTGACGTTTATTCAGCTATGTGAAAACTGTAACTTTAATCTCAGCCAAACGGATTTACTCAGGAACAAATAAAACTTTGAAAAAAGCCAAACAATAACAGTTTTAAGTTATCTAAGTGCCTTATATATCATGTTTAACCTGAGTAGCAAAAGACCGTGGGGGGTTTGAAAACGATTTGTCGGGAGTCCGCTGTTCTCGCCGGCTCTAGTGAGCCTTGAACCCGGCTAGCTATCGGGCTGGTGGGTAACAGATGTCTCCGAAAACATCGCAGCACTTTTACAAATATGTGATATCTTGATAAACTGAGCAGATATTTGAAGTTTACACAGCTACATTATTGCCTGAAAATATGGTAAAAGTTTATTTTGTTACCCAGAAAGAGTAATATTAAAACTAAGTAGCTGCCGCTATTGTTGGAAACTGAAATTGGCTGAGCCGTGCTATGAATTCTGGGATAAGTTGGGCCACAAAGGATTCACCCGACCCATCCTTCATATCTGGGGGAAAGTAGGACGCATTTGTCGGCTGCATTTGCAGAAGTCTTCGAATTTGGAAAGCCTTCGTTGCGTCGCTGTAACGTAATTGAGCTTCAAATGCATCCTCCGCTGGCATCCTTGTACATGCAGTGCTGCCATCTTCTGTTTCAGACTGTTATTACACTGTTAAATCCTACTACTTATTCCTCCATCTTTCATGATCTTACAAGGCTTTAAACGGCGCGTCAACTATTAAATTTGTCGTTGACGATTTTGATAGTCGATCTAATCGTGGCAGCCCTATATGTAATATGTATTAAGGTTGTGTGGTATGTAAAAATTTTACAACCAACAATCGTCAGTCCAGTAACTAACGATATGCGATATAATCGCGAATGCGCAAGCTTTTTGATGGGCGGAGCAATGTAATAATGCACGGACTGATTTGTGCATTTAGAGTAGAGATGGCACGATACCACTTTTTTATGTCCGATACCGATATCATAAATTTGGATATCTGCCGATACCGATATGAATCCGATAGTGTTTTTTAATCAACAAAACTTGTTTTTTTAATATCTTGCTGCATTTTGTATAAGTTCATACTCAAGTTTAAAACAACAACTACACTAAAGCTATTCTGTTATACCTGTATGCAAAAAAAAATGTTTCATAGTTCAGCAATACTGATCAATCTAATAAACTTAAACCTACACCATCCTCCCTATTCTGGTATTTTAAAGAGTACTTAGCATAAATATTAAGCAACCTAACTAATAGGGTTCCAACTCCCAGCAACAAAAATAAATAAATAAAAAATAGGGAACCACCCCTCACGCTCCACCTCATGATGTTTAATCGACGTAATCAACCTTAATTTGATGCAGTGTGGAAAAAAAATGCACAGGAATCAATTATTTTTCAAGAAATATTAAATAGATTCAACATCTTTCTTCAACAAAATTGCAGACTGCACAGATGGTACCTTCCCAAAGGAAAAAGTACTATAGCTTACTAGGGTATATATATTAGACTTAATAGTTACTATATACAGTAATTGACTTCTATTCATTTTACATCAAATTAAAACTTTGGGTGTCAGATAATTATTTATTAAAAGGTAGACATTTTAAATGAGAATAAGAAAGAAAAGTATGTCTTTGTGCCCCCTTTTCCCTGTTAATGCCCTATCGGCCCCCCTGGCTAAACTTTGCTAGATCCGCCCCTGCACAGTTACCAGCGTCAGCTACATAGAAAAAGATCCTGGTGTAGAAAGTAATATTAAATAAATTCTAACAACAGCTTATCAAGCTTAAACGTGCTGCTGTTGTTCAGCCGCTGGTTTCCTCTTTCTGGTGCAAAGTGGGCCAAAAACAAACAAAAGAGACTGACTCGCGACAGAAAAGCCGATCAGCTGATCATTAAGCAGTTTCATGATTGAAGTAGCAGCAGGAGAGGCAGTCGCTTGTTAAGCTTAACGCAGGAATGCTTTACATTCAGAGATGGACTTACACACTTGCTTTACTTCTCTCGGGATAACTTTGTCGGAGATGAAATGCCGGGTTGCTAGCGAAGCTCCAAATGCTATCCAGACCACCGACAGGTCCTACATGCCACAGCCGCTCTATCACGTGATGCATACTGCTCCGACGTGCTAACGTTCTGAGGTGAGTTACGGCGTGTTGCAAGTTTTGTGAGGTGCTTTCGTGATATTTAATGGATCGGATTACATTTTTTATTTTTCTCCGATATGCGATCCAGTAATTTAGGTCAGTATCGGACCGATACCGATACGTAATATCGGATCGGTCCATCTCTAATTTAGAGCACAGAAGAAGTCCAAACATGGATGAACTAATTGCCAAATTGCACACTGGAGGAGAAGGCGCAGATAGAAATGGACTATTACCTCAGTGTGGAGGCTGTAGACGGAGAAGATGATCCACTGGCTTGGTGGAAAATGCATGAAAAACGTTTCACATTGATGTCACACATATAGCTGTGTATACCAGCCACAAGCACACTTTAGAACGCGTTTTCAGGACCGCTGGTAATATTGTTAAACAAATTGCTAAAACCTGATAAAGTAAATGTGCTTCTCCCTGTCAAATACATTTTGGTGTATTTATTTGAGATGCACCAAATAGCAGAAAAGACTTCACTTTACACCAGAGATTTTTTTTTTTTTTTTTTTTCATGTTCCCTGGAAGAGACGTTTTGATTTTTGACTTATGTGTTGTTAGGTCGAGGTCGACAGAAAAACACTGGACCGGCCTGTTAACACGGCTTCAGTTGTCCCGTGCTATAATACGGTTCACCTTTTGCGGCCTCGCTGTTTCACAGATTTTTTTCATGTTCTTTTGCATGTTTTTTTTTTTTTTTTTTCTTACAGCACATTGTGTTCTGCGTCCTGATTGGCTGTAGACCAGCGGTCCCCAACCTTTTTTGCGCCACGGACCGGTTTATGCCCGACAATATTTTCATGGACCGGCCTTCAAGGTGTTGCGGATAAATACAATAAAATAAAACTAGTACCGGTACCGAAAAAAAAAAAGAAAATTTATTCATAACACACATGAAAAGACCAAGGAAAACCGAGTAAACGATAACAAAATAACGCTGAAAACCGATAAAAACCCTGAAAACCATACATTTCACACCTGAGCCTCAACTCTCGCGGCCCGGTACCAAACGACTTACGAACCGGGGGTTGGGGACCACTGCTGTAGAAAGTTGGCTACTTCTTGGATTTCACCTATCGCGGGTTATTTTTAGAATGTAACTCCTGCTATAAACGAAGGACCACTGTATAGTGGAAAAAAATATGCCAGTTGCTCTTTTTTTCCCTCCTCACCATTGTGGTTTTTTATTTAATTAAAATGTTTCGTTCTCTTTTTTTTTATTTTTTTTAACATAGTCAAAACTGTGATCGACCTTAGGCTGAGGCTATCGTCAGCCTATCGTCAATAGTTGCCCAACCTTATTATGTATCTCGATATATGTGTGTATATATATATTTTTTACCCCATATGTAAGGGTTAAAAAGACAGTTCTTAGTCAAACCCAGGGCTCTAGACTAACTATTGCCATGGTTGCGCTGGTGCGCCTAACTTTTTTTTTCTTTTCTTATGTGCACCAGCACAAGAGTTAGGCGCACCCAAATTTTTCAGCTGCATCGCTTAACATTGCACTTTCACATGTTCACTTTTTTTTTTTTTTTTTTTTTAATTGCTGTCCATACAGACAAGATTGATTTGTAAATGATTAACTAAGAATCTTGTCAAAACAAATTTCTTTATTTGGAGCGCAGTTCTACAGGAAAGATAAGCTATTGAAAAAGTGCTTGTGCTTAAAGTGCTTTGGCAATGTTAAACTTAATGAACTGCTTGCTGCTGCCTGCCCCTGAAAGGCAGTGGAGAGAGGGGGACAGTTGGGCAGTGCATTTATCGTGACATATAATGTGTTTCCTGGATACACTGTGTTTTTTAAGTATTTCAATTCAAAGTCACAAATGCAGTATTGCTGGCCATGGTCTTTCCACACTCACGATAGTAAATGCAGTGCATCATATTCTCAGCTTTACTCTATCTTAGCCAGGGAAACTGCTCAAGCCACTGTCTTTGAAATGTATACACTTTCCCCCTTTTACTTTCAGTGCGCTCTGGCTCGGAGTCGATCGTTTGTGGCTCATTATCTGATGCCGTCTCCGGACCAGTGTTAGACATAACCTGAGAGGTTTATGGCTCCGTGTCAGAGGACTGGCTATGAATTTCAGATGGATCAGGCTTTACTTCACAAAAAAGTTATCAATCTTTCTTTTCATCTTTTCTTATTACCCACAGCTACATCCACTTCTCTCGGGCCTAGGCTACTCACTAGGGCTGGGTATCGTCACTGATTTCTATAATCCATTCGATTCTGATTCACAAGATCCCAATTCGATTCGGTCCCCGATTCGATTCCCTGTTCAATTCGATTCAGTTTTGAGTCACAAATATTATAATTCTGATCACTGATCAGTACTGACACTTGTGAGACTTCATCAGAAGTGTAAGCATCACAGCAGATGCCTCTTTGTCAAAGTAACTGAGGATAAAACACAGATAAACATGAAGGAGATTTTCCTAGCATGGCTTTTATAGCAGGTAACTGTCTTGAAAGTGCAGTAGAACAAAAACGGAAGAAAAGCATGAACTTTGAACATTACCTGATTTTGCTGAAGTAAACCAAAGCAAAGTTACATAGGCTTTATTAGAGACACAGCTGAGAGTTTTGCAATTTAGCTTCATTTTAAAAAGTTTACATTTCTTCTGCATTGAACAGCAGAATTGAGGCTTTCTTGTCAGAGGTCATTTTTGGGAAGGAAAAAAACCCAGCAGCAAACATTGCTGTAAACGTTAGACTAGTGGGTAATAAGCGAACAAATAATGCAGAAAACGGAGATTTGAGATGGGAAACTGTTCTTGAAGTGAGAGAGAGAGAGAGCTGTGCAGGAAGTGTGAGCTTTATCATGGTGGAAGCAAAACGGCAAAAGTAAGAGGGAATTGATGACGATGTTTATCAAATGTGAAGTGTAGTTTGGATCTTTTGTTGCTGGTTCAGTGAATTTTTGCTGGAGAGTGACAAAACCTGCAGCACCTAGTCACCTCTGTCTATCCCCCTGCACTGGCTGACAGGATATGTGGACCACGGCCAATCAGAGAGGTCTCCCCTGACTATCTCTGATTGGTTTAGACCACAATATGTGCATAATCTGTGGCTGTTGTTGAACACACACGGAGACAGAATTTTTTATTTATTTATTTATTTATTTTTACTCGAATGCCTGGTCGCAACTAGGATTTTTATTTTTATTTTTTTTTAGTCGCACCATTGAGAAATTAGGTCCCATGTGTGATCAAACCAAATTGGTTGCACTCTAGAGCCCTGAGAGCTACGTGTCCCAGATATCACAAAGGGACTTTTATTAACATACAGCTGTAGATGTATATCATCTAGTACTTTGTGCAAAAAATGGGATGGCGACCTTGTCTTTAGCGATATGATAGGCCCCTGCTTTAGTCATCCTACTTCTTACTTTTTCTCTTGTATGGCACAGCACGAGTATATGAGTTTTGCAAGATGGTTTGTTTCCAGGCAAGAGGCTGGGAAGACTTTGCGCTCTGGTATACAGCACGCAGTTTCACACACTCTTCATACTGCACTTTTAGACATTGTTGTAAATGGTGGGAAAGATTAGTAGTGTGCAAACCTTTTGTCGGGACACTTTTTCTTCTTTTTCTTTTTAAGGATCATTTAAAAACTGGTGGATGTGAGTTTTTTTTCCTGTGTATTTCTATTTTTGGCACCCACTAAAGAGCAAAAGGAAAATGAAAAATACTAATAATCTGCTGATTTGTTAATTGTATAGTTATTTGCTTAAATGTAATCGACATTTTGTTTATCAGGTAGTCAGTCGTGGCAGGAAGAAGCAGATTTCTGTTAAATATGTTAAGCATCAGAGCCCCATTTGAGCCAGGAAGGACTCTGCTACTCCCAGGGTGTGAAATAATGTAGTTTTCTGAAAGTTTCATTTACCCACAAAGTGTCCTGCGTTGGCGTCGGTGAGACGGGGCTGTTGCCCTTGGACCGTCTCATTTTGCAATGTACAAGATTACAACTGTGGCCTAAACCCAAACCACAAGCCTTTCCTAAACCTAACCAGCAACTGAAAGTGGAAGTACAAAAAGATGAAGATAAAACACAAAGGTCCAAACGGGACACAGACTGTGGTCTTCAGGGTGATGTGCCTGTGAGTTTACTGCAGAATTTAATAAAAATAGAAAATAATAAAAATTATTTAACAAAAGCTTGTTTGGAAATAATTCCCACTTTAGTCTAAAACAGACGACAATTAGCAGTTTCTTGCTTGAAAGGTGATTTTTATTGATTTAAATTGTTAAAATGGGTTTTACGGCTCTTTCAAACTCTCCTGTGTTCCTGAAGTTTGATGTTTCTGCCTGAGCATCTTCCACCTGCTGATCCTAATTCATCGCCAAAGCTCGCGGCCTCGACACTGTCATGGCCAGCACTCACTCCTCTTCCTGTCCTTCATCATCTCTTTCCCTCTCCCAGTGCTGCCAGCGTCTTCCTCTTGGGAGAGGTTGGATTACGATGTAAATCCATTAGGGTGCAGATAAAAGAGGCCTGTAATGTATTCATTAGTTTTATTTAAATCCGGGCCCGTCGCGCTGCCTCTCACCGTCTTCCCTTCTCTTCTCTCTTGGGTTTCTATTCATGGAAACTCTTCCCGCTCGCTGTTTGATCCACCGCTGTGTTGGAGATAAAAGTCTCGCCGAGCCGCTGGCACATGCAGGAGGCTGATCCCTCTCTGATACTTCACTCTGAGCTCCACTCTTGTTTTTGTCTGGTTTGTTTTTGAGTTGTTTGTCTGATGAAACCGGGTTATTGGAGTACTCTGCCAACAACTGTTCACTTTGCCTTTGGCTCCGAAGCCTCACCTGGATATTAACAGAAAACTACGAGTGTTCATCTGTTTATTTTCAGCGGTGTCAGAGCATTTCAAGATTCTTCAGAGCAGAGTTTACACTGTGTACCTGAGCTTCAGAGTAATGTTAGGGAAGATGACCTGGATATGATGAAGCTAACAGTGTCAGAAACATGCTGTGCCACCCAGTTACAGCTAACCGGCCGTTACTGTAACGACCCACGTGCTGACTGTTAGTTCTGACCATGAGTGAAGTTTGTTGTGCTCAGAGCTCTTCACTCGCTAATGTTTAGAGACCTACGTTTCTGAGGTTAGCTAGTGTTGCTCACTGATGATGCTAGCAGTAGAGGAGAGGCATCCTTTGGATTTTAAATTCATCCAGAGTCTTTCACATAAAAGTCTGCAGGCTGTTTGAGGCCTCCAGAGAGTCAAGGAACATCTCAGTTTTTAAGTTATGCTACAGTCTGTTCAAACATTGAATATCAAAAGCATTTAATCTGGGAAAAGGTTACCCAGCATGTTTAAAACCCAGAGTAATTTATAAAAGACTATTGCAGAATCCAGTGAACAGGACAGGTGATTATTTAAAAGTCTGTACACCTCGTTCACAGATGGTAATCGGCTGGTTTTGTGACTAAAGCTGAATATTTTCC
The DNA here is from genome assembly GCF_057381915.1 of Diplotaxodon limnothrissa. Taxonomy (NCBI): domain Eukaryota; kingdom Metazoa; phylum Chordata; class Actinopteri; order Cichliformes; family Cichlidae; genus Diplotaxodon; species Diplotaxodon limnothrissa. The sequence continues at coordinate 18,881,315 of NC_140612.1, forward strand.
TTCATCCTCTTTCTGCTGCTGTGAACACAGACAGCCACATGTTGAGAAAACTGATCATGTCAAGATTTGATAACCAATGCCAGGTTAAAAACAGGTAAATGACAGCACACACCGACTGAATCTTTGAGCCAAGCTAGTGTATGCAGATGTTCTATTTTTGTCCACGTCTTGTGAACATAAAAAATATGGCCAAGTGCAGACAAACAAACATTTAATCAGAGGAAGTGAGGATCAACTGAAGCTCGTTTTTTCAGCTTTACTGTCTTGTGTTTTGAGAGAAAGCGGCAGAATTTGGTCCAGACAGAGGCTGAAACATGGAGGAAACGTGTTTTAAATGTTAAACATGGATGTGATCTGATTGATGACGCTCCCAACATGAGTGAGGAACACTTGGCAGGATGAAGAGCAGTGTTGAACAAAGCTGTGATTACGCTCCAGTAAAACAACGACAGCAGCTTCTGATTTAATCAGCCGCAGTCCCCACTGTGCGTCTCATTAGCTCGGCAGCAGCGCGCTCTGAGGCTCCTTCTCCAATGCAGTCGTCCCTGTTTTCTCTTGTTTTGTTTGGTTGCGTGCGTTTCACAAAGGCCCATTGTTGCCGCAGCAGCTGTTTTGTTTTTCCAGCGGTTACTAAGCCAGACGAAGGTACTGCAGCAGCAACACGCCAGCTCCACTCAGTCATGGATGAGGGGAGAAAATGTTGTTTCTGCAGAGAGGAGGTAGACCCCTCAGCCGTGAGCTTGTGGACAGATAAACTCCCTCCACATGTGATGGGCTGATGACTGCATTATAAAAATGATTATAGTAATTCTGAAGATTTAAAGAATATGAAGTGTTCCAGGATCTTTTAATTTTCCAACGTCTTTTAAGCAACCTCTATGATTTTTTTTTTTTTTTTTTTTTTTTTTCCCCCCCTAAAGCACCCCAAATTGCCAGAACTTTCATTTCCTGGGACCGCAGTTTAGGAATGTTCCAGCAAACCTTCAGCTCTTTGTTATCGGTATTTCTGCCTCAGTCTGAAGGTATGCAAAGATGCATTAAAACCTGTTGTCGAGTTATCTTGTGCCAAAATACGAACTGACACATTAAAATCTAGCTGGACTTGTACATCTTTTAGTTTTTGGCTAAGGACAGAATAAAGTCTGGGAAACCTTCTTTAAACTTCCTAACATGATGACGTCTCAAGCAGCTTGAAGTTTGGGAAGTTTCCAAGGAACTAAAAGTTGGATGTGTTAAGGATGAGGGCTGCACTAAAGTTCAGTGGACCATTTTAGGTTCTAGTTGGACTTGTTTTATCCCCAATTTTGTGACAGTACCAGTTCATGACAACACCAACAAAATATTAAGGTAGAAGCTTTTAAACTTCAGCTGGAATTGTTCATTGGCCCATATTTAAGTTTCCCCTGAGGCAGTTTTAGTTTGTGGTCCAAAGCAATACTTAAACTTGAACTAGATTTTGGTGTCAAGTATAAAAAAAAAAAAAGAATAAAGTTCCAGAAACCTGCTTGGGTTTAAACATGTCCTCCAGCACAGTGACCTTTGTTTCTAAAGCAGGAAAAAGTCAGATCTTGTACTTCCATAGACTAAAGATGGAAAGTTTCCAAGGAACCAAAAGGCTCTTTGAGATACTTATTTATCTGTGATTCTATCTCAGTTTAAAGCCTAGAAGACATTAGTTAGCTGATGCCTTAGAAAGCTGTTTCTGTATGTTAATGTCATGAGGCAAATGCTAAATGATGTTGTACACACTGTAATTTTGAAGTGGATGGTGTTGGATTGTAGCTGGACTTGTTTGTTGTTTCATCTGTAATTTTCCTGAGAAGCACTTTAAAACTGGTGCCTAACCTTGAACTAGTTTTTGGTAACGAAAAGGAAGTGAATCAAGTTGTATAACCTTTTTCTCTATTGACTATGTGCACGTTAGCATATGCTACTTCCGGTGCGGAACCTCCTGTGGGGAGCTTTGTTTCCGGTGTCCTATTCGCGCCTGGTTTACGGTCCAAAACAAGTTAAGCAAATGAATCAAGCAGCGATTTACATTTCTCTAGATGTCTTGGGCATTTACCCAATATATCTGTAAATGATGTTCATCGACTTGTCGATATTTTTCCCCCGCGCCTCAGAGCAAAAGAGAAAAGGGATTCAAATGTTATATTTCTCAGCTGTCCCTCGTTTATCGCGGGTGTTATGTTCTAAAAATAACCAGCGATAGGTGAAATCAAGTAGCCAAATTTATTTTTTGACGGTGCAAAACGTTTGGTGGACATACAGTACTGCACTTCAGAGTCACACTGCTAGCGATCGATGCAGCGATTCTGTACTGTACAGGAGAGACGTCACGGAGGAGATCGTCTGCAGCGATCAGGACACAATGTGACGTAAAAAAACGTGCAAACTTGCACTAAAAAAATCCGTGAAACAGCGAGGTGAAAGGTGAACCGCGTTATAGCGAGGGACCACTGTAATTTTGAAGGTAAGTCACAACATACCCTTCGTAAATACTAATGTATAGAAACCGTTACCAGCAATCATTCATTTTTTGTGAGGCTTTTTTCACGGTTTGTTAACATGCTGTGTAGGTGTGTACTTGACTAGCTGATATCGACATAACTGGGGAAAGATCTGGTTTGACTATTCTTCACCTGTAGTTTGAATGCTGAACATTTGCCTGTTTAGATCATGAGACCAGTCACTATACAGAGATGTGCTTCTGAATGTGGACGATGTGTCTTCTGCTGCAGTGATGCAGTTCTGCTTGTGTTGAGTGATGTAAACAACTGATCGATCTAAACGCTTTAAACGTCAAAGTTGATCATTAGATTTTTTTATGACACAACAGCGGTGAGTGTTCCCACCTTCTGCTCTTTGTAACTTAACGCAATCTTTCCGTTTTCGAGTTTTGGACATGATTTTGGAGTATATCTTCGCAGTAGCGATTGACCGCAAAGTAAAGCTACCGGAAATGCACAACCCCACATCCGGTCTCAAACCAGGAAGTTAGCATTGTCTCGTGCACATAGTCAATTCATAGTTCCTCCATCAGATGATCTGTATTTCTAAGAAATGCAGAACTTTGACTTCCAGAGAATAAATGTGAACTTTCCAAGGAACTCTTATTCTCTTATTATATATCTCTCTCTTATAACTCTTATTTCAGTTTTGTGCTTTTACACCCCAGTCTGAAGCCCCTCAAAGAGGATTTGAAACCATCATCTCATCTTTAAACAAGTCAGACAGGCGACAGGCGGGTCCTTTTGTTTTTTGAAAAAAAAAAAAGAAAAAAAGTTCGCATCGAAGAAAAGGGCGCAAGACGTCTGGGCTCCAGCTTTGGTGATATTCTTGAAACGCTTTACCTGGCAATGTTATTCTACCTGCATCCGTCTTTTATTTACAGTTTTTGGGCATTAAAGATTGACTTCCTTACAGTCTGAAGATGTTGCAGTTGTCTTTGCTACTCTGTAATGCTAAAAACTGTACCCTGCAGGAATTCAGTTCACAGCTGCTTGTAAGAAGCTTCAAAGAGGGACATTTTTAGTGTTTGTAATAAAGTTTCTCTGGTGAAGTGAAGTAGCGAGTGTTTCTGCAGTCGGGTTCATTGTGTTGCAGCAACACAGTCTTTGAGGAAAACTGGTTCTTCAAATCCACAGTGGAACGCAGAGCTGGACTCGGTTCAACCGGGATGATTAATGCATCAGGTACCAAACACAATGCAGCTCTTGTGGTGAGGGGATGTGTTGTGTGCTCGGCATTTCACTGCAGCTTTTCTCTCCCCTCTCTGCCTGGCCGGGGCCTCATTGTTCAGGGAGGGAAAAACACACCCTGAATGTTTCAGAGCTCTGAAGTCCTACCTGCTGCTTCTGCTGCTGCTGCTGCTCGTGCCGTCTCAGGACACAGCTCTTCATTTGAAGAGATACTGAAACCCTTCGGTGCCGGCCTGTCACAGCCAACGGCTCATCTGGCCGCTTTGCTTTGCTTTGTTCGCAGTGAAACCCAACCAGCTGCTGCGTTTAAAGGCTGCTGGGCAGGCTATCAGTTCAAGCTTTTGTCTTGTCTGAATGGGATTACGTGGAGAGGCCCAGCAGCTCCGTTTTTGGGTCAGTTTTTCATTCAGAAACATGAAGTTACAGGATGTGACGGTACTTTCCTTTTATGGCTCACCTGTGTGTCAGTTTACTCATCAGACTGACTCACAGTGAAAGTGTTATCCCAAATATCCAGTTAATTGATGGGAATTAATGTATAAGCCTTAAAGCTGAGGGTGAAAAATCAGCTAGGCTAGTGTGTGATCAGTGGGCTTCTTTTCATCTTTCAGTCAATTAAATCACATCAAAGTGTGAATATATGCACTGTAAGTACTGTACACTGTACTATACACAAGTCCATCACATAGAAATTGGTCAACAGGGTGTTGGAGGCAACCAGAGGTTCCAGGAATAAATATGAAGCCGCAAGAATAATCCCACTTTCCTTTCTTTCGGCTTTGTTCTAGCTTTTTCTTATCACAGCCCCTTTGCTATACGATCACTCACACCTACAATTTGTTTCCTGGAAAATTGAGCTTCTCACAAACTCAAAGTAACGTCTGAGTGAGCTTCCTCTGTGAAGACTTTCAGGATCCGGTTACAGTTTTCAAACTTCAGAGGTTCTAACTCCAGCTGTGAGTTTTCCATCAGCCTCTTTGGATCTGCTGATGTTCGATTTCAGTTTGGCCCTGAGTCTAGGGATAAAGGGGTCTGTTCTGCTCTCCATCCCTGCCTGGGCTGTGGGGGGAGGTGGTTTGAGATTGAGGTGTGGGATCTGGGTAGAGGAAAAAGAGGCTGTCCAGCTGTGATGGTAATTAAGGCAAACAAAGAGGAGAATTAGCTGCACAGCAGGAAGCCCGCCTTCCTCATAACACCTCCACATGTGTGCTTCATGTGAGGAAGACATGGTTTTTAGAGCTGTTGGACTCTGGGAGAGCACATTAAAACAGTTTTTCTTTCACAAAGCAGCCTGAAACCACAAAAAAACACTGATTATTCAAAAAAAGAAACCGTTTAATCAGGGTTTGATGGTATTGTTCGTGATTTAATCGGCTGTGGTAGAGTTCATCTGATCTCAATCTTCAGCCCAACATTGGTCATAGGTGAGTCGACCTGGACTAAACCTGACAAGCAGTAAAAACAGTGGAAAACTTTAACGATGACAACAGCTACCTAAAAATAACAGAGGACACAATCACACACTGCATTATATTATATTACCAGAAACTTTCTAAAGAGTAGTATATTTAGATTTGGTACATGGTGTCACCCCTGGGTATCCCTTTTTCATCATATTGAGGCTTTACGAAAGAGAGAGAGTGGAAAAAGTTCAGCTTATTTGGACTGATGAAGAATATTCTGTGTTTGTATGTCTGAGGCTGGAAATCAAATACCAGCCCCCTGCCTGCAAACTGTGGTTTCTACAGGCCTTCAGGCCTGCTGACAGAGATCACACATCCAAATGTTTCAGGGACATCCAGCATCCATCATTTTGTTTATGTGAGCTCCACTCCCAAGAGTCTGTGTTCACTCAGCCGCACTACCAGATATTTACAATAAAACCTCTGAAGGACGTATCCTCGGTGGTTTCTAGATAATAGCATTTATCTGCAGCTGAGATGTTCCTGTAGTTTATTTAGAAACCCTGCACAGATTAATAACAGATAACAGCCAGTAGTTTGCGCACAGCAGTGGAGAATGATGTAATGCAGGGAGGGAAGATGTTTAGGTTCTCTAAAATTTATATTGCCTGACCATCAGTCTCATTTCATGAAAATGATGGTTTAAAATGAAAAAGTCAAAACTTGTAGGTTATGTTGCTGTGTGTAAAAACCCATCTTTTACTGCACAGCTGAGAGCTGTGCTGGTTCTGCAGTAGTTTGTGGAAAACGATGAGGTGCATGTGTGAATTTCACTTGTCTCTCAATGTGTGGGCACGCTGTTTAGTGTGGAGTGATTAGTGTTTCGTGTCTTTGTGATGGTCGTTTTTCTGTGTCTTCAGCTTCATGTACTGGACTGATTGGGGCGAGATCCCAAAGATTGAGCGGGCGGGCATGGACGGGACAAATCGCTCCATGATCATCGATAAGGAGATCTACTGGCCCAACGGGTTGACGCTGGACTACAGCCAGCAGAAACTGTACTGGGCCGACGCCAAGCACAGCTTCATCCACCGCTCCAACCTGGACGGCTCCTTCAGGTATATGCAGCGCCACCTTTAGGGTTTTTGAAGCTGGGTGATGAGTTTTTTCAAAACTGTAACATGCTGTGTGTTTTCAGGGAGGTGGTGGTTAAAGGTGAGCTGCCTCACCCGTTTGCCCTCACTCTGTTTGAGGACACGCTCTTCTGGACTGACTGGACCACCCACTCCATCCACTCATGCAGAAAGCAGACAGGAGGTGGCCAGCGTGTTGTCCACTCCAACATCTTCTCTCCCATGGACATCCACGTCTTCAGCACCAAGAGACAACCCACCGGTGAGTCCAGACAGTTTCATCCCCTCCGACATGTTCACTGACTCACTCGGGTAAGAATCTGAGCTTTGAAAAGAACAAACCAGGCCTCTCTGCAGATGTGTTTAACAGCTGCATGTTTCCTCGGTCTTCACTTGTCCTCATCTGTGATCAGACAGTCCTCTTTCAGGCTGTGGAGAGCACAGAGCCCTTCAGGTGTTGAACAGAGGCACATCCTTCCAACCAGATGTGAGAATATCCAACATATGGAGTCTGTGAAGCTCCAGCTGCAGCAAACCTCATCGGATTTATGCACAAATGTTTTTGTTGGCTCTCTGATAAAGAATCTGAAACACAGTCAGATTCCTCGTCTTGTGTATTTTTATACTTGGGGTTAAATTATTCACAGGAAAAAAAAAAAAAAAGCTCTAGAAAATCCTTTAAAAACCCCAACGAGGTGTTGTGGTTTGTGCAAACAATAGCTTGGCCGTGTTAATTCAAGCCAAACAACAGCAAAGTTTCCTCACTGAGAACATGTGGCACTAATTAAAAAGCCAAGCACTGACAGATTTGGTATCACTGTACTGTGAAAATGCTGTTTAGATTTCTGTTTTGTTCCTAAAAAGTCCTTGATTTGTTGTTGAAAAGTGCACAGGAACCTTGTTAGAGTCATTAAAACATAAAAAGATAATTTAAAACAAGCGAGGTCTCTATATGTCAATTTCTTGTTTGTTTTTTTTTAAAGTGGACTTTTACGTATTCAAAATGAAAAACACATTTTTACTTTTAAATGATTACAAATGCCAAACAATTGCTTGTGTTATGTCACTGTAGCGACATGCAGACCACCCAAACACACAGTTCTCTGCCTGATGTTTATCCTTTAGTGTCTGATGTAAGAGCTGTCATCTGGAACACATGAATGATTTCCTGAGGGTCGTGCTGAGGGTAAAGTGCAGTTTTGAGGCTGTAACTTGAAGGTAACTGGATTTTTTTTTTCTTGTTTTTTTTCCTTTCGTGGCAGCAGTGAATACTCCTTGCTCCCTGAACAATGGAGGATGCTCCCACCTCTGCCTCCTCTCACCTGTCAGGCCTTTCTATCGCTGTGCCTGCCCCACTGGGGTCCAACTGCTGGAGGACGGCAAGACCTGCAGAGACGGTAAGAACGCTCTCCGCCTTCATTGTCTGTCGGTTCCTGACGCAATCTGTCAATTTTTAGCCGTTGTTTTTCAGGGTTTTGTTTTTTTTGTTGTTGTTTGTTTCTTTGTTTGTCTTTTACCTGAAGCATTTTAGTCTGGGTTTAATAGTAAAGTCAAAAGTTGGACTTTGACTAATAATAAAACAAAAACTGCAGACAAACATAAGGACAAAGAAATTATGCTAGAGCTCAGCTACCTTAGATTGCAAAGGTGTTCCTAATGAGGTGGTTGGTGTATATTTAGGTCTATATAATCCAGAGAGTCAGATTAAACTCGCAAAATGTGCATTTTGGCTTCAGAAACACTCAAATGGAAACCGAAAAAGAGTCCAAATATTTCCTGAAGTGCGTCAGTGAGCAACGTCGATGCATGCAGATTATCTTTTATTTTCACCCAGAAAAAAGGGAAAAAGCACAAAATGCGAGCTTGTATAACTGTTTACAAGGATCCAGGCCGAGCACGCAGATTGGATTCATTAGTGTGTTTGAGCTTTTTGTTCCTGCTTGAAGAGAAGCCGGCAGATTTTCTGGTGCCAAACCTCATTAGCTTTTCCTCTAATTTAAAAACTCCTGATAATGTGCTCGCTCCCACTCTCCACCTCCTCCTCCTTCTCTTCTTCATCGTAGTCATGTACAAGCAGAAGGTGGTGCTGGGCTGACCTGTTGTTGCTATGGTAATCCGCCTCCATGAGCGGGGCCGGCCGTTTGAACTGCAGCCCGACGTTTCCCCGCCCTCTGCCTCCTTTTATTTACATTTTCGGGTTCAGTAACCCTCGCCTGTAGAGCAATGGGAGTTTTGAAGGCGGGGAGGCCTTTGTGAGAGACGGGATCACATGATTCCCCTGCAGACAATGCCCCCTTTCACTGCTGGGGTTTAACCATTTCAGCCAAGGGGGGTGAGCTGAAGGGTCGATGTTTGTTACTTCTCTGAATGTTAAAGAAATGAAGTCAGGTGTTATATCAGGACTGCGAGTAAAAGTCCTTCACACAGAGCCCCAGGGTTCATTTCTGCTGTGCATGTTTTTAATTAGCTGTGTGCTAACAGAAAGAAAATCTTCACCAGGTGGATTCAGACCTGCAGTAATTCCCCTTCAGGGTTTACACTGCTCTTTATATGTAAGATATCAAAACCTTCAAATATCTTTTACATTTCTTTTAACTTTAAAGAAGGCAGACATAATGGTCTCAAACAAGGCTAAAGATTTTCACTGGACAGTTTTTACATTTCAGTTTTACTCAAGACCAAAATGATCACACTTAGTTTTAGTTCTCTGCAGTATTCGAGGTCTAAACTTGGTCCAGAGTGGATAAATTTTGTATGGGTCATATTTTCAGCTGTGGGCGGATTACCAAACAGCTTCATACTTGTTGAAAGCTGAGATGGAAAAATGGTTCAGGCTGCCACTGTAATGTGTTATTATTACGACACCATAGATGGTCTATAAAATTATCAGTAAGTATGTTGATAATTGCTGATCTCAATTTTTATGAATACTGTACTAGCCTAGGTGAAACTCTAATGCTGTGATATCTTCATTACTTTGAATCGGCATCTTTTTAAAGGTGATGCAGTAATGTAATTGTAAAAAAAACTTTGAGTGATGATGTTCTGACCCTGTTTCTAACCTATGTGTTCCTCCTCAGGTGCGACGGAGATGCTGCTGCTCGCCCGGCGAACTGACCTGAGGCGAATCTCTCTTGACATGCCAGACTTCACTGACATCATCCTGCAGGTGGACAACATCCGTCACGCCATTGCCATCGATTATGACCCGGTGGAGGGATACGTCTACTGGACCGATGACGATGTGAAGGCCATCCGCCGCTCCCTTCTGGATGGCAGTGACGCTCAGTTCGTGGTCACATCTCAAGTGGACCACCCTGACGGCATCGCCGTCGACTGGATCGCTCGGAACCTCTACTGGACCGACACTGGGACTGACCGCATCGAGGTGACCCGGCTCAATGGTACCATGCGCAAGATCCTGATCTCCGAGGACCTGGATGAGCCCAGAGCCATCGTTCTAGACCCCGTGGCTGGGTGAGTCTAACATCTGGAAGAAAATAAAGGAGAGAGTTTTGTGATCTGAATAAAGGCACAAAATATTTATAAGCATATGTCAGGATTTTAAAAATTCTCAGATGAGGCTTCAATCAAAGATTTCAAAGATCTGAATCTCATATTTGGAGTTATTGCAAACAAAACTTCAGAGTTTAATTCTGTGAAATCATTTTAAAACGTTCTTTGTAGAAGTTCAGGTGTTTGACTCCTTTAAACCAACAAGGTCAGGTTAAAGTTTTTTTCCCCTCCTGTTTTTCAGGTACATGTACTGGACCGACTGGGGTGATGTGCCGAAGATCGAGCGGGCCGACCTCGATGGGATGGAGAGAGTGGTGATGGTGAACACGTCTTTGGGTTGGCCCAACGGCCTCGCACTCGACTACGAAGAACGCAAAATCTACTGGGGAGACGCCAAGACGGACAAGATCGAGGTTTGTGTTTGAGCTCCAGATTTTACTTTGATGCTCAGAATTCTTTAGTCTTGGTGTCCTGATGGTTCTCTGATCTGCTATTCTTAAAAGTCAACCTTTATGATTTCAATCTTTTGTCAATTTTAAACAGGGTGGTGGGAACAGTTTTCACACAGGTTCTTTTAGTTTTTGTCAGCACAGAGCTTCAAGTCTTCTTATAGGGCCACTCGAAACACCACCAGCTGTCCTGTATGTAAAATAATCTGTGTTGGAGGCAGGCATGTCAAGCAAATATGTGAAAGATAAGGATATTGACTATGGACTGTTAGATCAATCCAGCCTTGTAGTTAGCAGTGCTTTTGTTCTGTTGGTTAATCTTAGCTGGTAAACAGCTGTTAGGTACATTACTGCTTTCTGTTGGTGGTAATGGTGCTTTACATGCAGGCACAGGTAAAACATGAGGAACATGGACTTCAGGTTAAACAGTTGAATAAATATTTCAGTTATTGTGAAATTATGATTCCTGTTTGTGATGTTGTAGATCTGAACATAAAATGACAGTGAAGTCGTTCTTCTCCTGACTCAACACTCATTTTGGGCTGTTTTTTGGGTTTTGTTTGAAGCATCATTATAAATTTATAGAAATTAAAAATTTCAGTAATTTCAACCTGTCAAAAAAAAATCTAACCTCAGATTCTGCCATTAAGCCAGATTTTTGGTAATAGCCCAATATTCAAACCACCACAGCTGAACTGAACATGAAATCACCCTAAACTTGTGACGGTGAGCGACTCGTTCAAGGAACAGTACAAGCAAATATATAACGTTCAGAATAATGTTCACTGATTGCCCTTTTAAATAATCTGGTGCTGACGTTATTTTCTACTAAAAATATTCAGAGCATAAAAAAAGCACTAGACTCTAGTGCTTTTTTTTATGCTCTGAATGTTTTTCATTGTTCACTCTAGTGACTAGAGTGAACAATGAACATTAAAATGGTTTACAGTTTTATTTTCAAATGGCCTCCTGAAGGTTTGCTGATGTTTTATTGTTTTGTTTTTTTTCCTGTGAGAGGAAACGTTGCAACTGGACGGTCTCTTCAGCTCTCTGTTCGTCGCAGAGCTGTGAAACTTTGTGCTCATGGCAGCTGTGCTCGGTGTCGACCGTCCAGCTGGGTCTGAAAGTAAAAGTCTGATCTCTTTCTCTCTGCGGTTTGCATCCTCACGCCATGCTGTCATGTTTGTAGCTGATTTTATATCTCTGGTTTTCATCTGACCCCACCTGAACCCCTTCTTAAACCCCCCCCCCTCAGAGATCATGTTGATGCCTGGCAGTGCCCCGGCAGAGGGGCCTCTGCCCCCCCCCCGGGTTTCTCCGAGGACCCAGTTTTTGCGGTGAGATCCCACATCTGGTTCCGATTGCGGCCTGCGCTCCAGCTGCGGTCGGCTCTGTTTAGAATAGACCCAGAATCTGAAACCGTCGCCGCGCTGCGGTCTCAACTCCCAAACCAGCGGAGACCTTTTGGCTGAGGCCGTCGGGCTGAGGATGGAAACTTCGTCTTATATTTATACACCACGTTCCTCCGAGGCCCAGTGTGTGGAGATGTTTTTGAAAGATGGCAGCCGGCCACGCAGGGGCTGTTCTGGGAGCAGCGAATCGCATTGCTCCACGCTGCACTGATAGGTGGAAGGACGCTATACAGATTACAGGCCTCACTGTTTTTTCTTTTCTGCAAATTCCTCACATATTTGTCTCTGTTGACACTTTGAGCCTCCCTGCATGTTTCAGAAATGATCTTATCGAGGTGAACTCCTCTTCATGTGTTCGCCTGTTTCACCAACACTGCTGCAGTTAAAAAAAAGAATTGCCTTTAAAAATGAGTCTTGGGTTCGATGTTTTGTTTTTCTTCCTCTCACCTTACTCTTTGTGCTTTGGTCTGCTGGCTCATGAAAATGTAAAGCTTTTATTTTTCATGGTTTAATTACACAAAGAACTTTTAACAGTGTATATAAGAGAATACAGGAAAAACTGCATTAACCTGCACGTACAGCTCAGAAGTTTAATGATATTAAAAAAACAATAACTGGGTTAAGTTAAATTTTCTCTGATAAAATATTTAGCTGAAGGATAAACACTTGAAACAGCTAAGTTATGAGTATGCAGGTTGAATTGGTGATTTAAAAGAGAAACAATTAGAAACAGTCGAACATAAATATTTAACTAATAGTAGCATATAGTTGGCTTTTGAATGTTAAACGTGCTGGATAAAAAGTTTAATTTATCTAATTTAACAAATGACTAGCTTAAAGTAAGCTAGTCAGGAGCTAAAGACAAGTGGCTTAGTGTATATCTTTTTATTTTCAAATAGCTGTACAGCACTTTGTTTGAAAGCACTTTATAAATAAAGTTATTATTATTGTTATTATTAAAAAGTTAAAAATATTTATGTATACATGAACAGATGAATCATTAAAGTCACAGATGGTTGAAATGTTAAGCTAAAAGTAATAAAGTCGTTTAGGTTGTTGGCTAAGTGTAATTAATGGTTAAATGAGCGGTGTTGAGGGTCCACATGGTTTCTGCAGTGACTCAGTCCTTATGCATCATGTTTGGTGGTGCTGATGGAGGTGTGTTGGAGCTCCTCTGATGGTGCGTCAGTGTGTGGAGGCTGTAACGTCAATTCAGTCTTTGTTTTAATCGATTGCAGCTTCATGTGTGAGTTTTTCTGTGCTTGTGTCCCGTGGAGTGGGTCTTTACAGCACTCTGTCCTGGTATTTGTCGAAGTGAGATGTCAAATTTTGTGTGAGAGCAGAAGAAGAAGAAGAGGAGGAAATGTGGCACCCATATGCTGCTGTTGTTTGTTTGCTCCGGCTGTTGCTTCTAATTAGTGGCTCTGCGATGTGCTGCCAGGACGCCTGAGCCCTTATGAGCATGCTCTGTATCCACAGTGAGTCTGCCCAACCCCCCATCTGTGCAGCACTGGCTAGAGGAAATGTTCTGTGATGGGACCTGGTCTGTTCTCTGCTCATCCCTTTGTTTTACAGGAACTTGGCGACTGCATGGACTTTCAGTTTATAGTTTGATGCTGGTTTAAACATACTGGAAATGCGGCAACCTGCATTGGAAGCAGGTTTATAAACTCTTCCTGCTGGTGTCAGCACTTTTAATACAGCAAACATCAAACTCTTATTCAAACCATAACAATTAATTTTTTAAATTTTATCCCCATTTTTCTTCCTCCTTTTTATCTTCTCCTTATTTTGTTTATATCTTCATTTTATTCTTTACTCTTTCTTATCTTCTGATTTGGAGGTTGGCTTCCTCTTTTTATTCTCACTTCTTCCTCTTTGTCTTTATGTACTTATTCCATTTTTCCACTTATTGGCTTTGTTTTCATACTCTTCCTTTATATTTCCTCTTTATTATGCTTTTCCTCTTCCCCTGATGTCTTCCTTCTCCTTCAGACTATAATTTCTTACCTTGTGTTTTCAGGTGATGAACATGGATGGGACGGGGCGACGGGTGCTGGTGGAGGACAAGCTTCCTCACATCTTTGGCTTCACCCTGCTTGGAGACTACATCTATTGGACAGACTGGCAGCGGCGCAGCATCGAGTGCGTGCACAAACGCACCGCAGTGAGAGAATTCATCATCGACCAGCTACCCGACCTCATGGGCCTCAAGGCCACGAATGTACATGAAGCTTTTGGTGAGTCCAGCTGATGATGGTCTGGTCTGCAGCAAATAAACCTCCCCATTTTCTCCCCAGATGCTAACTTTCTGCTTCACATGCTCAGGTACGAACCCGTGTGCGGATGATAATGGCGGCTGCAGTCACCTCTGTCTGTACAAGCCTCAGGGCGTGCAATGTGGCTGTCCCATCGGCCTGGAGCTTATTGCCGACATGAAGACCTGCATCGTCCCCGAGGCCTTCCTGCTCTTCTCTCGTCACACAGACATCCGCCGGATCTCCCTGGAGACCAACAGCAACAATGTTGCCATCCCGCTCACTGGTGTCAAGGAGGCTTCAGCACTCGACTTTGACGTCACCGACAATCGCATCTACTGGACCGACATCACTCTGAAGGTGGGACTCATTTTCACATACTTGTTTTTAGTCGTTCTCAGTTTTGTTTTTTTTTGTTTTTTTTCTTTCTTCCTCACGTCGTCTGAATCTTTTCTTCTGTTAGTTTTTTTTCTTCTTTCTCTCTAACACTTCCTGGTGTGAGCAGAACCTTGGTTGTGAACTAGGGGTGGGTTTCAAAAATAAATTTTAGCGTGAATAAAGCTCTATCGATTCATTAAATCCTGAATCATTTTCTAAATATAAATGTATTTGCCAGAAACGCGAGAATTTGAGGTTAAAGCTCACAAAACGATTTCAACAACCACCAAACAGCTAAAACGGCAAATGAGAGCAGGTAAACGAATTCCACACAAAGATGTAAACAAAAAGCTCGGACCCTGCGCATCAGAATGTGTGAGATGTCGGCTTTCTCACCTGACGGCATGTACATGGACACGCCATCGGTGCAAAAAAAGACAGCTCACTGATTCTGAAGCTGCAGGTTTTGTCATTCTCCAACCAAAATTCACTGAACCAGCAGCAAAAGAAGATCAAAACTACACTTCACATTTGATGAACATTGTCATAAATTCCCTCTTACTTTTGCTGTTTTGCTTCCATCATGATAAAATCACACTTCCTGGGCAGTTCTCTCTAATTGTACTTCAAGAAGTGTTTCCCATCTCAAACCACTGTTTTCTGTATTATTTGCTTGCTTATTACGCACTAGTCTACCGTTGTTTACAGTGCTGTCGGTCACTTCTTTGTTTTGTTTTGTTTTCCAAAAATGACCTCCAACAAAAAAGCCTCATTTCTGCTTTTTAATACCAAAGAAATTAAAACTAAAATTCTGCCAAACTGCAAAACGCTTGGCTGGTTCTCTTAATAAAACCTCTGTAACTTTGCTCTGCTTCAGTAGCATCAGGTAATGTCCATATGTTGATTCTTGCTTTTCTTCAGTTTTTGATCTACAGCAGAATATTTTTAAGGTTATCTGCTATAAAAAGCCAGGCCAGGAAAATCTCCTTCATGATTTTCTGTGTTTTATCCTCATTTACTTTGACACAAAGGCATCTGCTGTGATGCTCACACCTCTGATGAAGTCTCTCAAGTCTCAGTACTGATAAATGATGATATTTCTGACTGTCTGAGTCAAAATCTAATCAAATCAAATCAATTCTAGAAATCAGTGAGGATACCCAGGCCTATTGTGAACTGCTGTTGTTTATCCAGTCTTTACTTTGACCTTTGACCTGTGCAGACCATCAGCCGGGCCTTCATGAACGGCAGCGCTCTGGAGCACGTGGTGGAATTTGGTCTGGATTATCCGGAGGGGATGGCGGTGGACTGGCTGGGAAAGAACCTGTACTGGGCTGACACTGGCACGAACCGCATTGAGGTAGCCAAACTGGACGGGCAGCACCGGCAGGTTCTGGTCTGGAAGGATCTGGACAGTCCCCGAGCTCTGGCTCTGGATCCGGCCGAAGGGTGAGAACCGCATGAAGCGGTCTGCAGGTCATGATGGTGGGTGTGGTTTGTGCTGACCTGTCTCCTCTCTGCAGGTACATGTACTGGACAGAGTGGGGGGGGAAGCCAAAGATCGACCGAGCGGCCATGGACGGGACAGGACGGATCACGCTGGTGGCCGATGTGGGGCGAGCCAATGGACTCACCATCGACTACGCAGAGCGCCGCCTGTACTGGACCGACCTGGACACAACGTTGATCGAGTCCTCCAACATGCTGGGTAATCTCTCAACCTCATAACTGCCAACCTAACCATTCAGCTCATGTTAGAGTAGCAGAGCGCACTTCGTGTTGTGTGACATAAACGATAGAAAGCATCAAAGTTTTTACTTCTTCGTCCCCTTTAGGTCTCGACCGTGAGGTGATTGCCGACGACCTCCCTCACCCGTTCGGTCTCACCCAGTATCAAGACTACATCTATTGGACAGACTGGAGCCAGCGCAGCATTGAGCGTGCCAACAAGACCAGCGGGCAGAACCGCACTGTCATCCAAGGTCACCTGGATTACGTCATGGACATCCTGGTGTTTCACTCGTCCAGACAGGGCGGCTGGAACGCCTGTGCCTCCACCAACGGTCACTGCTCCCACCTCTGCCTTGCTGTCCCTGTCAGCAGCTTCGTCTGCGGCTGCCCCGCCCACTTCTCCCTCAACTATGACAACAAGACCTGCAGCGGTGAGAAGACGCTTACACCCCTGCATGTATACAAACATCATGCAGAGTTATTTTGACACCTAGATTGAGAGAGAAATAAAATAACTGAAACGGCAAGCGTCATCTTTGACTTCTGTATGGTGGCCTTTATGGGACATCTCAGACTCAGCTGAAGTTTGAGCTTGATAGCTTGAGTTATCTTTGTTTACTGTTTCTGCCCCACAGAAGCTCTAAGAATTCTGTCTGACGTGTTTCTGTCTTTCAGCTCCCACATCCTTCCTGCTCTTCAGCCAGAAGACAGCGATCAACCGCATGGTGATTGATGAGCAGCAGAGCCCTGACATCATCCTGCCCATCCACAACCTGAGGAACGTCCGCGCCATCGACTACGACCCACTGGACAAGCAGCTGTACTGGATCGACTCCAAGCAAAATGTCATCCGCCGTGCTCAGGAGGACGGGAACCAGGTACTGCATCCATTAGAAAAACTGGAACCACTGCCGGTCCCTGGGGAGAAAATCCAGATTCTGGTGGTTTTAGTTAACAGTCAGATCAAAACTGCCAGAGGAACTGAAAGTGTTTTTGGACAGTTGGAGAGTCTGTTTCTATAAGAAACTTAAATTTGTCTCCTACATTCACATGAAAGAGATTCAAATATAGGTGTGTTGCTAATGTTGAGTAACCACTACCATAAGTTCGCTACAAATACTCCAATCACCGCACACACACATGAATCCGGTCTTTAAGTGACGGGGTATGAACCCTGCTTCTGGGTCCAAACTGCTGTTTATTAAGGCTGTTTTGTTTTTAACATGTTTTAATGTTTTGTATGTTGTTCTATTTAATCTAAACAAGCCCCTAAAAAGAAAAAAGAAAAAAAAGTCAGTGATCACTGTGTACCACTACTCATTTTAAAGCACAGTTTTTAAAACCTTATGATATAGCTACAGCCCAGCCCGTGCAGCAGTATATTAATGACTAACCTCATATTGTGGATGGATTATCTCAGTAGTTCTCCTGACTGAAGTTTGGTCCGTTTACAGCATCCTGCCATGCGATTACATTTGTCTCTAACCATCGGGAACTCTCACGTTAACTTTTATCGAGTGGAAAAAGGTTCATCCTCCAGCTTCACTGTGTTTATGTTATGCTAACATAGCTGTGTCACTAGCCACCAGGTAGCACATCATTATATACCAGCTAGCTCAACTTTAGTAACGTCACTACTGTTTCGTTTTCTGGCTTCAATTATGTTGGAAGTGATAGCAGAGCTGTACATTTTGATTTTTTCACAAAACTCTGTCAGAACATGCTATATCATGTTTAGGTGGAAACTAGCGAGCCAACTCCCTGCTAACTTCTAACTCTGTTAAATTTGATAAATTCTGTTTTCATGGATGCCTGGATTTTACACTTAATTGTTACCCCTGGTAGAGCAGCACACTGATCCTTTTATCAAAGAAGAAAGAATTTAATCAGTTTGTAACTCTCAGTGATGCTGCAGTGTTCGTTTGACTTCAGGACCTGAAGCGGAGTTTGGACGTCAGACTTAAGGACCGGATAACCGGTGCCATAAAAGAAAACGACGGGCTCACTGGATATAAAATAAGGTCCCGTCTGAGCCCCATGAGCATTTTTCACTGCAATAATTGTAGTAAATGTGCAGAAGTCAATTTGACCTTCATACTGTTTTAAGCGCTGTTTCAGACCCAGAAAAGTCAAGATTTATTTCCTTTTAATATTATCAGTTTAATTTTAACATTTACGATTCATAACCTGATGAGTTCACCACATTTAAACAGAAATGGAGACAGTTTACATCCACTACGAGAAACAAGCTAACGACTAAATCTGGCTTTTGTTAAGCATTATTTTTTTGTATAATCAGCTCTGAGCATCATGGGATATATTGTAGTTTCAGTAAACTGCAACAGTTTAATGTCTTGACATTTTTCATGAATCTTCAACTTTGAACGTAAACAGAGAGATGAGACAGAAACCTTAAACCTGCAGTTTTCTCAGGGGGAGTTCAAGTCATTCCTAAATAAACACCGCAAACGACCTTAGTGACAGCATCTATAGAGAGGAGAGGGCCATGTGTGAGCATGTGCAAACGATATGTCGCCACTTTGATGTCGTTCTTGATGGAGGGTGTTGGTGTGCTGGTGTCATTTTGGACATTTTGTGCGTAAGTCTGTCCCGTATTCAGTAAGTGAAAATAAAATGAACAATAAAAGGTGAATCAAATGGACCATTATGGCAAGGCTGGGATGGTCAATTTGGTAAAGTAAATCCGTTGGGCATCTTTCTTTGCCTTTAGACAATAATTCTGATGGCAAAAGAGCCAAACGGGACAGGCAAAAAAAAAAAAAAGAAAAAAAAGACATAAAACAAATAAATATGTAAAAAAAAAAAAAGGACATTTTGTGCGTGTGGGCAGTAAAAACAACCTTCATTTGTCTCTTACAGATTAAACATTTCAAACTGCCCGTTTCTGGTTTGTTTTTCCAGAGCATGACAGTGGTGTCGGGCTCTCTGGGCGGACACAGTCAGGGTCTGCAGCTGTACGATCTCAGCATCGACATCTACAGCCGCTTCATCTACTGGACCAGCGAGGTCACCAACGTCATCAACGTCACCCGCATCGATGGCAGTAGAGTCGGTGTGGTGCTGCGGGAGGAGCACGACAAGCCGCGGGCCATTGTCGTCAACCCGGAGAGAGGGTCAGTACCACTGAGGCCTCACGCCAGTAATCGCCATCATTACATCATCATCATCATCATCAGGGCACTTTTTTCAGGCCAGTCAAAAATGACAAAACAAAAACAAATGTAAATGCACATCCCTGTCAGCATGGCCACATAGGCTCAAAAACACAACGTAATAAATATTATTAAATCCTTTACAAATAACAGTATATTCATATATGAATATAAGTGACGATAAATACATTTTTTGTTCAAATGAGAGACTATGAGATGAGATAGCCTTTATTTGTCAGTTGCAGGTCTTTTGCCCACAACCGAGATGACAGACCATACAATACACAAACATCACATTGGGGAGACAGGTCAGGCTAGGTAGCGAGGAAAAAAACATCGAAATGTGTAACACAAAAGGATAATACAGGAATGAAATCTTTTAGATTTCTTCAGATTCTTGTGTTTTTTGTTGTGTATGAGTTGAATCTTTGTTTCTGGAAAGCATCAGGTTGCGGTGAGATGGACCTGTGGTGTAGGTTTAACACAGAAGTATAAATCAAACCCTGAACGTTTGTCTCTGGATCAAATATTATGATGTTATCATCTTGCCTAGCAACCACCTAACAACAGACAAAAACACCCAGTATTTGTAGCATGGGCATGTAATGGTAATAAACTGGAACAAATACTGTGGGGTACTTCATCTTCCTTGTTTACACCATCCCAGGCTGAAAAAAATCGTTATGGAAACTGAAATCTGTTCAGGATTCAACATTAAACAGCTGAGAAACACTTGAATGATAAACATTAACATGATTCCTGGTTGTAAATCAGCTCTTTCATCCTCCTGTGTTTCTGTAGTTAATCTGATTTAGATCCAGAAAATGTCACCTGACCCACCTGCAGGTCGTCTGTATGGCAGTGTGTGTGTGTGCACTCTGCCTTTAATCACTCTCTAATTTGTCCTCCATGTTTGTTCTGTCGGGCTGCTGCAGTTCACTGGCTCTGACTCGCTCGCTCGCTCTGAGCCATAATTGTAGGTTAGTTTCAGGCCTTGTGGTCGAGAGATGAAGTCTGCAGATGTTCTGGTTAACTTCAGAGCAGCGAGAGGGAGAACGTGTACAAACCTCCAGTCTTTGTCCTCACAGCCCGTACATTATGTCCCCACAGGTACATGTACTTCACCAATCTAATGGAGCGCTCCGCAAAGATCGAGCGGGCGGCGCTGGACGGTACAGAGCGTGAGGTGCTCTTCTTCAGCGGCCTGATGAAGCCCGTTGCTTTGGCCATCGATAACGAGGTGGGGAAGCTGTTTTGGGTCGACTCAGACCTGCGGCGCATCGAGAGCAGTGACCTCTCGGGTGAGTTGGGGCCGTCGGGTCCACTTCAGTGTCACCTGTCCAAATATTTTACTGTTTACTGCAGCTTGACCAGAGGCTCAGAGTTCGTCTTAAAAACTGAGTTTGGTGTTTTTCAGCTTTGAAGATATTAAAGGAATTTATTTAAAACTGGAGTTCATCCTGCTGCACATTCAAATCAAATCTGTTCCTGTGGATTCTGAACCTAATGCTCAGCAGTACGAACCTAAACAGGAAATAAACAAACCTCCATGAATGTCAGAAATCAGCGGAGGTGGGGGTTGGTGTGGAGACCGGCATTCCTGTGATTCTCCGGCGCCGCGTGCCGGCCGGCAGGAATGTAAACTGTTCAGTTCCTCAAATGTTTCCTCCTAAAGGAAACTCGGCCCTGCAGATTTTAGCTGCAGGAGGCCGTGAATCCTTTTTCTCTTGTGAATTTTGTGCCTCTGGGACTCCGCCTTGATGAGCAGATTTTCAGGCTGTTGACCTCGGTGTATCGCTCTCCATCCTCCCACCTCCCCTCTGCCTCACCCCTCAGTTTCTCTCCCGTTTCTTTGCTCCTGAAGTTTTTGCCCTACAACCTTGTTCTTTTTTTTTTTTCTTTTTTTTCTTTCCCGGCACTTTTTTGAAATGATTTAGGAGCCAATCGCATCGTGATTGCGGACTCGAACATCCTGCAGCCCGTGGGCCTGACTGTTTTCGGGAACCACTTGTACTGGATCGACAAACAGCAGCAGATGATCGAACGCATCGACAAGACGACGAGGGAGGGACGGACCAAGATCCAGGCCCGCATCGCCTACTTAAGTGACATCCACGCAGTCCACGAGCTCGACATGAGGGAGTACAGTGAGTCCGCTTTACATGCACGATTTAACAGATCAAACTCAAACTGAAACCGCGCTCACCTGAGCTCTGCGATTTCCAGGTAAACATCCTTGTACGTGGGAGAACGGCGGCTGCTCTCACATCTGCATCGTGAAAGGAGATGGGACGACGCGCTGCTCATGTCCTGTTCACCTGGTGCTGCTGCCCGACGAGCTTTCATGTGGAGGTGAAGCATAAAATCATCAGCATTAATAAAGATTGCTCAAAGATTTGAGCAACCCTCCTCTCAGTAAAATAAAATAGATAGATAAGGGCTATTTGAGATAACGATATATATCGGATAGGAAAATGTCTATCATTTCAAATTAGCCTATTGTTTATTTTGTGGTGACACAAAATAAACTGTTTACGGCAACATTTTTTCATCATTTTGATGGTCACTGTAGAATTAATTTCTTAAAGTTCTCTCTTTCTCTTATATTTAATATAACCACACTACGGACGGACAAGCGACTGTTTTTGTGCGTTGTCGTTAGCAACAGCGACGATAAATGCACTGCGTGGCTCCGCTGTCCGCATGTTTATTTTCCACATAAACCTTTCACAATAAAGCTGTAGATCCTGTTGAGGTTTTTCAAAATAAACCGAATCACGTGAAAGAGTACGCAGAGTGTTTACAGACGAGAAGCACGTCATGTGCTAAAAAGTAAACATAAGAACAGGTTTTCCCCCGCAGCACGCCGTGTAATAAATACTCACAAAGAAAATTGCAGCTGTTTGAGCTTATGTAACACTCAACTCCAGGTGCACGAAGCCCAGCTGAAAACACTTCACGCAAGTCGAGTTGCCCGAGAGTCACAGAATTTTAATAAATGTCTTATATCGGGATATGAAATTTTGGTCATATCGCACAGCCCTGATGTAGATATTGACAGATATGTGATATAGATATATATTCATATATTTGAATACAGTTTCAACGTTAATATAAGGTTTGACCAGTGTCTGCGTCGTCCTCAGAGCCGCCCACCTGTTCGCCGGAGCAGTTCTCCTGCACGTCGGGCGAGGTGGACTGCATCCCACAGGCCTGGCGCTGTGATGGTTATGCCGAGTGCGACGACGGCAGCGATGAGGAGGACTGTCCGGTCTGCTCCGACTCAGAGTTCCAGTGCGATAGCCGGCAGTGCATCGAACTGAGCCTTCGCTGCAATGGAGAGATCAACTGCCAGGACAAATCTGACGAGAACAAGTGTGAAGGTGAGCCGGGTAAGACAGAATCTTTGAGGCGGGATCGCCGCAAAGTAAAACTTTAATTCCTCAGCGATTTAATTTTCAAAGCTTGTGTGTGTGTACCTGTGAGAGTGTACAACATTTGTTTGATAATTTCTAAACGCTTCACTCCTGAAATAAAAGTCAAAGGAGCCACAGTGTTTAAATATCAGTGGCCCGACCACAAACGGCAGCTGTAACAAGTCTGTTGAGCGTCTTTTGCCTAAATGTTTGTCTGCAGTTCGGTGTCCCGCCGATCAGTTCACCTGCTTCAACGGCCAGTGTATTGGGAAGCACAAGAAGTGCGACCACAACATGGACTGCATGGACAACTCAGACGAGACGGGCTGCTGTGAGTCTGCAAACACAAACATCCAAAACATCCGAACAGTTTGATCCGGTTTATCTTTTTTAATCTGATCACTTGTGTTCTGACCTGCGGGAACATCTTAGCTGTGGTGCTTCTGTCAGACTTCAAATCACTGAAACAGAAAAACGTCTAACAGTTATGAATAAATACGTACGTGTACTACACCAAGAGTTAGGGTACACACATACCCACACAGGTTTACTGTACACCAAGAGTTAGTGTGTGTGTGTGACACCAAAGCTGAATCAGTTCTTTGTCTCCATCTTATATTAGTAAAATAATAACTAGAACTTATATTTCCATAGAAAATAAAAATAAAAAATCTTCTGTGATTTCAGATCCAACTGAGGAGCCACCGCCGCCTCCTCACAACACCATCGGCTCCATCGTGGCCGTGGTCATGGCATTGTTTGTGGTGGGCGCCATCTACTTTGTGTGTCAGAGGGTCCTCTGTCCTCAGATGAAGGACGACGGCGAAACGGTCACCAACGACTTCGTGGTTCACGGGCCGTCGTCTGTGCCGCTGGGATACGTGCCGCATCCGAGCTCACTGTCCAGCTCGCTGCCAGGTGATGATGTCATCCTGGGTCACACATGGCAAATTTTCCCCGCTGCTCTTCTCAAACTGACCAAAAATCTGAAATTCATGTTTTATTTAATAAATAACTGCTGATTTTTGTGTATAAACCCATCGACAGGTATGTCCAGGGGGAAGTCTGTGATTGGCTCCCTCAGTATCATGGGTGGGAGCAGCGGCCCGCCCTATGATCGCGCTCACGTCACCGGGGCTTCATCCAGCAGCTCATCCAGCACAAAGGGAACGTACTTCCCACCGGTGAGAGACAAACACACGCTTACTCTCCCCACTTCCTTCTATAAGACTCTACCTGCTGTCCTTAGCTGGATCCATTGATTGATTGGAAACGTGACTGTGCTGTAAATTAGCCTAAACTAGCAAACGCTGCCCCCCACTATTTGTCTGAGGAACAACTCTTTGTTTTAGGTTTTGTTAAAGAATGAAACAGTGAAGTTATTAACAGTTATTTGTTTATTTTTTTTTGTTTTCGGTTTGAGCTGAATGTAGATTTGGATTCATGCTGATTTAAAAAGCAGCTAACATTACAGTGTCTGAGTTATTTGAGCTTTCTCTTTTTAACACTGCACGTTAAGCCTCTCTCCTTGTGGACTCTCTGGTCCTGGGTCAAATTGGTAAATTTCTCTTATTTTTTTGGTTCGCAGATCCTGAACCCTCCTCCGTCTCCTGCCACGGTCCGCTCCCAATACACAGTGGAGTTCGGCTACTCCTCCAACAGCCCCTCCACGCACAGATCCTACAGGTCTGTATGCTTCTGTCTGTCAGGAACTTCCAAACAGCGTCTGCTGCAGTGAATTCCTGAAATCCCTGAAGTGCTCTGGTTGTGTATTCAGAGGATTCCAGAGTAATGGAGCTGGTTTGGAAATGTAATCAGAATTCCTGCCACACATGTGAATGTTTACCCCTCGGAGATGCCTTCAGGGACCCTCGGCCTTTTTTTTTTTTTTTTGTGTGTCAATTTTTTCACGTGAGACCAAGTGTGTGTTAATATAGGAGGACATTTAGATTCTTGTGGAAAGAAGCTGCGTCTGCTACTTTTTCAGAGTCAGACATCTTCAAGTTAAGAATTCATATAAAGTAAAGAGGCATTAATGACTTCATGGAGCTTTCTCCCCAGTAGAATGCTTGCATAGCATAAACCTTTGAGGACATGGGGCGATCGTGGCTCAAGAGTTGGGAGTTCGCCTTGTAATCAGAAGGTTGCTGGTTCGAGCCCCGGCTTGGACAGTCTTGTTGTTGTGTCCTTGGGCAAGACACTTCACCCGTTGCCTACTGGTGGTGGTCAGAGGGCCCGGTGGCAGCCTCGCCTCTGTCAGTGCGCCCCAGGGTGGCTGTGGCTACAATGTAGCTGCCATCACCAGTGTGTGAATGTGTGTGTGAATGGGTGGATGACTGGATATGTAAAGCACTTTGGGGTCCTTAGGGACTAGTAAAGCGCTATATAAATACAGGCCATTTACCATTTTAAATCTATTTTTGTTTTTCTCTAATTCACACAGGCTCAGCTATATGTGTACACCCCTCCCAAATATTTGGTTCAGGTGCAAATTTTAACATTTAATCAGGTGCGTTTGGTGGCCATTAACAAGCATTTGGCATAATTCTGGCTGATATTCAGCAACAATTCTTGGTAGATTGGTTGGTTTCCAGGCCCGTCTTTTAAGCACAGTACACAAAAGGTGGAGGTGTTGGCCTCCTTCATGATTTCCAGAACTGCCGCTATGCTTGACCGTTGGTCCAATGTTCTTCACTCCTTCAAACACACCTTGTCATTGTGGCCCAACAGCTCAGTCTGCGTCTTGTCTCTGAAGTTCCGTCCTTCTTGAATGCCTCATGGGGGCATTTGACTCTTTCTCCACAAGTTGGAGCTGTTGCTCTGCTTTTCAAGCATGCAAAACACATGTGACCTTTGACCTCTCTACACCAAGTGAAAGAAGCAGAAAAAAGAATGTTTTTTGTTCTCACTCTGCCGTTTCTCTTTTTCAGCTACCGGCCCTACACCTACCGCCACTTTGCCCCTCCCACCACCCCCTGCAGTACCGACGTGTGCGACAGCGACTACACTCCGGGACGCCGAGCGCCGCTCAAGTCCAGCGCCACCGCCAAGGGCTACACCAGCGACCTCAACTACGACTCAGAGCCTTTCCCGCCACCGCCGACGCCCCGCAGCCAGTACCTGTCTGCGGAGGAGAACTGTGAGAGCTGCCCGCCGTCGCCTTACACCGAGCGCAGCTACTCCCATCACCTCTATCCGCCGCCACCGTCGCCCTGCACGGACTCCTCATGAGCCAAATCCCCTGTGATCCCCCACCCCCTCCTCACAGCTCCACCCCCTCACTGTAAATAGCAATTGTGCATATATGAGGTAAAAAACGGGAAAGAGAGACTGATGTAACAGGAGGAGCGAGATGCAGGACGAAAAAGGGAAAAGTGAACCGGGAGCTACAGAACATTTGTACATTGAAAAGAGAAAAGCATATTTATATATTTTCTATACAGTGTTTACTGATAATGCCATAGAGGTTTGTATTAAGAAATTTGTACATTTTTTTATGAAAAGGTTTTATTAAAATCATCACAAATATAAGTTGCCTTAAACCAGGAGAAAAGAGGCTGAAGGACACAAAGCACACAAATCAATGGGACGTTTAACTTATGATGCCAAATATAAAAAACATCGACAGCTACAGGGACAAGAAGAGCTCTGCCCGGAGGCTCCTCCCATCGCCGCGCTGCTCTGTAGTTACCATGTAAACTGGATGAGGAGCGGCTGGAGAGAATGTGGTACTGGGTCTTTGATTTGAACTTACCTCTCCTTCTTTTACTGAACGGTTCGTCTGTGTGGGTGTGAGTCATGTGCTGGATTGCGAATCCAGGACACTCGGTCTGAGCAATAAGGCACATATTTACCAATAAATCAAACCAGAAGCCACTGAGTATCGACGACGCTGCAGGGGTTCAAACAACTGTGGTCCAGTCTCTGAGAGCCCCAGAGACGACACGAGCGTGGATTCTTTTTTTTTTTCTGTTCTGTTTTGTTTGTTGGTTTTGTTTGTTTCTGTTTGTCACAAGGAACTTTTTTTTTTTTAAGTGTCAAACACTGCAGAGAGTTTTGGCACAAACTCTAATGCGCTGCAAAGTACTGCATGACGCCAAATACAAGCGTCAATGGGAAAACTACAGTCATGACAAGGATTTGACTTGGATGTCCTTGTGAGTTACTGCAGCTTCATATTTGCCCTCCACAAACTACATGGACACATATGTTTAACTACCTGCAGCGCAATACCTGCTATATTTTGCACTCTGCAAACTTCGTGTAAGGTCTGCATATTATATTCAGCAAATTTCAGCTCCACGGCTCTCACTGCAAACTGCTTGGTACTACACCATTAACCTACATGCAGTGCATTATAAACTACAGGTGTGAGCCCCTGTTACATTTTACTTACCGGTATAACAAACTTCCACTGGCACCCGTCGTGCTCACACTGACCTCCACGCAGTGCTTGACAAAAAAAAGAATCTTTTTTTCTTCTTTTCTTTTCCTTCTCATTTTCACATGTGCGCTCGTGTCTCTCCGGAGCCTCTGTAGACACGGCACAAACGCATTGAGGCAGCATGACTCACATCCTCAAACCTCTCCGTTGATGTTCAGACAGGATTTAAACCAAAACGTACGCTTGTGTTTTATGTTCTCATCGAAACGTTCTCATGCCCGACTGCAACTGAAGCGAGCCAAAGCTGCACAGTGGACGCAGGAGGCGCTCTTCAGTTTCCACTTCTGTTTTGGGTTTTTTTTTTTTGTTGTTGTTGTTGTTGTTTTTCCTCACGTGTGGAAGCAGCGTTCCCCTTCAAGAACACGATGTTGTGCCTGACCAGCTTCATATCCTTTTTTTATGTTGTTGTTACTTTGAGGAAAAACACACAAATGAAATCCAGTGCCCACTAAATGCTATATAGTATTTTTGTACCACATATTGTGTAGATAACGTATTTATAAGCTATATAGTAAATCATTGTAAATCCATTGAATTCTTGCAGTACTTTTCATTCCGTCTTTTTTTATATTGCCTCATTATATTTTTCTACAGAAAATCACTCCAAACTTACGGTGACAATCTCCCATCAGTCCAGTCGAAGAACATATCCAGGTTTTCTTGTCTGTTTAAAGTTGCTCTGATGTTTGAAGGACTGTTGTGCCAAATCTTTTTTTTTTTTTTTTTTTTTTTTTCTCTCTCTCTTCTCTGTCAAACAACGTGGAGGCAGATGTTGGGACCAGAGGAGAAACATGAGACGCTCGTGTCTGTTAGTCTATTTGTGTCTTTACGCTCTGAGTGAACTTCAATCTTTTTTTCATGAATCGTCAGAGAAGTTTCGTTTCCCTTCCTGCTTTTGTAGGAGATGAATAACACCAGCATGAATTCGAAGACAATCTGATGTTCTACACATTTTTTATTTTTTTAATGTCGGTCTTTAAGCCACTTTTCTGGCTTTTTATTCACCTTATTGTCGTCAGAATCCAAATACAGGGTGCAAGTGAAAACGTGACATTTTAACATTTTAATCAGAACCCCAAACCACTGGCAAGCAGAAACTTCAGTTCGTCTTGATACTTTTTTTGCTTGATAATTGTTTTGTTGTGTCCCCCCCCCCCCCCCCCCCCCCCCCCTTTATTCATTAAAACAAAAACAAAAAAGTATTTAATCTTGGAGTTTGTATTAAAAAAAAAAAAAAAAAAAAGACATAAAGCCAGGACTTTGAGATTCAGGAGTCTGAGACTGAGGGCAAATTTTCAGTCACTGACAAAATTCGTATCATGTAGCGATAAAGTGATTTTATTCTGACGCGTCCTGTTGAGACTAGCTGAATTTCATATTTCCACTGAAGTTTTCTCATTTCATCACTGGATTTTTTAGAAACTGTCTTTATGATCTGAAGACAGTAGAAAGTAGAAAGATATTCTGGGGTCAAACGTCTACGGAGCCAGTGAAGTTCAGAGACATGTTACAGTTTAATGACTTCTCAATATATTAATCTGTGAGAACTGTTTTCCTCCTAATAACCACCCCTGCAATATGTTTTATGTTTAAGATATTTGTACAGATGCTTAGCTGCCACAGACAAAAGCAGCTTTTCTGGGTTTAAGGAACTTGATAAATGAATATAATCACATCATCTGCATATTAGCATTGGCGGGGGCAGATTCTATTCTCATCAATGCAATAACATTACCCAGTACAGTACTTTAATCTCAGATTTTTTTCTTCCCCCTCTGGGTTTTGAGGCCCCTTTGCCTGTTTGTTGTTATCTTTAAAGAGCAGCAGTTTCTTTTAAGAAACTGTTACACTCCGGTTTTGTCCTATCCTAGTATTTTTAGCAGCCCACTCCCCCTCAACAATCTCGATATGTGTCCACATCTGTACGAGAGCTTCTTTGTTCTTTAGTTACAATGATCTGCTCTGGGAGAAGTTCTCATTTGCTCTCTGAGCTTTATCAAACTTTTTTCTGTACAAACTATTGTAGCTGACTTACACTGTGTGAAGACAGATAAAGAAAAGATGACTGACACGAATCAAGAACTCATAGCATGAACCCTTGATTCGATAATCTGCAACGGCTCGGTCCTCTGTGTTCTCCTCTGATCGGCATTTGCTTCCATGAAGAGTTTGAGCTTATTAAAGTCTTTGTTGTGTCAAGTCTGTGATCTGGGAAGTCAAATGTGAAGAAAATACTGTTAAGAATTACTAAATCTACAAGCTTGACTGAAATTGGAGTCAAAACTTTTTCATATAATGGCAGGTTTAAGGATTTAAAAGGTACAAAAGAAACATTTGAGGGAATAAATGAGTTTACTGATTGGATGAGTCATTTGTCCTGATAAATATTACATGGAATTCCACTTGGTAAATAAAATTATTTGGATAAATCTGGGTTTAAAGAGATACAGCAGCTCTAGTTTGTTTGTTGTATTTGGGAGGAATTTACCAAGAAAACGTCCCTTCTGACTACCGTCAGGCTTTGCAGATCCAGGGACGTTTCTGTGCAGATTGCGAGGAATGTGGATGAAAATGGTTCCAGGAAGTAGAAATGTAAAAAGGTGTTTTAAAAAAACCCCATTAAAAGCACTTTTGTTAGTTTATTGGCAGGTCGACAGGAAAACTGTCGGGATCTGTTTTGATCTTGTGGTGCTTCATGGAGACGACCAACATTTGGTTCGTCATGTTCATTTAAATTCCACTAACTGTACATTTTTTTTTTTTGTTTTGTTTTATTTTTTATATGATGACTGCTTTACCTGTAAACCAGATGGACCTGTACAGCCCATCCAGCTGCCACCATAAGCTGTTGTAGCTCATCAAATGATGTTTTTTTTTCCTCTTTTTGTTAAATATAAAGTGAGTGAACTCTGCATCTGTGTCCTGATTCATGTTTAATAGGCAGAAATGCCAAAAACGTGGTTCTTTAGATTTGACAATACATCAAAATATGAAAAGGTACCTATAAATCACAGACTTAAGGCATTTGTCTTTAGTTGTAGTATTTTTTGCATCCTTAGCCTGATCATTAAGAACAGAAATAAAACCATGTTTACAAAACAAAAACTTTTATTGTGTTTAAAAGAAAATGGGAATACAACTGTCTACTGTAAGAAATGATAATCTGTGCAAGGCTGGACTGGGACAAAAAATCGGCCCGGGCATTTTGACTAGAGACCGGCCCACCAGGATAAAGATTGAAAATGTGACGTCATTCAGGGATAAAACCGCAAAGGTTTCTGGGAACTTGTGGCAAGAGGTACTAGCGCACACAGGCTTTCAATTGAACTCCGTTACACAGCGATAAAAAGAAACCCAAAAAAATGGCAAGAAGCTGTTGTATTATTAACTGCAATAGCCGGTCGCATGACAGCCACGGGAAGCCGACGGGTAAAGAGATCTTTTTTTTATTTATTTATTTTTTATCGGATTACGTCGTTGAAGAGAATTTTTTTTAAGCCATGTTTCCGAAGTAAGAGCCGACGGATGGTCTGGATATACCAAATATAACGTCTCAGAACACTCCAGCTCACATGTTAGTCTGCTCCAAGCATTCCCACAAAGGTCAGAGTTTTGTAGTAGTTAGTACGTCATTTTTCTTAACATAATTGGTGATATAGGTTACAAGCAAGTCTGGCGCTGAACAGAAATTGTCGCGCTATGCTCCTTTATTTATTGTGCATAAATAGTGAATTGTCCTGACACAATATCAAATCAAATCACTTTTATTGTCACATCACATGTGCAGGTACATTGGTACAGCACATGTGAGTGAAATTCTTGTGTGCGAGCTTCACAAGCAACAGAGTTGTGCAAATACAATAATGTAAACAAGCAAAATACAAGAATGGCTACATCTGAAACTAATAAATATATGTACAATATATAATAGTATATGCATTTCTGGATGTGTATACTAAATATTTTTCTACGTGTGTGTGTGTGTGTGTGTGTGTACACACATATTTTACAAATTAAATAGAGTAAACAATAAATAAAATATATAAAAATATACAGAGTTGAGACATGTGCAAAACAGTGGCATTACTGTACAGTATGGAGTGCATAATGTTAAAGTTCCAGTAGTGAAGCTGAGGTGTCTATGACGTGTTCAGCAGTCTGATGGCCTGATGGAAGAAGCTGTCTCTCAGTCTGCTGGTACGGGACCGGATGCTGCAGAACCTCCTTCCTGATGGAAGTAGTCTGAACAGTTTATGGCTGGGGTGACTGGAGTCCTTGATGATCCTCCCCGCTTTCCTCAGGCAGCGCTTCCTGTAGATGTCTTGGAGGGAGGGAAGCTCACCTCCAATTATCCGTTCAGAGCACCGCACTACTCGCTGGAGAGCTTTGCAGTTGTAGGCGGTGCTGTTGCCATACCAGGTGGTGATGCATCCAGTGAGGATGCTCTCAATGGCACAGTGATAGAAGGTCCTGAGGATGCGGGGGCTCATGCCGAATCTTTTCAGTCTCCTGAGAAAGAAGAGGCTCTGCTGCGCCTTCTTCACTGTTTTGTTTGTGTGTACTGACCACGTAAGATCCTCAGCCAGGTGTACACCAAGGAACCGGAAGCTGCTCACTCTCTCCACAGCAGCGCCGCTGATGGTGATGGGGGTGTGTACTTCTCTGCACCTCCGGAAGTCCACTATCAACTCCTTTGTCTTTGCGACGTTGAGGGTGAGATGGTTGTCTTGACACCAGTGGGTCAGGGCGCTGACCTCCTCCCTGTAGGTCAGCGTTTTGCTTCTGTTATTACTAGGGATGTAAGAAAATATCGATACAACGAAATATCGCGATATTTCGCGCAATGATACTGAATCGATATTTAAAATCAGTGTTATCGATTTTTTTTCATTGAAAAATAACATGCATTTACTGTTTATTTCTTTTGTATGTTGGAATTCAAACTCCAGCCACTGGTTTGCAGTTTTCACCGCCTTTACTATAACGTAAAAACGAGGTCTCGCGATAACTGTAGAAGCGTCTAGTTTGCCAAAAGAACGAAGTAGAACAGTCAGTGGACGTGTGTGATGCTAGCTAACTGATGACTGAAGAGGAGAGGATACAGCCGGCCCCCGCAGCTTTCAAAGCTGATGTGTGGACTTATTTTAGATTTAGGACAAAAGAAGGCAGTAAAGACTATGACAAGAGCTATGCAGTCTGTAAAATCTGCACCGCCAGAGTAAAATATTCCGGTAACACAACAAATTTACGAACACACGTGTCTAGACACCATAGCGACGTAGCGTCAAATGCTAATTTTAAAACGAAACGAGGTGATCCCTCTCAACGGACAATTGAAGAAGTTAACTTTTCGAAACTACCAGCAACTTCAACTCGTGCAACAAAAATAACGCAGTCAGTACTTGTTTTTATTTGCAAAGACATGCGCCCTCTGAGTGTTGTGGAGAATAAAGGATTTCGTAATATGATTAAAACGCTGGAGCCCCGTTACACCGTTCCTTCTCGACAACACATCACGGACATCGCTCTGCCAAAGTTGTACCAAGAAGTCAAAGCGACAGTGCTGGACTCTCTCAGCTCAGCTGAGACAGTTGCTCTGACATGCGACGCTTGGACTTCAAGAGCAACTGAATCGTACGTAACTGTTACAGCACATCACATAACGGACCAGTGGAACCTTCAGTCTCATGTACTGCAAACCCGAGCCATGCATGACAGTCACACAGGTGAGCACATTGCAGCGTTACTAACTGACGCTGTGGCTGAATGGGGATTGAATGCACCAAACATGGCTCTCGCGGCTAGACTTGCAGGCATGACGCACATACAATGTTTTGCACACAGTCTGAATCTCGCCTCACAGAAAGCACTGAAAATACAATCCGTGGTGTGACTTCTCGGGAGGATCCGACGTGTAACAGCCTTTTTCAGGCCCAGCACCACAGCCAGCAACCAGTTGAAGCAAAAACAGTGTCTCCTTCAGCTACCAGCTCACAGATTGATCACGGACATAATTACAAGATGGAACAGCTCCTATGATATGATAGAACGATTTTTAGAACAGCAACCAGCCATCTGTGCAGCTCTGCTTTCTGCAGAAATTTTCACATTGAGTGAATCTGACATCAGATGTGCAGAAGAAGTTGTCAAGGCACTCAAGCCTATGAAGGACGCCACCCTGGTGATGTCAGAGGAGAGTATGCCAACCCTGTCCATTATTGCTCCTCTTCATTCCAAGCTTGTGATGGGTGCACAAGAAAGTGTTGATGATACACCGACAGTAAGGGACATTAAGACTGCCATAGCAGAAGATCTGGGAAAGAGATATGTAAATGAGAGGGAGACACTATGGATGGCATCAACTGTTGATCCTCGGTTTAAGGACCTGCCCTTCCTGTCTGAAGCAGAGACCAGTGAGACCTATTCCAGACTGTTGGACACTGTGGTGACTGTGATAAAGAAGGAAGAAAATGTAAGTAAATAAATTAATTTATTTGGAAAAATTCAACTGAAGTTATAAGCAAGTGAATAAAGTAAAAAGCAAAAAAATAAAAATGCATATTGATGACATTTGTCATCAAATATTAGTGAAAAACAGGGTGAATCTTGGATTTGAATTTTGACTTTCTGACATTAATACTATTTGAATTTAATGTTTTTCAGCAGCAAAAGAATGAGGAGACTGACAAACAGGTGGAGGAAGAGAATGCCACAGAGGAGGCTCATCACCCACATATCAAAGACAACTTTGACTCCATCCCTCGGCCACCCCTAAAGAGACAGAGGACCTCATGTGCATTGGTGGACTTGCTCGGAGCTACGTTTGCCTCTACTAGTGACAATACTGCACCAAAATTAGAACATGATGTTGCTGCAGCTGAGATCAAGAGGTATAGAGATGAGACCCCTTTGCCTCTCACAGGAAATCCTCTCAGTTGGTGGAAGGACGATGAACAGGAATACCCTCAGCTATCCAAAGTAGCAAGGAGTTTCCTATGCATTCCTGGAACAAGTGTTTCTGCAGAGAGAGTTTTCTCCTCTGCAGGAGACATAGTAAATGCACAGAGAAGTGTCCTGAGAGCTGACCATGTCGATCAGCTTGTATTCCTGCACAAAAATCTGGAAATTGAAAAATAAACACTGAGAAAACACTACACATGTAAAATCTCTGATATGAGAATGTTTGGTATTTTGGTTGAGTCTCATAAGCACTTTTATTTAGATGAGTAAATTCCTTTTTTCAGGTTGTACTAAAAGTGTTCCATTGATGGACACTGCAGAGCTGTACTTTATTTTATTAACACTTAATTGTAATAGCACTTTACATTTTTTGTTAATGTTTACTTGGATGGATTCTTCAAGCAATTTCATTTTTGATTTATATTTGTTTATGTTAAGGTCACATAAAAAGTACTTTGTTTTGATGCTCCATAGAGCAGTTTTTGGATAAGTATTTTACAATCATAGTACTTAGAAAGACTTCAGTGTTACATGTTTACTTTTTTCATGTTAAAAAATACTTGATATTTCAGTAAAGTAGTTTTTGTTTGTTTATTTGACATGACTTCTAATAAGGCAGATGTTAATTTCTCCATTCATTTTGAACTTAGAGTGTTTTTGTTTCAGATGTTTCATGTCAAGCATTAAACAGTTTGGACTGTTTACTGTGAGTTTTCCTAATTAAATTTAGTCCTACTAAACACAAATATCGTCTGGCTTTTAGTATTGCAATATATCGTATCGTCTACCCTGTATTATGATACATATTGTATCGCCAGATTCTTGCCAATACACACCCCTAGTTATTACCATGGTACATTGACAAAAACATATACTTTTATTCACAGGATAAAACAGTTGTTTTGTATCACTAATTGTCCAGTGCGATTACAGCATACAATATTATTGTCACTGCTACATTTCTGTAATGCTACCAGAAATTATTTCCACTACTAATTAATTACCGTTGAGCTCAAAGGTTATATTAATAAACGGTTAATGAATGTGTATTTATGATGACGATTTGTGAGGCTGGTAAACTTACCTTTGTTCGTACGATGGTCTTTCGTTCTACACGGTGCATTTCAAGGTCCTGTACCCATCCGTCGGTAAACTGTACCTGGGCTTGTTGCAGTGACCTGAAGTTACTAAACTTCATGAGTGTATGCACTCACTCCAAGAACCGTATAATTATAAATCTGAGCGTGATGAAAGTTGGGCAGCACGCTAACGTATTTTGTCCACTCTGTGTTCTCGTAAGGGTCTGACCCTTTCACTCCTTTGATTTTTTCCTCGTATCTTTTCTTTGTCTTTTCGTTGAGTCTGTCTTTGTACGGACCGGCATTGTTCTCCTTTTGTTTTGTACATTCCTTTTTTGTGCGGCAAAGAAAAAACAAGAAGGTATTGGAACCGGAGAATGAACGTTTTGCGGAGCTGCAAATGCTTGCATTTGATGCGGTACTTGGATTGTTTTGCCACGAGTTCCCGGCATGCAATGCGCGAAAATCACGTGATTGCTAAACAAGGGGGCGGGTGCATCCGGCCTCCTCGGCTGTAATTGGTCCAGCCCAGAGTCGATCATGACCAATTGGCCAATCCAACACCTTTCATTATATATACCCTTACTAAAAAAAGAAAAAAAAAAAATCCATCGGCCCATAAAAACAAAAAATCGCCAGCGGCCCCGGTATGCCCGATGGCCAGTCCAGCTATGGCTAGAGCTGAAGAGGATGATCACCCTTGGCCTTACATACAAAGGATGTTTCGCTTAAAAAGCAGTACAAAAGAACAGCTATGTCTTCAGCGTCAGTGTCTTCAGTGAGAGCCAAAACAACAACTTTTCAGCGTGAAAAAACTCAGCTCGTGTAACCTGAGGAAATGGTAAGTTTTCTCTAAATATCTTTTAGCTGTGGTTAGCTGGATGTCAGTCTTATGTTACAGCAGCTGTGTCGAGCTCGAGCTGCGAGTCATATTTTTGGCACTACGTTGTAGTGAGATAAGTTTGTGGGTGTTTTGTGCAGCTTCAGCTGTCCTTTTAACTGCTTGCTGGTTAGCTAGCATGAGCTATAAGCTAACAACTAGCCTGGTTAATGACGCCAGAGTTCCACGCACATGCAAACAGCCCGTCTCTACTGCTTTAACTGTTAAAACAGAAGGCAATACTCCGACTGACAGGGTTTATTATGTGAAACAGCAGCTTGTTTAGTTTAAACAGTCTGCATTAAGCTGGGCAAACACTTTCAGTCGCGTTATTCAGCACCTGCTCAAACTGTACAATTAAATCGCAGGGGTTAGAAGTTAATAGGTCACGATGCAGGGTCTCACACTATAAGGCCTGATGCTCTGATGCGACCTGAGTGCTCAAACTGTGCATTCATAACATGAAGCTTATCATACAAAATCTGTCCCTCGTTCTCCCATTTTGACCTCGGGACTTCCAGGTTATACTCGGCACAGATGTTCCTGTACACTATGCCGGCCACTTGGTTATGGCGTCCCATGTATGCCTTGCCTGCTAGCATCTTGCACCCTGCTGTTATGTGCTGGATTGTCTCTGGGGCATCTTTACACAGCCTGCACCTGGGGTCTTGCCTGGTGTGATAGACTCCAGCCTCTATGGATCTTGTACTAGGGCTGAACGATATATCGCATTTGCGATAATATCGCGACATGATCAAGTGCAATTTTCTAACCGCAAAGGCTGCGATTATACTCTGGACATGTCCAAATTCATGGGCTGCATCCTCCTGAGGCCGCATTTGTAGACCGATTACGTCACAGCGACGCGCCGAAGGCTGTCCAAATTACTACCATATCCCAGAATTCATAGCGCGGCCCAGCCAAACTCCAGTTTCCAACAATGGCGGCCGCTACTAAGTTTTTAAATTACTCATACTAATCTTTCTGGGTCACAAAATAAACTTTTAAAATATTTTCAGGCGAGAAAGTAGTTGTGTAAACATCAAATATCTGCTCAGTTTATCAAGATATCCCATATTTGCAAAAGTGCTTCGACGTTTTCAGAGGCGTCTGCTACCCACCAGCTCGACAGCTAGCCGGGAGCTCGAGGGTTACTGATGCGGCCGAGAACGGCACAACTCCCGGCACATCATTTTCAGATCACCGCGGAGTTTCGCTGCTCGGGTTAAACGTAATATATAAGTCACTTAGACAACCTAAAAATGTTATTGTTGGGCTTTTTTCAGTGTTTTGTTTGTTCGTGAGTAAATCGGTTTGGCTGAGATTAAAGTTATTAGATTAGATAAAATAAAACTTTATTAATCCCCCGGGTGGGTTCCTCCTTGGTTTTCACACAGCTGACTAAACGTCAAACAGAAAACTTATTAAACAGAAGTATGAGACAGTCGAGAATTTACGCCAGTGTCTGGTTATATTTTAGATAGCAAGAAGCAGACGGCCGAGTTTATTAAACTCCACCGAGACAGCGGTGACGCTAATCAGAACTAGCCTTCTGATTCAGAAGGCTAGACCGTCCAATTTCACGCCTTTAAATTTTAAAGGCGTGTTTGTGTGTGTTTATACAATTGCTATTATGTTTGCACTTTATGTGTAATGTTACTGACTGCAGAGATCAGTAAGATGTGTGTATTTTTTATTTATTAGTTTTATTTATTTAATATTATTTTTTAATTGAATGACTGTCTAGTAGTTCACAGATGTCGAAAAACTGAGTGTGGTAAAGCCACTGATTTTTTTTATGTATATTTCTGCAATCTGCACATTGTACTGACTTTCATTTTAATGTTTACACCAGGGTTCCTTGTCAGCACTTTATGCTCAGATGTTTGTAAGCTAAAAATAAACTATTGTGTATGTTCAAATATACTGTTGTGATTGAAGAAGTTAAATAAAAATGTCAGTCATCAATTCATGCATCACCTCATGTCATCATAACAGAGGTCTGTCTTCCAGGAAAGAACAGTTTAAAATTAATGTAATATAGTATTGGCCATACTATATGATGTATTGCTTGTCTTTGTTTAATAATACAGAAGACAAAGACCTTAAAAAATAATCGCATATCGCATCGCAATCGCAATATTGGGGCAAAAAATCGCAATTAGATTATTTTCCATAATCGTTCAGCCCTATCTTGTACTCAGAGCTTGTTCTTGTGCTGCCATGATTAGTGCCTCTGTGCTGTCTTTCAGTCCAGCTTTGTCCAGCCACTGGTAGGATTTCTGGATATCAGCCACCTCCTCTATCTGCCGGTGGTACATACCGTGCAGGGGCCTGTCCTTCCATGATGGTTCCTCGTCTCCCTCCTCTTTCTTGGGTTTCTGCTGCCTGAGGTATTCACTGAGCACTCGGTCAGTTGGGGCCATCTTTCCAATGTATTCTTGGATGTTCGTTGTCTCACCCTGGACTGTGGTGCTGACACTCACCAGTCCCCGGCCCCCTTCCTGCCGCTTAGCGTACAGCCTCAGGGTGCTGGACTTGGGGTGAAACCCTCCATGCATGGTATGGAGCTTTCTTGTCTTTATGTCAGTGGCTTCTATCTCCTCCTTTGGCCAGCCTGTTACCCCAGCAGGGTACCTGATCACGGGCGGGGCGTACGTGTTGATGGCCCGGATCTTGTTCTTACCATTCAGCTGACTCCTCAGGACTTGCCTGACCCTCTGCAGGTACTTGGTGGTTGCAGCTTTTCTAGTGGCCTCTTCATGGTTCCCATTCGCCTGCGGGATCCCCAGGTACTTGTAACTGTTCTCTATGTCTGCAATGTTGCCTTCTGGTAGTTCAATCCCCTCAGTTCTGACTACCTTCCCTCTCTTTGTTACCATCCGACTACACTTCTCCAGTCCGAACGACATTCCAATGTCATTGCTGTATAGCCTGGTAGTGTGGATCAGTGAATCGATGTCTCGTTCACTCTTGGCATACAGCTTGATGTCATCCATGTACAGGAGGTGGCTGACAACTGCTCCGTTCCGTAGTCGGTATCCGTAGTCAGTCTTGTTAATGATCTCACTGAGGGGGTTCAGGCCTATGCAGAACAGCAGTGGGGACAGAGCATCTCCTTGGTAGATCCCGCACTTGATGGTGACTTGTGCTATGGGCTTGGAGTTGGCCTCTAGTGTTGTACACCACATCCCCATTGAGTTCCTGATGAAGGCTCTTAGGGTCCCATTGATCTTGTACAATTCTAGGCATTCCAGTATCCAGCTGTGGGGCATTGAGTCATAGGCCTTCTTGTAATCAATCCAGGCAGTGCACAGGTTGGTCAGTCTGGTCTTGCAGTCTCGGCTGACTGTTCTGTCTACCAGTAGCTGGTGTTTTGCGCCTCTGGTATTCTTGCCAATTCCTTTCTGTGTCCTGCTCATGTATTGACCCATGTGCCTGTTCATCTTAGCCAATATGATGCCTGACAGGAGCTTCCATGTAGTGCTGAGGCAGGTTATTGGTCGGTAGTTGGAGGGGACCGGTCCTTGGGGATCAGGACAGTCCGACCTTCGGTTAGCCATTCCGAGTGTCTCTCGTTAACTAGCAGCTGGTTCATTTGTGCTGCCAGACGCTCGTGGAGTGCAGTCAGCTTCTTTAGCCACTAGGCGTGAACCATGTCGGGCCCTGGTGCTGTCCAACTCTTCATACTGGAGACCCTTTCTTGGATATCTGCCACTGTGATGGTTACTGGACCCTGTTCAGGGAGGTCGCTGTGGTCTGCCCTCAGATCCACTAGCCACTGAGCATTGCCTTTATGGGTTGCGTCCTTCTCCCATATGCTCTTCCAGTATTGCTCCGTCTCCAGCCTTGGTGGTGCTGTTCTCTTATTATTGTTCCCTTGCCACTGAGAGTACACCTTTGCTGGTTCTGTGGAGAACAGCTTGTTTATTCTCCTGCCTTCTATCTCTCTGGTGTACCTCCTCAAGCGGCTGGCCAAGGCTGTGAGTCTTTGCTTGGCAGTTTCCAAGGCCTCAGGTATGGACAGCTTGCTGTATTTCTTATGCACCTTCTTTGTCGCACCTTTCTGCAACTCCGATAGTTGGCTAACCTCCCTCCATGCTACTTTGATCTTGCCCTCTAGCCTCCTTCTCCATGGAGGGTACTGCCCCTTGTGGCTGTTCAACTTGTAGCCAAGCATCTCACTGATCACTGCTGCCGTATTGTAGATCAGCTTGTTAGTGTCGGTAATTGTGGTTGTAGGTATTGTCCGTAGTGCTGCATTAACATCATCTAGCAGACCTTCTGAGGGTACTTCACATAATCTTGGTAACCGGCTACGGGGGATCCAGGTTTCAAGCTTGGCCATGATCCTATTTTTTCAGGTCAGTTCCTCTCGCAATCAACTGTGAGAGCAGTCCCTTCTTTCGAATGTTGGAACACTGAGCTACTAGTTGTTTCGCCGTCATTGTGGATGTTGGGTATCGAAGAATCCATAGGTCCCTCATCCTATTCATATAGCCCCTTCCGCCGGGGTTACTTGCGTAGTAGCATTCCAACAACGCCCTGTTTTCGTCTCTTGCCCACCGATGCCTTCTTGTTCCAGTAGCCCACTTTTCGTCAGGGTGCCCTGGTTCCTCAACACCTGACGCGGACCTTGTTGATCCGGGCGACGTCCGAGCCGGCATGCCTTCATATTTATCTGTCTCGCTCATATCTGTGGTAGGCTTGCTTAGCATAGGGGGTCTAACCTTAGGACCCTTACTGGATACAGACGCCCCAGGCAGGAATCGAACTTGCGATCCTCTGTTCCAAAGGCGTGTAGTCTAACCACTGCGCCCGGGTCCTTGTTTTGAAGCGAGCTCAGCACATCATGTAATTCGTACAAAGCCATACCTGTGTCCGCTTGGGGTGGGATGTAGACCACCGTGGCAATGACCGAGGTGAACTCACGGGGCAGATAGAAAGGGCGGCACTTAATGCTCAGGAACTCCAGATGTGGCGAGCAGCCGCTGGAAAGAGTAGAAATGCTCCTGGCATCACACCACTTTCAGTTTACCATGAAACACACTCCTCCACCTTTGGTTTTGTTCGACTCTGCCGTTCTGTCTGCGTGGAGCACAAAGAATGAATCCGACGGAGTTATGGCCTGGTCCGGCACGGTGGGGGTCAGCCATGTCTCCGTGAAGCACAGAATGTTGCAGTCCCTCATGTCACAAGTGATCCGCTGTCGTATACTATAAGACTAGAGGATTTTGGGATGTAAACCAGAGCAAAAAATAAGTAAAAAAACAAGAAAAGTGGATAGTTGGAGCGGAGCGGTCAGGAAGGCGTCTGGACGTGGCCGCGCCATTCAGTGTCCACAGGAGGATCTATTGGCGAGCACTGCTTAGCCTTGCATGCATTCTTATTTTAAACTTAATCTGGAATTCATTGTAAACTGTTTGTGCGGGATATGAATGACAAGATTTTGTTTTTCTACAAGAGTTAGTAAAAACCATCTCCAGTGTGATCAAATCTTCTTGCCAAACATCTGCAGCTTGGCAGTGTATACAGCACTATAATGCCCAGACCTAATTTTTTTTTTTTAAAACCATACATCTTTCCACAGGTCTCAACTTCATCAGACGTCACCTAGACACAGAGCTGGATGAGGCCAGCGCAAACAGCAGCCTAACCGACTAAGATGATGGCTCCATGGGGTCAGGAAAGCCAGAGGCAGGGGAGCTGGAGAGTTACCTTTCATGTCCATTCACTGGAGGTGTGGCTCTATTGCATGGCGTTCCTCACATCAAGAAGCTGTCGATCAAAATCAATACAGCTCTTCCTGCATCAGGAGCCTCTGAAAGACTTCTTAGTCATGCAGGACTCCTGCCTAACCCTAACTCCTCCCTAACCCCCCTCCTGTTCACTGCCAAACGGTCACAGCTTCACAGCAAGAACCTTGAGAGCCAACTGCTGCTGAAGCTGAACCACCATTTCACTGACTGAAGAAACAATTTATGGTAAAGTGAGCCATACACATATGTACATCCACATACTGGAAATTTGTATTTCTTTTATAAATAGTTTTACTCTGATTTCAGTGTTTATTTGTTAGTGTAGTTTTTACATTTTTACATATTACATTGTGTTAATCCACTGTCCATACTTCGAGGGTATTTTAGTATACAAAGAACATTTTATAGTTTTGTTAGAATGTCTATTCCTGTGGAATTTTAGTGTGTGTGTGTGTGTGTGTGTGTGTTTCCTGCTGTCCTCCTTGGGAACAAACTTTTCCTGATTATACCTGTTGCATCTCTGTGTCATTTGTTTCTGATTTACTTAATCCCTCCTTGTATTTAAAAGAACCACCCCTAGTATGACATTCTGGCGCATCAGCTGTAGCCTGTTATGTTTTCTCTGAGGCTGCTGTAAATGTGAATATATTTACTGTGGGTTTTTCTTGAAAAAGCTTTACGTTGTGAAAAACTGAAATCTTGAAATTAGAATTGTTGTGCCTTATTTTGTGGATCTTTTTACATATATTCCTTTTGAAAATACTAAAATTTGTATATTTATTTATTTTTGTTTGTCTGATAGCATTTATTTATAAAATAAATCGGACATTTCAAACAGTTACTCGCTACTTACTCAGTACTTGAGTAGCCTTTTCACCAAATACTTTTTTACTCTTACTCGAGTAACTTTTTTGATGACTACTTTTCACTTTTACTTGAGTAATAATATTTTAAAGTAATGATACTCTTACTTGAGTACAATTTTTGGATACTTGACCCACCTCTGGCTGTAGGCTGTGTGACATCAACTTTTGATGTTTGAAACAGCAACTGCAGCTCTTCATCATGCCACAGGATGGAGCTTTGGCACAAAACACCCACATAACCACTTCCCATAGTTCACAGTCACTGAAGAGGTGAACTAATGGGAACACCAAGTCAGTTGTGGAAAGAAGATAGAACGGACATGATAACTTTTAGTATTGAGTACATTTCAAGTCCACAGTGGAATAAATCACTGACAATCCTGAATACTGAAGTAAAAAAGAATGTTGAATCCCTCCTGAAACAAGAGTCTCTGTGTATTGATGAACATTAATGTATTTCTGAAATATCAGATGACTACCAACTACCAACAACAGCAGTTATCTTCACATCAATGCAGACACATGGTTACCAGAAGCTTCTGGCTGATCTAATTGGGTGACTATTGTTTGTCATCAGTTTCCATTCATTGCTTCACTGTGAAAACCAGCCAGTGAGGAGGAGCTTTACTTTAATACCAAATGTATTTAGCACAATACTGCTGAAATTCACATGGACTAAATTGAACCCTATACTGACCTCAAATCCTCTAGTGTGGACTTTTTACAAAAACAGCTGCTTTATATCTGGACTGCAGGTCCAGATGTTCCAAATGGGAGGGGCTGGACTTTAGAGCTGAGACCAGAGCAGCACACCTGATATCTGAAAACCTGAAGTCCCATGGTCTGAATGAAGAATACAATATTTAGGTGAATCACTTCTGTGGCCACAGGTGTATAAAATCAGCACCCCGGCATGCAGACTGCTGCTACAAACATCTGTGAAAGAACGACTCGCTCTCAGGTGCTCAGTGAACTCCAGTGTGGTACCGTAATAGGATGTCACCTGTGCAACAGGTCCAGTCAGGAAATTTTCTCGGTCTCTTGTGCATGTTACTGTTGTTGGGCAGCAACAACATGTTCAAAAGATTGGTCTGTAACATACGGTGGCCCTGAGAGGCCAAACGGACTGCAACTTCAGAAAACACTTATTTTTGTGTAAATGTTTAATAATGAAGAACATTAAAACATTACTGTTGGCCACATGCCAGCAAAGTTATGTGACATTAGCGATGTTTGTACGTACAGCATTTACTTTGTTTTAAAGCCTTTAATTTATACGCCGTTTGATAGTCGACCTTAATCTTACAGAGAATCTGATGATTTTGCGGATAATTAAAGTCAGTCATATATCCACAAACACAACAGGCTGAAAGTCAGTGATGCTGCTCGGTTTGCAGTCCTGAATATCACGGCACAAGCAGGATTCACTGCACTGTTAATGTTAGCTATGTTATATTGCTGCCTCTGTTCG
Organism: Diplotaxodon limnothrissa; assembly: GCF_057381915.1. Lineage (NCBI taxonomy): Eukaryota > Metazoa > Chordata > Actinopteri > Cichliformes > Cichlidae > Diplotaxodon > Diplotaxodon limnothrissa. The sequence continues at coordinate 18,925,344 of NC_140612.1, forward strand.
GTGGTGTCGAGCCAAACGGACTTTAACGTGTGTTTGAACGAGCTGACGGTTCACTCGTTAAGCTGGAAGAAAGATGCTTTAATCACAGGAGTCACACATGTGTCCACTGTACCATCTGGGAACTCTTTTTGTTTAGCACTCGTAATAACACAAACACTAAATCCTCCTTCTCTTGTGCTCTTTTGTAGTAGTGTATACTAGAGATGGCACGATACCACTTTTTTATGTCCGATACCGATATCATAAATTTGGATATCTGCCGATACCGATATGAATCCGATATAGTGTTTTTTAATCAACAAAACTGTTTTTTAAATATCTTGCTGCATTTTGCAAGTCTGCAAGTTCATACTCAAGTTTAAAACAACAACTACACTAAAGCTATTCTGTTATACCTGTATACAAAAAAAATATTTCATAGTTCAGCAATACTGATCAATCTAATAAACTTAGACCTACACCATCCTCCCTATTCTGGTATTTTAAAGAGTACTTAGCGTAAATATTAAGCAACCTAACTAATAGGGTTCCAACTCCCAGCAACAACAAAAATAAATAAATAAAAAATAGGGAACCACCCCTCACGCGCCACCTCATGATGCTTAATCGACGTAATCAACCTTAATTTGATGCAGTGTGAAAAAAAAATGCACAGAAATCAATTATTTTTCAAGAAATATTAAATAGATTCAACATCTTTCTTCAACAAAATTGCAGACTGCACAGATGGTACCTTCCCAAAGGAAAAAGTACTATAGCTTACTAGGGTATATATATTAGACTTAATAGTCACTATATACAGTAATGGACTTCTATTCATTTTACATCAAATTAAAACTTTGTGTGTCAGATAATTATTTATTAAAAGCTAGACATTTTAAATGAGAATAAGAAAGAAAAGTATGTCTTTGTGCCCCCTTTTCCCAGTTAATGCCCTATCGGCCCCCCTGGCTAAACTTTGCTAGATCCGCCCCTGCACAGTTACCAGCGTCAGCTACGTAGAAAAAGATCCTCGAGTAGAAAGTAATATTAAATAAATTCTAACAACAGCTGATCAAGCTTAAACGTGCTGCTGTTGTTCAGCCGCTGGTTTTCTCTTTCTGGTGCAAAGTGGGCCAAAAACAAAGACGGACTCGCGACAGAAAAGCCGATCAGCTGATCATTTAAGCAGTTTCACGATTGAAGTAGCAGCCGGAGAGCGAGAGGCAGTCGCTCGTTAAGCTTAACGCAGGAATGCTTTACAAACATTCAGAGATGGACTTACACACTTGCTTTACTTCTGTCGGGGATAACTTTGTCGGAGATGAAATGCCAGGTTGCTAGCGAAGCTCCAAATGCTATCCAGACCACAGGTCCCGCATGCCACAGCCGCTCTATCACGTGATGCATACTGCTCCGACATGCTAACGTTCTGAGGTGAGTTACGGCGTGTTGCAAGTTTTGTGAGGTGCTTTCGTGATATTTAATGGATCGGATTACATTTTTTATTTTTCTCCGATATCCGATCCAGTCATTTAGGTCAGTATCGGACCGATACCGATACGTAATATCGGATCGGTCCATCTCTAGTGTATACACCTGAGACTGTCACCTGTCTCTCTGTCCTGCACTCTCTCTCTTTTTCTTTGATTGTGGAATAAACGTATGAACTTGTATTTATAAGTTACACTTGTGTTTGAATCCTGCAGCTTATCACACATTTGATTTCCATGTGTGACAACTGCAAGTGTCCAGAGTGAGGACAGGCTGAGGGACCCACTGCTGCACATCATCTGTGAGGCTTTGCACCCCTGATGATCCACCAGGACAAACTCAGCAGTGTGTGAGGAAGAGTAGGAGGAAGAGCCAGCAGTAGCTGACAGATGGAGAGAATAGACAGACTGTTCCCTGTTTGTGAAGGACTGATAGAAAAGTTTAGAATAACTAATGGTCTGTCCTGAATCAGTCTTATTAGGTAATGTTCAAATAATTTTATCATCCCAGTGTTTTCAGTGTGGGAGAAAGTACTCAGGGCCTTAAAGTTACACACTATGAAAGGCAGAAACAAGTTTAATACTCAGAAACCTAAAGTTTAATACCATCCGGCCATACAAACTACGTCCCAAACTCCACCAACTGGGACTTAACTCCTCTCTGTGCAACTGGATTGTGGACTTCCTCACTAACCGTAGACAGAGTGTCAGAGTGGGTAAGAACACCTCTTCCACCCTTGTGGTCAACACCGGTGCCCCTCAGGGGTGTGTTCTGAGCCCTCTGCTATACACTCTCTTCACCCATGACTGTATTTCCTCCTGCGCGTCCAATCTCATTGTTAAGTTTGCAGATGACACTACAGTGCTCGGACTTATATCCAACAATGATGAGACAAACTATAGGACAGAGGTGCAACAACTAGAGTCATGGTGCCACGACAATAACTTGGTCTTAAACACCAAAAAGACCAAGGAGATCATTGTAGATTTCCGGAAGAGGGGTCATAACAACCATCTGCCTCTCTTCATTGGCAGTGAGGCGGTGGAGAGGGTGAGCAGTTTTAAATTCTTGGGGGTAACTGTGACCGAGGACCTGTCCTGGGGCAACCATATCACCTCAGTTGTACGGAAGGCCCAACAGCGCCTCTACTACCTGAGGAGACTGCGGAGCGCACACATTCCCAGATCTCTGATGTTGAACTTCTACAACTGTGCCATCAGCAGCGTTCTGACGTATGGATTTCTAGTGTGGTTCCCCAGCTGCACCAAGGCCGATCAGCAAGCACTCCAGCGGGTGGTGAAGGAAGCTGGCAGAATTATTGGAACAAGTCTGCCAGAGATCAGTAATATCTTCCCCACTCGCTGTCTGAGGAGGGTGCACAGTATCCTGCGGGACCAACATCACCCTGCGCGCCACCTTTTCCATCTGCTGCCCTCAGGGAGAAGGTACAGGTCTATACAGGCCAGAACATCCAGACTGGCCAACAGCCTGTATCCACAGGCTGTGAGGCTCCTGAACTCTCTGCCCCCCTCTCACGGACAATAACCATATCCAACTTCTTAATAGCAATGAACTGGTCTGCATTGGTGCATCATATCTTTATTCTCTTCCCCCTCCTGCCCCCCCCCCCCCCTCCTCTTTCTTAAATAGATAACTATCATATCTGATATCATATCTCACAGTACAATAATATTGAATGGGTTGCATTGTTGTATTTTGTCATGTTTCTCAGGTCTTTGTCTGAATTTCTACGAACATTATTGCTAAGGATTGTCTTATTGCATTGGAGTCACACTGGGTTAAATATGTACACTTGGGTTTTAAGGGGTATTTATTATTTTCTTCTTTTTTTTGGGTTGTATGGAAGCCCCAAACGCAATTTCATTGTTCTTGACAATGACAATAAATAAATAAATACTAAATACTAAAATACTAAATACTATGTATCAGCAGCAGAATGGACCTAAAAATAAATGTTTGTTTCAGTTCTGTGAAGCTTTGAGTATTTTGGATTAGTAGCACTGCTGTGTTTGTTGCATCATATTGCTGTAATTGTTTATATGCTTTATATATTCTAAGGTAAGTTGATCTACATCATATTCTATAAGGATGTTATGTGTTTATATACTTTCTGCCCAGTTTGGCCCATTTAGCAGAAGTCAGCCTGTTTAAGGCTCTGATATCTATTCTGTATGACTTAAAGCAGTTATGACATGGTATTATTTTCTCACCCATTAAAGGAATATTTAATTTATCAGTCTACTCTTCATTCTATCAGAAACAGTTATCACAGCTCGTACACTTTGTTTTTACACATATATGTAAGCATTGAGCCAAATTTAGTAATGCCAACATATTAAAAGAACAATATTTGTCTCTTATATATAATACATCTATAGATACACTGTCAAAGATACTTGTCTTTGAGTGAAGATTTAAGGTGATGGGAAATATAAATAAATGCAACTCTACTCTTTACTGAAGCTCAGTATTTGACACGGAGTTCAAAATCACTGCTGTAATAACTAATAATGATTAATATAATAACTATAATATTGGCCATATTATATTTACATTACCAAAGTGAGATGACTTTAGTCTCATGAACAACATTAGCTAATTGTTATTTACTAGCTAATCTTAAATGACTGTTCAGCACAGAAATGAAGCCCAACAATCATGTTTTACAGTCCTGTGGTCTCAGCCTCAGATACTTATCAAATCACACAAAGCTCATGTAGAAACAAATGTACAAAATATGTTCTCCTTCATTTCTGTCAAACAAAGCTGTATGAAACGTTTCCAGCTGTTAGTATCATGGTTGCTAAGCAACTTGGGCAGCGCGATGGAGGCCAGTCCGTCCCATTTCACAAGCCTACAAGCGTCGCACTTCCGGCCTCAGCAGTCTTTGAGTACGCGGCCCTTGAGGACCGTTAAGGCTGCGTAATTTAAGGCTGCAGACCCTGAATTGGGATAGAGCCATACATACATGTTTTGGTTCGTGCAACTGGTCCGTCGGGTTATTGTCTCCCCAGAAACATTTCCGTTGTGTTTTGTGTGCTTTTGCAGCGTTTTTCTTTTTGCAGGTGTTTTTCTTTTTGCAGTGTTTTTCTTTTTGAAGCGTTTTTCTTTTTGCAGCATTTTTCTTTTTGCAAGTGTTTTCTGAAGTTGCAGTCCGTTTGGCCTCTCAGGGCCACCGTAGTAACACACCCATACATTTGTAGAAAAACAATGGGACAGACAGTCTAAATTATTTGTTGATGATGTCATTTTGTTTATTGCATAATCAAACTGGTAATGTGAGAATGCTGTAGCATTCTCACATTATCAGTGTGTACAGTAAAAAAAAACTAAAGCAGCAACATTCTTAGTGAAATTAAATGAACCCAATTTATGAAGTATTACAGTTTCATGTGTGAGAACAGTTTACATTTTGGATACAGGTTTTTCCAAATGCAGACCTTGTTGACTCTTTAATTTCTCTTTAATGAAATTATGGACTTAATTGGTAGATTGTTATGGCCCTGGCCATAATCTGTCTTGGTGGCTGTTTCTTTGTCTGTGTCTTTAAGTCTCTGCAGGTCCCTGATTGGATGAGCTGACGGCTGCTGATTGGCCCCCTGATCATATGGTTGCTTCAAAATCTGTCACCAGCAGTTGTCCCGGGGCAGCCACTGACAGCAGCAGCAGACCTGACCCTGGCCTCCAAAACCTGTGACATTTGTGCCTGTGACTTTTGCGACTTGCTGAGTTCTGTATATAGTGTGCACATTAGTTTTCACTGTAAATAGCACATTGTAAATAGCACTGGAACAGAAGGGGTGAGCTGCCTTATTGTTTTTCCTTGCACAGTTTTCTCAGTTAGGGAGTTAGGTGTAATGCTTGTCTTTTGTTTGGTTTTTGATTTCACATAGGGCTTTAGATAGCACCTCCTCCTGACTTAGCTTGTTTTGTTTGTTATTTTGGCCTTTGTTCACCCCGGAGCTTCATTTTTCAGTGTAGACAAATAAACCACCGTTCACTAAGAAATTGGTTTTCCCTCTGTGTATGGTTTTGGGGACCAGGGCGGGGTCAATCTTTTCAACTCTTATGTTGCGTTCCTGTACCCCTAGACTGGGGCGTAACAAGATCTATCTACTGTAACTGGAAAACTAAACAAAGAGTCGTTAATAGAGAAAATATTCTGGAGCTTAGAAAAGAAACTATTACATGACTTATTTGTAAGTGAGTCATTTCCCGACACCACTCCTGAATGTAGGGTTCCCCCACCCTACTGTTAAGTTTACAGATTCTCACAGTCGTCTTCACCTCTTTGTGTCTGAGGGTTTGTGTTCATTCCTGAAGTGTGGAGGAAGATTTTTAGAGTTCCTAGACAGACTGAATCCTGGAGATTCTGCTCTGTCCTCCTTTTCATCCACATCGTCAGTTGGTCTGAGAGAGAAAACATCAAAGTTAAAGCTTTAAGGTAAATTTCAAAACTTAAATTTAATACTCACTGTAAAACTTTTTATTTGTCATTACATATTGCATTATTTTATAATTAAAACATGAGGAATTCCATTTTGCTATAGTAGCATGCACCCTACTGGCATTGCAGCATTATTTTGAGTGAGCCATTATTTTGGAGTACCATCTCCAAATTGAAGGCCAAGTTTCATATAATGGGGGATGTCAGAAACACAGCACAAAATGGTTGTTCCAAAAAAGACAACCATTTCCTAAGCACTTAAGAACCGTAGGTGGTTTTCTACAGATTTGCACAGTCCAAACAGACTGCACACAGCCAATCTCAGGTCTTATAGGGCTGCCAGTAGGCCAGCATGACTGCACTACACCATCAAGCACAAATTTCCTTACTGGGAATTAGTTTAATTTTAGCAGCTTCAGAATGTGAACTAACATTCAGTCATTAATTTCTTTTTGTTTTTATCTAAAATTCCAGCATAATGATGAACACATTATTAGAGATGGCACAATACCACTTTTTAACGTCCGATTCCGTTACCGATATCATAAATTTGGATATCTGCCGATACCGATATGAAGCTGATATAGTGTATTTTATAATCAATAAAACTTTTTTAAAAAAATATCTGCATTTTGTATAAGTTAATACTCGAGTTTTTAAAAAACAAAACACTAAAGCTATTCTGTTATACCTCTACTTAGTGGAAATATTAAACAAACAAACTAACAGGCCCTCTTCTCTGGGCCTGGACTCACATGTAAAGTCTTTGTCTCGTTCCTTTATTTAAAACTTTATTATTTAAACAGGCCTTCCGTTAATCAACACTTTTGAATTGTTTTGAATTTGCATTATTTATATTGTCTATTTTATTACTCAATTTTTTCTTTATTTTAACCTTTGTGTACAGCGCTTAATAAATAAACCTTACTTACTTACTAATAGGGTTGCCAACTCCCAGCAAAATGCTTAATTAACGTAATCGACTTAAATTTAATGCACGTGTAAAATAAATGCACAGAAATCAATTATTTTTGTAAAAATAATTAAATCGATTCAACATATTTCTTCAACAGAATTGCAGACTGCACAGATGGTAATATAAAGTAATATAGCTTACTAGGGTATATATTAGACTTAATAGTTACTATATACACTAATGGACTTCTATACATTTTACATCCGATGAAAACTTTGGAGGTAAGATTCAACAACAAACAAAACAACACACAAAACAAAACAATTCAAATAATTATTTATTAAAAACTAGACACTTTAAATGATAATAACAAAGAAAAGTATTTCTTTGAGCCCCCATTTCCCTGTTAAAGCCCTACCTGGCCCCCTGGCAAAACTTTGCTACACCCACACCTGCACAGTTACCAACTGCTAGGTATGTAGAAAGTAATATTAAATAAATTCTAACAACAGCTTATCAAGCTTAAACGTTTCTGGTGCAAAGTGGGCAATAAACAAACAAGAGAGACGGGACTCGTGACAGAAAAGCCAATCAGCTAGTCATTGATCAGTTCCATGATTGAAGTAGCAACAGGAGGGGGAGAGAAGGTTGTTAAGCTTACCATGGGAATGCTTTACAAACATTCAGTGATGAATTTACACACTTGGTTTACTTCTCATGGATATCTTTCTCGGAGATGAAATGCTGGTTTGATAGCGAGGCTCCAAATGCTCAACTAGACTGCGAACAGGTCTCACACGCCACAGCGGCTCTATCACGTGACGCATACTGCTCCGACGTGCTAAGGTCATGAGCTGGGTTACGACATGTCGCAAGTTTTGTCAGGTGCTTTTGTGATATTTAATGGATCGCATTACATTTTTTATTTCTCTCCGATATCCGATCCAGTAATTTAGGCCAGGATCGGACCGATACCGATACGTAATATCGGATCACCGACGCAAATGAATACAGAGCTCAACTGAGGGAGCTAAAGGTAATGCCATCAATCAATCGCCTAATCATAATACTAACTGCACCGATAAAATAGTATTATTGTGAACAAAAACATCTTTTTAAAAACATTATTTTGATTTTGTTTTTAAATCTCACTTGTTACTACTAAATGTGATGCCATACTACTAATGACCTACTAATTTTAATTCAGGTGTGTTGCAGCACTTGATCTATAAAGTGAACATCAACCTCAATTTAAAAATAATAGGCTGTGGGGGCGCTTGTGTACACTGATGGAGTAGGACGCACTCTTCTCAGCTCCGCACTTTTCTTCTTTTTTTCCAACAATTTAACGCGACATCGTGCCTCTTTAATTAACTGGTCAACAGCACTACTGCTTTGCATCGACTACGATAAATACTGGACGACATGCCGCCTAAAAAAGATGCAACACACTGCCAGAAAGCAGTAGCTGAAAATTCTGCGAGCACCGACGCCATATTAGCAGCTATCGCTAGCCTAAAAACCTCTATGGAGACCCGCCTTGACACAATTGAGTCTACTTTGTCTATGCTCCAGGCAGATATCCGGTCATCTGAACAGCGTCTAGATCAGGGCTGCCCAATCCCAGTCCTCGAGAGCTACTATCCTGCAGCTTTTGGATACATCCCTACTCCAACACAGCTGAATCAAATGGTTTGATTACCTCTTCAGCATGCCATCATGTTTGGCAAAGGCCTGATAACAAGCCATTCATTTGATTCGGGTGTGTGGGAACAAGGATGCATCTAAAAGCTGCAGGACGGTAGCTCTCGAGGACTGGGATTGGGCACCCCTGGTCTAGATGTTATCGATGAGTCGCTTACTACAATGGACAGCCGTGTTTGTATGCTTGAAGCTACATGCAAGGAACTAAAGGCAGCCACCAATAACCTGCGTGGCAAGCTAGGCCAGATGGAGACGCGCTCATGTCGGGCCAACATTAGGATTGTTGGAGTGAAGGAAGGTGCTGAGGGCGGTAAGCCTGCGGACTTTGTTTCATCCCTGCTGCTGGATGTGTTGGGGAAAGACAACTTTATTAAGCCGATAAAAGTGGAGAGGGCACACTGCACCCTTAGACCAAAACCAACGGCTGGCCAGTGAACGAGGGCTATCATAGCCCAGTTGCATCATGAGAAAGACGTGTGGCATGTCCTGCGTCTGGCACGCCAACGTGCACCGTTGAGCTGCGATGGAGAGAATTTGTCCATCTTCCCTGACTACACTGCGGAGGTCCTTGCACAGGCCTTCAATACGGTCAGGAAAAAGCTTAGTGCCTCCGGAGTGACGTGCAGTCTGCGCTACCCGGCCCAGCTTCGGGTAGTTCACAACAACATCACTAACACCTTCAAGTCTCCTGCTGAAGCTGAACGTTTTGCGGACTCACTGTAATCGTGACCTGGTAATATATTTGTTCATGTTGTTGATGCGGCTGTATTTTTGAACATTCTCACTCTTCTCTTCCTATAGTGAGAGTCGCGATTCGTTCAATCATTTTTTGAATGCTTCTGTGGTGCTAGCTTTCTATCATTGTTGTTTGTTTTTTTTGCTACGACGTCTTAAAACTTTTCTCTATTGTGAAGTACTGAGAACGTTTACATTATAACTTTGGTTATACACAAGTCATTTTATACAGGGAGTGCAGAATTATTAGGCAAATGAGTATTTTGTCCACATCATCCTCTTCATGCATGTTGTCTTACTCCAAGCTTTATAGGCTCGAAAGCCTACTACCAATTAAGCATATTAGGTGATGTGCATCTCTGTAATGAGAAGGGGTGTGGTCTAATGACATCAACACCCTATATCAGGTGTGCATAATTATTAGGCAACGTCCTTTCCTTTGGCAAAATGGGTCAAAAGAAGGACTTGACAGGCTCAGAAAAGTCAAAAATAGTGAGATATCTTGCAGAGGGATGCAGCAGTCTCAAAATTGCAAAGCTTCTGAAGCATGATCATCGAACAATCAAGCGTTTCATTCAAAATAGTTAACATGGTCGCAAGAAGCGTGTGGGAAAAACCAAGGCGCAAAATAACTGCCCATGAACTGAGAAAAGTCAAGCGTGCAGCTGGCAAGAAAGGGTATAAAAGAAGAAAAACTAATGACATGGCCACCTTGTTCACCTGATCTGAACCCCATTGAGAACCTGTGGTCCATCATCAAATGTGAGATTTACAAGGAGGGAAAACAGTACACCTCTCTGAACAGTGTCTGGGAGGCTGTGGTTGCTGCTGCACGCAATGTTGATGGTGAACAGATCAAAACACTGATAGAATCCATGGATGGCAGGCTTTTGAGTGTCCTTGCAAAGAAAGGTGGCTATATTGGTTGCTGATTTGTTTTTGTTTTGTTTTTGAATGTCAGAAATGTATATTTGTGAATGTGGAGATGTTATATTGGTTTCACTGGTACAAATAAATAATTGAAATGGGTATATATTTGTTTTTTGTTAAGTTGCCTAATAATTATGCACAGTAATAGTCACCTGCACACACAGATATCCCCCTAAAATAGCTAAAACTAAAAACAAACTAAAAACTACTTCCAAAAACATTCAGCTTTGATATTAATGAGTTTTTTGGGTTCATTGTGAACATGGTTGTTGTTCAATAATAAAATTATTCCTCAAAAATACAACTTGCCTAATAATTCTGCACTCCCTGTATGTTTGTGTCTTTTTTTCTTTTTTTTTACCCAATCAGTCGATTTATGGGTGTAACCAAGGCTGGACTGGGACAAAAAATCGGCCCGGGCATTTTGACTAGAGACCGGCCCACCAGGATAAAGATTGAAAATGTGACGTCATTCAGGGGTAAAACCGCAAAGGATTCTGGGAACTTGTGGCAAGAGGTACTAGCGCACGCAGGCTTTCAATTGAACTCCGTTACACAGCGATAAAAAGAAACACAAAAAATGGCAAGAAGCTGTTGTATTATTAACTGCAACAGCCGGTCGCATGACAGCCACGGGAAGCTGATCGTTTTTTTTTAATCGGTTTACGTCGTTGAAGAGAAATGTTTTAAGCCATGTTTCCGAAGTAAGACCTGACGGATGGTCTGGATATACCAAATATAACGTCTCAGAACACTCCAGCTCACATGTTAGTCTGCTCCAAGCATTCCCACAAAGGTCAGAGTTTTTTAGTCGTTAATACGTCATTTTTCTTAACATAATTGGTGATATAGGTTACAAGCAAGTCTGGCGCTGAACAGAAATTGTCGCGCTATGCTCCTTTGTTTATTGTGCATAAATAGTAAATTGTCCTGACAAAATATTGCGTTTCGCTTCTGTTATTACCATGGTACATTGACAAAAACATATACTTTTATTCACAGGATAAAACAGTTGTTTTGTATCACTAATTGTCCAGTGCGATTACAACATACAATATTATTGTCACTGCTACATTTCTGTGATGAACCAGAAATTATTTCCACCACTAATTAATTACCGTTGAGCTCAAAGGTTATATTAATAAACGGTTAACGAATGTGTATTTATGACGACGATTTGTGAGACTGGTAAACTTACCTTTGTTCGTACCATGGTCTTTACTTTCTACACGGTGCATTTCAAGGTCCTGTACCCATCCGTCGGTAAACTGTACCTGGGCTTGTTGCAGTGACCTGAAGTTACTAAACTTCATGAGTGTATGCACTCACTCCAAGAACCGTGTAATTATAAATATGAGCGTGGTGAAAGTTGGGCAGCACGCTAACGTCTTTTGTCCCTCTGTGTTCTCGTAAGGGTCTGACCCTTTCACACCTTTGATTTTTTCCTCGTATCTTTTCTTTGTCTTTTCGTCGAGTCTGTCTTTGTACGGACCGGCATTGTTCTCCTTTTGTTTTGTACATTCCTTTTTTGTGCGGCAAAGAAAAAACAAGAAGGTATTGGAACCGGAGAATGAACGTTTTGCGGTGCTGCAAATGCTTGCATTTGATGCGGTACTTGGATTGTTTTGCCACGAGTTCCCGGCATGCAATGCGTGAAAATCACATGATTGCTAAACAAGGGGGCGGGTGCATTCGGCCTCCTCGGCTGTAATTGGTCCAGCCCAGAGTCGATCATGACCAATTGGCCAATCCAACACCTTTCATTATATATACCCTTCCTTAAAAAAAAAAAAAAAAAAAATATCCATCGGCCCATAAAAACAAAAAATCGCCAGCGGCCCACCGGGCAAATGCCCGGTATGCCCGATGGCCAGTCCAGCTATGGGTGTAACTATTGTTTTGATTAATGGAGTCTGGTGTGGAGCTGCTATACACGAAGGATGTTTTTTTCTCTTTTTCTTTTTTGTTTTTTTGTGCTCCTCTTCCCGGCAGTCCCCTTAATGCACGCTGGGATGGGCCACAGTGGTTCTTGTTCTTTTTTGCGGCCTTTTTCTTTTTGGGGGGTGGGGTTCAGTGTTCTTGTTGTTAATTTTGTTTTATGTTTACATCCTGGAATTTCAAGGGCTTAGGCAGAGCTTTGAAACGTGGGAAGGTTATGTCACATTTGAAGCATTTATCTTCTGATAGAATTTTTCTTCAGGAAACTCATATTCACTCCAATGAACAGAGATGTTTAAGAGCAAATTGGGTGTCGAAGGTTTACTGGTCCACTTTCACATCTAAGGCCAGAGGTGTTGCTATACTCATACGGAAAACCACTCCATTTATATTTGGATCCGTCGTTACTGATCCGGATGGGAGATTTGTTTTGGTCTCTGGGTCCATTAACTCTTTTCCACTGGTCTTGCTAAATATCTATGCCCCTAATTTTGACTGTCCTGACTTCTTTTCCAAAATATTTGACCTAATTTCTGAATATAATATGTCTAATATAATTGGTGGCGATTTTAACTGCTATTTTGATCCTGTTTTAGATAGATTGTCTACAAAAATAGCCCTCACTACTAGATCCACGGCAGTTTTGAACAATCTGGTAAAATCACACAACATGGTAGACGTTTGGAGGCTTCAGCATCCAAATGACAGGCAATATTCCTTTTTTTCACCTGTACATCGTAGCTTTACCAGAATAGATTACTTTGTTACAGATTCTAGACTATTACCCAGTATTATCAGCTCTGCTTATCATCAGATCTTGATTTCTGACCATGCCCCACTTACCATGAAAATAGATTTTAATTTAAAGCCTCGAATTTTCAATTGGAAATTCCATTCTACCCTTCTGTCAAACAAAAACTTCTTAAAACATAACGACAACGGTGAGGTCTCTGATTCCACTCTTTGGGAATCTTTTAAGGCAGCATTGCGTGGCAAGATCATCTCCTTTCAAACATTTTCGAAAAGAACTAGATTAAATCGTCTGTCCCAAATTGAGTCTGAATTATCAACATTAGAGGAGGCACTTCGCCAATCTGATACTGAGGACATATCTAATGCTAATCTAAAACTAAAACTCGAATACAATCATATTTTGGGAACCCAAGTCGGTAGCGATATTATTAAATTGAAACAAAGACACTTTGAGTTGGGAGATAAACCCCATAAATTACTTGCCAGACAATTAAAAGATGTGCAAGCCTATCGCACCATACACAAAATTGCCTCCTCTACCGGTGAATTAATTACTGATCCTAAGCTGATTAATGACAGATTTGTTGAGTTTTTCAGCACACTGTACTCTTCTAAATCAAACACCACTGACTCTGAGCTTTTTAGCTTTCTTAACTCTCTGAGTATTCCAACCCTTACAGAATCTGCCACCCAAGCACTTGAAGCTGACTTCAGCATCACAGAAGTCAAAGCTGCTATAGTTTCTTTCCCTAGCTGTAAAGGCTGCGGACCGGATGGGTTCAACATAGAATTTTATAAAGCCCATATTGATATAATCGCTCCACTTTTACTCAGAATGGTGAACTGCTCTATTGCACAGGGCTCTTTCCCTGATAGCATATATGATACCCACGTTTGTCTTCTCCCTAAGAAGGACAGAGACTACAACGAAGCATCTTGTAAATGGTGACGCGCTCCCACAATGCATTGCGGCGTGACGTCAACTCCAAAGCCCTATAGGCTGTGCGAAATTTTGCACTTATAGTATAGCATGTGTAAGTCTCTAACACCAAATCAAACTTGCATGTCAATTTTCAATTTACCAAAATGGAAATGAGGTTTTATGGTTCACGCAAACTATGTTTATGCTATTACAAATATATATGTTTTTACCTTTTTATATATTTTCTTTGTGGCAAAAATGCTGACAAAATATACCTACACTAAATGTGTGTAGAAAAATATTGCTAAGCGCACCATGGACTAACTCTTCTCTACTGACCTTAATAAACTGTAGTTTCACGAGATCAGACAGCTGCTTCTTATCTGAATCATGCAGGTTGTTTTTACTCAGGTCTAGATGTGTCAGGTGAGAAGGGTTGGCCTTCAGAGCAGAGACCAGAGTAGCACAGCTGGTATTTGATAAATTACAGCTCTCCAATCTGAATAAATCAAGCAGATAAAATCACTGATAATTCATTCAGATGATTTCACGTTTTAAATGCGCAGCTCAGGATTACTGCAATCAAAAAATCAATCAGCTTCTGTGAAATGAGTAGTGACTATTCATTCTGTTATCGTGGATCATAATCATCTCAGCTACACACATGCAAAGGTCAGCATGACATTCAAACACATATTCATATCAACAGACATCATGCTGGTGACCTCTGTCAAGTCTCTTACAGGATTACACGATCAGTATGATATAAATATGTTAAACATATAAAAATATGTGTTTTAATGTCGCTTTCTTTGTGTGTGTGTCTCCTTCATTATCTTAAATAAATCAAATTTTCCTTATTTGAAAACAAAGTAAATTTCGGAAAAGAAAAATGAAAATATAATTAAAAGAAAAATTTACAGCTTGATGGATGGAAGTAGAGTGCTTGGGAAATAAACAGATGTGTAAAGACTTGTTTAAAACAAAGCATTATATTGTTTATTAGGCAAATAAACTAAATGATTAAATACTCAGTATTTGCATACAAATAATAACTAAAAAACTATTTTGTATTTCTTGTTTTGGCATTCCTGCTGGCATTCTTTTCCTGCACATGTCTCTTTTGTTAGGGAGTTCCAGATAGTTTCTAGCTGTTTCCAAATTTGATTCCACTATATCCCAAAGCTTCCAATAAGATACAAGTCAGGACTTCATCATGAGATATTTCATACTGAATTTCATGTTTTTCTTTACCCAAGTTCGAGCAGGCACATTGGACTTCTGTAACATTATTGTAATTATAAGTAACAGACTCTAAATTAACTCACATCAGAGTCTCAAGTGTACACTTTGGACTCTCCAGAAAACCACAGAGCTGTATGATCCCTGAATCCTGCAGATTGTTGTCACTCAGGTCTAGATGTTTCAAGTGAGAGGGGTTGGACTTCAAAGCAGAGACTAGAGCAGCACAGCTGATCTCTGACAACCTGCAGTTTTTCAATCTGAATAAAGGAAAAAACAGATAAAGTCATTAATAATTCAAATAGCTGCTTATTATTTCATTTCCATGACCATTGATGACCTATATTGGACAGCAATAGACTCCTTTGTAAGGAGATTAATTTAATTCACAAGTCAAACAACTGAGATATCTCCAGAAATAAAAGCAATCCCATTGAAATAACCTTAGAGTCTGCAGTCTACAGTTTGAACTCTCCAGAGCAGCACATAGCTGCTTCAATGCTGAATCCTTCAGGTGGTTTCCACTCAGATCCAGCTCTGTCAGATGGGAAGGGCTGGACTTCAGAGCTGAGGCCACAATTTCATAGTGAGTTGTTGAGAGCCAACAGTTAGAAAGTCTGTAATGGCAAAAATATTAGAAAACATTATTATAAATAGGACATTTTATATTCATTTTGTACATTTGAGTTGGAGTCTTGCTGTTTGGCATTTTGTTATTCATATCAGTGGTTCATCAGTTCCACTTGGAAAGATGATCTCTTTGCCTGCTGTCAAGCAGTAAAGAAATTAAACCAAACATTTGACAGTGTCAGATCTGAACCTGATTAAATATGATAACAATTAAATATGTGGATGTGGACTTTTAATATCTAAAAACATTCATGATAAATCCTGAATCTGGTTCTACAAAAGTTTTTTTTCCTGTTCCAAGGGTGTTTTTCCTTCCTAATGTTGCCAAATCCTTGCTCATAGGGGGTCGTCTGCTAATTAGGGCTTTCTCTGTATTATTTTAGTGTCTTGACCTTAAAATGTAAAGTGCCTTGAGACAACTGTAAATAACCTGCTGCTCCTGCACATTAAAAATCCAATTTAAGTGGTTCAGCATCTGATTAAAATGACTGTTGAATGCCTCCTAGGTGAGGTGATGTCCAACTGGAAGGAAGCTTTAAAAGAGAGCATTGGGAGGATAAGCATAAGCACAATTATTATCACATCTGGGCTCACCGAAACTTTCTGCAATTCCTCACAGCTGGAATCAATCTCCGCTGTCCCTCGGGTGATGTGTTGTATTTCCCAAGGTCCAACTCATCCAGAACCCCTTCGGACATCTCCAGCATGTAGGCCAGGCCTGAGCAGTGGATCTCAGAGAGTTTCTGCTTTGATCTGTTTTCTGACTTCAGGTACTCTTGGATCTCCTGATGCACTGAGAGGTCATTCATCTCCATCAGACAGTGGAAAATGTTTATGCTCCTGTCAGGAGAGATTTCATAACTATTCATTTTTTTGAGGTTCTTGATGACTCTCTGGATGATTTCTGGTTTGTTCTCTGTCTGACCCAAGAGGCCTCGTAGCAGTGTCTGGGTGGACTCCAGAGAGAGGCCATGAAGGAAACGAACAAAGAGGTCAAGGTGGCCATTTTTACTTTGGAGGGATTTTTCCATGATTCTCCAGAGAAACACATCCAAAGAGGAGCTTTTCATGTCATCATCATCATAATCATCACCGAATAAATGAGGAAAAATATTTATCAGGAAGTCCTCCACCACCTGTGTCTTCCTTTCAGTGTGACAGTGGAACATGTAGACAGCAGCCAGAAACTCCTGAATGCTCAGATGAACAAAGGAGTAGACCGGTTTCTGGAAGATCACACACTCTCTTTTGACGATCTCTGTACAAACACCTGAGTACACTAAGGTCTCTGTGACATCCAGACCGCACAGTTCCAGGTCTTCTTGGTAGAACAGGATGTTTCCTTTCTCCAGATGTTCAAAGGCCAGCCTCCCCAACTTCAGGAGAACTTCCCTGTCAGCCTGCATCAGCTCCTGTGGACTCGTCTCATGTCCCTCGAGGTACTTGTTCTTCTTCCTCTTTGTCTGAACCAGCAGGAAGTGTGAGTACATGTCAGTCAGGGTCTTGGGCAGCTCTCCTCTCTGCTCTGTGGTCATGTGCTCCAGAACTGTAGCAGTGATCCAGCAGAAGACTGGGATTCTACACATGATGTGGACGCTCCTGGATGCCCTCATATGTGAGATGATTCCGCTGGACAGCTCTTCATCACTGAATCTCCTCCTGAAGTACTCCTCCTTCTGGGCGTCAGTGAAGCCTTGTACTTCTGTTACCCTGTCAACATATATGGGAGGGATCTGATTGGATGCTGCAGGTCGGGAAGTTATCCAGATGAGAGCGGAGGGAAGCAGATTCCTCTTGAAGAGGTTTGTCAGCAGCCCAATAACTGATGACTTCTGTGTGATATCAGACATGAGCTTCCTGTTGGTGAAATCCAATGAAAGTCTGCTTTCATCCAGGCCGTCAAAGATGAGCAAAAGTTTACAGACAGCGAGCTTCTCTGCTTTGACCTTCTGCAATGCTGGATGGAAAACATGGAGCAGCTCCAGAAGACTGTACTGCTCATCTCTGATCAGGTTCAGCTCCCTGAATGAAAGCAGAATCACCACACTGATGTCTTGGTTCTCCAAACCTTTGGCCCAGTCCAGAGCGAACTTCTGCACTAAGAAAGTCTTTCCAACACCAGCAACGCCATTCGTCAGAACCACTCTGATGGGTCTCTGTTGTTCAGGTAAGGCTTTAAAGATGTCCTGGCACCTGATTGGAGTGTCATAAAGGATCTTGGAAGCTGTCTCCAGCTGCCTCACCTCATGTTGGGTATGAACCTCTTCACTCTGTCCCTCTGTGATGTAGAGCTCAGTGTAGATCCTGTTGAGGAGGGTTCTACTTCCTGTTTCATCAGTTCCTTCAGTCACACGTTCACATCTCCTCCTCAGACTGATCTTATGTTCATCTAATACCTCCTGCAGGACAGCATCTGCTAAATGAAACAATAATCATTGGCCTCATTAACTAATATTTGCATGCACAATTTACACATTTGCATTTGTATTCTTACCCTTCAAAAAAATAAAGTGTTCCCATGCAAAATCAGCATGCCAGATTCATGAAACATGATTACTGGCCTCTTTTGTTCTTACCACTGTGCGTTTGTTAGTACATCAGAGTTGCTCAGAAACAACAGACTAACACAATACAAGAAAAAGAAGAAAAAAGAAGGGTAAGAACCACGAACCCTAATCTATCAATCCCATGTGAGAAGCTCAATGCAGTGGAAAAAAAGAGTGTAGTGTTAAATGTATATTGTCGACATATGACTGGGTGCGTTTTGTTCTTATAGTTTATATAAATAAAGGGGTCACAAGCAAGGACATCAGGTAAAGACAGCATTACAACTGATGTAGGGAGTGGTCAGAGGGAAGTGCAAACAAATTCCGGTACAAAAATATTGATAAATCATGGTTTTTTTTTGTGTGATTTGTGTGTATGCATTGAGACCCAGCCTAACAAAATATAGTGAAAGAAAACAAATATCACAATAAGAAGTCCATTTTTCAGAAATGAGACCATCAGCAGATATATGTTAAGTCTTACTTTATACACTGCTGCTCTTACCGGTAGTCTGGAGTTCAGCTCCGGTTCTGGGTCCACTGATGTCCAAGGAATTCAGACAAAGAATTGTAGATTTGTAGAATTGTACACAGGTTGGTAAGTTTTTTAGAACCATTTCTAATTAAATCATCACTTCAAACAATTGTACATAGGTACAAGTTATTTGGATATGTCACTATTTTTCCATGGTTTGGAAGAAGACCTGAACTGTCATCCTCAGATGAGAGAAAATTAAAGGATATTCCTGCCTGCCATGAACTGGTTTACTGTCCCCTGAGAACCAAATTTTACACCGTCATGGAGTGAGAGTCATAACCTTCTCTAAAATCTAGGTTGGTACGCAAAACAAAACTAGAATTTAATGAGATAATTAATAAAAAAACAAAATTCTTAGTACAAAGTCTATGCTTACAAAATTATGAACATGGTATTAAATCCAGTCAATTTCTAGTGAACCAACTAAAAATAAATAAAGAAAAAACAACTTGAAATAATCTGCAAAACTCTCTCAAAGAGATTAGAGAAAATAACCCCCTCTTAATTCATCCTGACCAAACTTGTTTCATAAAAGCTAGGCACTCATCAACAAATACACGTAGATTACTTAATTTGATAGACTACTCATACAGTAAAAACATCGAAACTACAATATTTTCTTTAGATGCAGAAAAAGTGTTTGACAGAGTTAACTGGAAATTTCTATTTGCAACTTTACACAAATTTGGTTTTGGAACCTCTTTCATTATCGATCCATCCATCCATCTTCATCCACTTTATCCAAGACCGGGCCGCGGGGGCAGCAGCCTAAGCAAAGAGGCCCAGACCTCCCTCTCCCCAGCCACCTCCTCCAGCTTATCCAGGGGAACACCAAGGCGTTCCCAGGCCAGCCGAGAGATATAATCTCTCCAGCGTGTCCTGGGTCTGCCCCGGGGCCTCCTCCCGGTGGGACATGCCTGGAACACCTCACCCAGGAGGCGCCCAGGGGGCATCCTTGTCAGATGCCCGAACCACCTCAGCTGGCTCCTTTCGATGTGGAGCAGCAGCTGCTCTACTCTGAGCCCCTCCCGGATGGCCGAACTTCTCACCCTATCTCTAAGGGAGAGGCCAGCCACCCTTCGGAGGAAGCTCATTTCTGCTGCTTGTATCCGCGATCTCGTTCTTTCAGTCACTACCCACAGCTCGTGGCCATAGGTGAGGGTAGGGACGTAGATCGACCGGTAAATTGAGAGCTTCGCTTTTACACTCAGCTCCCTCTTCACCACGACGGACCGGTGCAGCGTCTGCATTACTGCAGCTGCAGCCCCAATCCGTCTGTCGATCTCCGGCTCCCTTCTCCCATCACTCGCGAACAAGACCCCGAGATACTTGAACTCCTCCACTTGGGGCAGGAACTCATCACCGACCCGGAGTGGGCACTCCACCCTTTCCCGGCTCAGAACCATGGCCTCAGATTTGGAGGTGCTGATCCTCATTCCCGCTGCTTCACACTCGGCTGCGAACCGTTCTAGTGCGAGCTGGAGGCCCTCACCCGATGAAGCCAACAGAACCACATCATCCGCAAAAATCAGAGATGAGATTCTGAGGCCACCAAAGCGAAAGCCCTCCGCCACTTGGCTGCGCCTAGAAATCCTGTCCATAAAAATTATGAACAGAACCGGAGACAAAGGGCAGCCCTGGCGGAGCCCATCACCCACCGGGAACGAGTCCGACTTATTGCCGGCAATGCGAACCAAGCTCTTGCAACGGTTGTATAGGGATCGAATGGCCCGTAGCAATGGGCCAGACACCCCATACTCCCACAACACCTCCCACAGGACACCCCGAGGGACACGGTCGAATGCCTTCTCTAAGTCCACAAAACACATGTAGACTGGTTGGGCAAACTCCCATGCACCCTCAAGTATCCTGGAGAGGATAAAGAGCTGGTCCAGTGTTCCGCGACCAGGACGAAAACCGCATTGTTCCTCCTGTATCCGAGGTTCGACTAGCGGACGAACTCTCCTTTCCAGCACTCTGGCATAGACTTTCCCAGGGAGGCTGTGGAGTGTGATCCCCCTGTAGTTGGAACACACCCTCCGGTCCCCCTTCTTAAAGATGGGGACCACCACCCCGGTCTGCCAGTCCACAGGTACTGCCCCTGATCTCCACGCAACATTGCAGAGGCGTGTCAACCAGGACAGCCCTACAATGTCCAGAGCCTTCAGGAACTCGGGGCGGACCTCATCAACACCAGGGGCTCTGCCACCAAGGAGTTGTTTAACTGCCTCAGTGACCTCACCCCCGGAAATTGGCGGAGTCATCCCAAGACTCTGCTTCCTCCTCGGAAGACGTGTCAGTGGGATTAAGGAGGTCCTTGAAGTATTCCTTCCACCGCCTGACAATTTTCTCAGTCGACGTCAGCAGCGCTCCGCCAGCACTATACACAGTGCAGGTAGAGCACCGCTTTCCCCTCCTGAGACGCCTGACGGTTTGCCAGAATCTCTTCGAGGCAGTCCGAAAGTCTTTTTCCATGGCCTCTCCGAACTCCTCCCACACCCGAGTTTTTGCTTCAGCCACTGCCCGAGCCGCATTCCGCTTGGCCTGTCGATACCTGTCGGCTGCCTCCGGAGTCCCACAGGCTAACCAAGCCCGATAGGACTCCTTCAGCCTGGTGGCTCCCTTCACCTCTGGTGTCCACCATTTGGTTCGGGGATTACCACCACGGCAGGCACAAATCACCTTGCGGTCGCAGCTCAATGCTGCAGCTTCGGCAATGGAGACGCTGAACATGGTCCATTCGGACTCAATGTCCCCAGTCTCCCTCGGAATGCTGTTGAAGCTCTGCTGGAGGTGTGCGTTGAAGATCTCGCGAACTGGGGCCTCTGCTAGACGTTCCCAGCACACCCTCACTACGCGTTTAGGTGCACCAGGTCTGTCCAGCGTCCTCCCCCGCCACCTGATCCAACTCACCACCAGGTGGTGATCAGTTGACAGCTCAGCCCCTCTCTTTACCCGAGTGTCCAGAACATATGGTCGCAGGTCTGCTGATACGATTACAAAATCGATCATCGACCTACGACCTAGAGCGTCCTGGTGCCACGTGCACTTATGGACACTCTTATGTTCGAACAGGGTGTTCGTTATGGCCAAACTGTGATTAGCACAGAAGTCCAATAACAAAACACCACTCGGGTTCAGATCAGGGAGGCCGTTCCTCCCAATCACGCCCCTCCAGGTCTCGCTGTCGTTACCCACGTGAGCATTGAAGTCTCCCAGCAGGACAACAGAGTCTCCAGGTGGAGCACCTTCCAGCACCCCCCCCCCCCCCAAGGGACTCTAAGAAGGCTGGGTACTCCGAACTGCCACTCGGCGCATAAGCGCAGATGACAGTCAGGACCCGTTCCCCGACCCTAAGGCGCAGGGAACAAACCCTCTCGTCCACCGGGAAAAACCCCAACGTACCGGCAGCAAGCTGAGGGGATATTAGAATACCCACCCCAGCCCGCCGCCTCTCACCAGGGGCAACTCCAGACTGAGACAGAGTCCAGCCCCTCTCCAGGAGACTGGTTCCAGAGCCGAAGCCATGCGTAGAGGTGTGCCCGACTATATCTAGCCGGTACCTTTCAACCTCACGCACTAACTCAGGCTCCTTCCCCACCAGAGAGGTGACATTCCATGTTCCTATTGCCAGTCTTGGCAGCCGGGGGTCAGTCCGCCAGGGCCTCCGCTCCTGGCCGCCACCCGACACACAATGCACCCGACCCCTATGGCGCCTCCTGTGGGTGGTGGGCCTGCGGGAGGATGGGCCCATGTCTCCTCTTCAGGCTGTGCCCGGCCGGGCCCCATGGACTAAGGCCCGGCCACCAGACGCTCACCCTCGGGCACCCTCCCCGGGCCTGGCTCCAGGGCGGGGCCCCGGTAACCCTATCCCGGGCAGGGTAAACTGTTCCCTCGATATTGTTTTCATAAGGGTCTTCTGAATCGCTCTTTGTCTGGTCCCTCACCCAGGACCAATTTGCCATGGGAGACCCTACCAGGGGGCAAAAGCCCCCAGACAACATAGCCCCTGGGATCCCTGGGACACACAAACCGCTCCACCACCTTATCATGGTAGAGGGGTTTGCCCTGGTGGGTTGCAGAGTATGCGGGTGCCTACTGGGGTCAGCGGGGGAGCTGGCCCCAGGGAGGGGCCACTTGCCCCTCCCTTCCTTCCCTCCCCATCTCCAGCTGCCTCCCTTTTCCCGCTCCACCACAATCACCCACACATGCAGGGCCTTGGGGTGGAGGTGTGTCACCAGGGTGCAGGGGAGGCATCCCCCCTCTGTCCCCTTCTGGCTGCCTGTGCCTCAATTTTATCCCACAACTTAGACATTCACATTACTCACATTCTCATAACACATACATATAGGACCTTGGGGGTGGGCACGCTACACGGCATCCAGATGACTTGTAATCTTATGTGCAGCACTTTGTGATTCTCTCTTGAAAGGTGCTATATAAATGAAAATTCATTTATTTATTTATTTATGACCATCAGGATGTACAACCTCACCCCTGGCACCATTGCTGACCTCTCAATTTTAAATACACGTATACATTGAGGGCTGTCAGGAGGGGCAATGAGCTTACCTGCTGCTCTCTGGCAGGTAGCTCCATGCCCTCCTGGGTTTTAAATGCACCTTAGAACACACATGCATCAACATTACATATGAGCGGGCAGAGGGAGGTTTGGAGTCTTCACACCCCCCCGTTCTCTGTTGCCTGTTGGGGCGGGGGAGCTGGGAGGAGGAGTTGGCCATCCGATTAGGGTCTGGAATGTGGTGCCTCCCTGCTGCTGCGGAGTCTGGGCGGTCTTCTTCTCTCCACCCCAGGGAAGAGGGTAACACTACCTGGGTCTGGGTGCAGTTTCCCCCTCCACATAACTTTCTGCACCGACTCCATTGTTCCAGCTCAGACTGTTCATTGTTACCCAAATAACAAGCCGCGGGTGACTAAGGACATCAAAGCCCTCCTCAACAACAAGAAAAGGGCTTTCAGAGGGGGCAATAAAGAGGAGGTGAGGAAGGTCCAGGTGTTACTAAAGGACAAGATCAGAGAGGCTAAGGACAATTACAGGAGGAAGCTGTAGTGGAAACTCCAGCAGAACAGCATGAGAGAGGTGTGGAGGGGCATGAAGACCATCACTGGATTCAGGCCAACCAACAGCAGGGGAGCTGAGGGAGGTGAGAATAGAGCTAACGAGTTGAATCTGTTTTTCAATAGATTCGACACCACAGTGTCTGCTCACACCCCCACAACCTCACCTGTAGTCTGCCTGGAATCCAGAGCCACACCACTGTGCCAGCCTCTCTCTTCACATGGCGCTGTTGCCTCCTGTGAGATTCCTGACACCCCTCTCCCACCCATCACCTTCACTTAATACCAGGTTGAGATGCAAATGAGGAGACTTCACTCAGGCAAGTCTGCTGGACCAGACGGAGTGAGTCCCCTCGTCCTCAAGACCTGTGCCCCCCAGCTGTGTGCAGTCTTTCATAAACTGTTTATGCTGAGTCTGAGTCTGCAGAGGGTACCAGTGATGTGAAAGACATCATGCCTCGTCCCTGTACCAAAGACGCCACGTCCCAGTGGCCCCCAGGATTACAGGCCCGTGGCACTGACCTCCCACATCGTGAAGACCCTGGAAAGGCTCATCCTGGACCAGCTGCGACCCATAGTAAGACCACATCTGGATCCCCTTCAGTTCGCTTATCAGCCTCGTCTCGGAACTGAGGACGCCATCATCTACCTGATCAATCGTGTCTACACCCATCTGGACCAGCCGGTGAGCACTGTGAGGGTCATGTTTTTTGACTTTTCTAGTGCTTTCAATACCATCAGGCCGACCCTCCTGGGTAATAAGTTAGCAGCAATGCTGTTGCATGCTGGGGGTGCAGGCTGAGGGTAGGAGATGCCAACAGACTCAATAAACTAATCCGTAAGGCCAGTAATGTTGTGGGGATGGAGCTGGACTCCCTCAAGGTGGTGTCGGAGAGGCGGATGCTGTCCAAGATAAAGACAATGTTGGATAACACCTCCCACCCACTCCATGACATGCTGGTCAGTCACAGGAGCACGTTCAGTGAGAGACTGAGATTACCGAAAAGCACCACTGAACGACACAGGAAATCTTTCCTGCCTGTGGCCATCTCCCTGTACAACGCATCCACTTAACACACTGGTTACTGCTACAACTACACATGTTTCTTTTCCAGCTATTTATTAATGAGTGACTTATGTGTATATATATTAAAAAAACACCCAGCACGCCCCTGCGGGCGGTTTATCCTTCAAGCTCGGGTCCTCTACCAGAGGCCTGGGAGCTTGAGGGTCCTGCGCAGTATCTTAGCTGTTCCCAGGACTGCGCTCTTCTGGACAGAGATCTCCGATGTTATTCCCGGGATCTGCTGGAGCCACTCGCCTAGCTTGGGAGTCACCGCACCTAGTGCTCCGATTACCACGGGGACCACCGTTACCTTCACCCTCCACATCCTCTCGAGCTCTTCTCTGAGCCCTTGGTTTTTCTCCAGCTTCTCGTGTTCCTTCTTCCTGATATTGCTGTCATTCGGAACCGCTACATTGATCACTACGGCCGTCTTCTTCTGTTTGTCTACCACCACTATGTCTGGTTGGTTAGCCACCACCATTTTGTCCGTCTGTATCTGGAAGTCCCACAGGATCTTAGCTCGGTCATTCTCCACCACCCTTGGGGGCATCTCCCATTTTGGCCTCGGGACTTCCAGGTTATACTCGGCACAGATGTTCCTGTACACTATGCCGGCCACTTGGTTATGGCGTTCCATGTATGCCTTGCCTGCTAGCATCTTGCACCCTGCTGTTATGTGCTGGATTGTCTCTGGGGCATCTTTACACAGCCTGCACCTGGGGTCTTGCCTGGTGTGATAGACCCCAGCCTCTATGGATCTTGTGCTCAGAGCTTGTTCTTGTGCTGCCATGATTAGTGCCTCTGTGCTGTCTTTCAGTCCAGCTTTGTCCAGCCACTGGTAGGATTTCTGGATATCAGCCACCTCCTCTATCTGCCGGTGGTACATACCGTGCAGGGGCCTGTCCTTCCATGATGGTTCCTCGTCTCCCTCCTCTTTCTTGGGTTTCTGCTGCCTGAGGTATTCACTGAGCACTCGGTCAGTTGGGGCCATCTTCCCAATGTATTCTTGGATGTTCCTTGTCTCATCCTGGACTGTGGTGCTGACACTCACCAGTCCCCGGCCCCCTTCCTTCCGCTTAGCGTACAGCCTCAGGGTGCTGGACTTGGGGTGAAACCCTCCATGCATGGTAAGGAGCTTTCTTGTCTTTATGTCAGTGGCTTCTATCTCCTCCTTTGGCCAGCCTATTACCCCAGCAGGGTACCTGATCACGGGCAGGGCGTACGTGTTGATGGCCCGCATCTTGTTCTTACCATTCAGCTGACTCCTCAGGACTTGCCTGACCCTCTGCAGGTACTTGGTGGTTGCAGCTTTTCTAGCGGCCTCTTCATGGTTCCCATTCGCCTGTGGGATCCCCAGGTACTTGTAACTGTCCTCTATGTCTGCAATGTTGCCTTCTGGTAGTTCAATCCCCTCAGTTCTGACTACCTTCCCTCTCTTTGTTACCATCCGACTACACTTCTCCAGTCCGAACGACATTCCAATGTCATTGCTGTATAGCCTGGTAGTGTGGATCAGTGAATCGATGTCTCGTTCACTCTTGGCATACAGCTTGATGTCATCCATGTACAGGAGGTGGCTGACAACTGCTCCGTTCCGTAGTCGGTATCCGTAGCCAGCCTTGTTAATGATCTCACTGAGGGGGTTCAGGCCTATGCA
Source organism: Diplotaxodon limnothrissa (assembly GCF_057381915.1). Classification (NCBI taxonomy): domain Eukaryota; kingdom Metazoa; phylum Chordata; class Actinopteri; order Cichliformes; family Cichlidae; genus Diplotaxodon; species Diplotaxodon limnothrissa. The sequence goes on from NC_140612.1 coordinate 18,951,941, forward strand.
GAACAGCAGTGGGGACAGAGCATCTCCTTGGTAGATCGCGCACTTGATGGTGACTTGTGCTATGGGCTTGGAGTTGGCCTCTAGTGTTGTGATTCTGATTCTGATTCTGATGAAATAGACCAATACGGCAAGGCTGGGATGGCCCATTTGGTAAAGTAAATCCGTTGGGCATCTTTCTTTGCCTTTAGACAATAACTCTGATGGCAAAAGAACCGAACGGGACAGGTGGAAAAAATCCAAAAAACCCCCAAAACAAACAAAAACAAGAAGAAACGTCCAGCAGAACCAGGCTCAGTATGGCACAGGGAGAGTGGAGAGAGAGAGACAGGACAAAATGGAAACTATGGGAGAGGACACAGCGTTCAAAAATTACTAATGATTAAATGCAAAGTGGGGATAAACACAGCGAAAAAAATGTGCTTAAAAAAAAAGAAGCTAATTTTATCATTAGAAGCACAGAGCAGCTAAGGTATGGTTCATGGCCAAAAACTGACATTTTAAGCCCAATCCTAAGAGGGTGTCTGTCTCCTGAATCCAAACTAGAAGTTGGTTCCGCTCAAGAGGGGCCTGAAAGCTGAAGGCTCTGACTCCCACTTTTAAATACTCTAGGAACAACAAGTAAGCCTGCAGTCTGAGAGTGAAGAGCTTAAGAGATAACAGAGTGAATGTGAAAAGTGAATCTGTGTTAACTGTGAGCCGTTTTCACTCCGACCACGTAACATACCCATGACTTTGTGGACTGGTGCCAGCAGAACTACCTCCAGATCAACACTGGTGGTAGACTTCCACAGGCACAAACATCCTGCACTGCAACCACTAAACATTCAAGGCATGGACATTGAGGCTGTGGACAGCTACAGGTACGTTATATTATACTCAGTTGTATATAGCATTTGTATTTGTTTTTATTCTATTGTATATAGCATTTTATTTTATTCTATTCTATTGTGTACAGTTGTGCAAAGTATCTTATTCTTATCCTATTCCAGTGTTTTTCTAATTTTTGCTATGTAACTTTGCACTTTCTACTTTCTGCTGTAACAAAACAAATTTCCCACCTGTGGGACTAATAAAGGTTATCTTATCTTATCTTACCTTATCTGTCACGTCCCGAGGCATTCCTCAGGAACGTGAAAGGTAACCTTCGCGTTCCCATGATGTGCACTGGGTTGTGGATGGAATCCAATAGATTGATGTTTTGGCAGTAATACACATTCCAACGTGTATTCCAGCCCTAGCCCTAATCCTAACCCTAACCTTATCCCTAACCTTAACCACCACCTTAACCGTGTTAGATAGTGTTTTCCAAAGCGATTACAGTAAAATAAATGTGTAGATTCATTCCAAACGCTTCTCATGTTTCTTAATTTTTCCGACCTCATAATATAGGGATGTGTATGCTTATATGGGTGTCCGAAAGCGTAACATACCGAAGATTTGTCACCTAGTGTAAAATTTTACGCTTTGAGAGTAAGAACGTGTTGGAACTGTCGAGCATGGTGGTGATAACATCATGCTTGACAGTTCCACTTTCAGTTAAAAAGCCACAACCTGCTGTCTTAGTTAATTATATGTCAATCTCCAGCCTTCCTTTTATTTCAAAAATTCTTGAAAGAGTAGTTGTCAAACAGCTAACAGATCATCTGCAGAGGAATGGTTTCAGTCGGGTTTCAGAGTGCATCACAGCACAGAAACAGCTTTAGTTAAGGTTACAAATGATCTTATGGCCTCTGGCAGTGGACTCATCTCTGTGCTTGTCCTGCTAGACCTCAGTGAAGTGTTCAATACTGCTGACTGTAATATTTTATTACAGAGATGAGAGCACGCTTTAGGTTTTACAGGTATGGATACCTGGTTTATCTATCCATGAAGCCAGATGACACATAGCAATTGGTAAAACTACAGGAATGTCTCAAATTTCCTGCTTCTACATTCAGCTAAAACACATTTTATTGTACTCTCCCCTAAAAATGTTTGCAATATGGTATCTAACTAGATCCATATTGTGGATTGCATTACTGTGAACCCCAGTAACACTGTGAGGAATTTTAGAGTCGTTTTTGACCAGGATATATCATTCAGACATCCTGTCTCAGAGTAATGCTGAAAAGCTTGTTCATGCATTTGTTACACTAGACTAGGCTGTTCAGGTCACTGAAAGCCTTCAGATGTTTCAAAACGCTGCACTGAGAGTACTCAGGGACTAGAAAGGGAGCATTTTTCTCCCCTATTAGTTTCTCTTCATTGCCTCTCTGTTAAATTCAGAATCAAATTTAGATCAGTCAATCAATCAATCAATCATCCCCCCCCCCCACCACACACACACACTTAAAGAGTAAAATTGGGCTGGATATGCATGAGCCAAGTGAGATAGATTTGTAGATTGCATAAAGTGAATGAAATAATGACGGAGGGCTACATTTAAATTTGTCAGCTTGACCTTGGAAACATGGACACAGTTGGCTGTTCCAACAGAACAATAGGTCCATGCCAGGATTTTGAATTAACTAGCAATTCTGCCAAAAATAATAGTCAAATATCCAGAATTATAGGAAAAAAAATCAGAAAGATAATATAATAAAAAAGAATAGAGCAAAAGTAGAAAAGCACAATGGGGAAACAACTGCTGCCCTTGGAAGAAAGAAAAAACATACAAAAACCAAACAGCACCTGGAAGAGAAAAATATGGGAAGATAAACACAACACAAATCAACAACTGTGTTGTTTTTGTGTGTGAGTGTCTTTGTGTGCGTCTTTTTCACAAATGTGCTTCGTAAAGAGGTTGAGAGGCTGTAATAACCTCGGACCCGAGGGCCCACATGTTAATGACAACCAAGTGCCAACCGAAGCAGATTTAGTGGATTTATATTTAGAAAGTTATTAAAGATGTATGCTGTTTACAGTTACGGTTGCAAACTGTCCTGTTTTAGCTGAGACATCTCGTATAATGAGCAAAATTGGTGCATTGTGATTCTGGCATGCCAGCGTCCCTTATTTGATAGTTAAAAACTTGGCAACCCAACAGCGATCCCACGCTAGAAAAATAACAGTTCAAAAATATCTTTAAAAACTCAGTAACCATGACATTAATGCCAAATGCAAACATCTCATCACAACTACCAGTAGAAACAGTCTCTTACTTTTTGTCTGAAGGGCTAGACTCACCACTGAATGCCAGAGGAACATCTCTGGAAATGCGACGCTTCATAGACAAAAGCCTGGATCCAGTGAAGGATGAGGATCCTGGTCGATCCTTGTCCTTCTTCAGATCACTCATTTTTCAGTCTGAGAGAGGAACAAGCAACACTAAGTGTGTGCACAGAGCAAGAATCATGACAAACACGTTTGTCCAATAATTACCCTGAAGACTAGCAGGACAGGAAATACAACACACACTCACACACAACAACACACTCACACAGACACATACCTATACACACAGTCTAGCCTGTAATAAACCCAGTCGCCCCTGTACCTCATAAATGAACAGATCTCTTACAGTCCACAGAGAGACAGCTGACTCAGCAGAAAATGGAAAATGTTGGACTGACCATCACCCAAACATTTACTTTTATCCACTATTTTTTTTTCAATTCAATTTTATTTATATAGAGCCAAATCACAACAACAGTCGCCTCAAGGCACTTTATATTGTACAGTAGATCGTACAATAATAGATACAGAGAAAAACCCAGAAATCATATGACCCCCTATGAACAAGCACTTTGGCGACAGTGGGAAGGAAAAACTCCCTTTTAACAGGAAGAAACCTCCGGCAGAACCAGGCTCAGGGAGGGGCGGCCATCTGCTGCGACCGGTTGGGGTGAGAGAAGGAAAACAGTATAAAGACATGCTGTAGAAGAGAGAAAGAGATTAATAACAAGAATGATTCAATGCAGAGAGGTCTGTTAACACACAGTGAGTGAGAAAGGTGACTGGAAAGGAAAAACTCAATGAATCATGGGAATCCCCGGCAGCCTACGTCTATTGCAGCATAACTAAGGGAGGATTCAGGGTCACCTGGTCCAGCCCTAACTATATGCTTTAGCAAAAAGGAAAGTTTTAAGCCTAATCTTAAAAGTAGAGATAGTGTCTGTCTCCTGAATCCAAACTGGAAGCTGGTTCCACAGAAGAGGGGCTTGAAAACTGAAGGCTCTCCCTCCCATTCTACTTTTAAATACTCTAGGAACAACAACTAAGCCTGCAGAGCGAGAGCAAAGTGCTCTAATAGGGTGATATGGTACTACAAGGTCATTAAGATAAGATGGGGCCTGATTATTTAAGACCTTGAGGAGCAGGATTTTGAATTAAATTCTGGATTTAACAGGAAGCCAATGAAGGGAAGCCAATACAGGAGAAATATGCTCTCTCTTTCTAGTCCCTGTCAGTACTCTTGCTGCAGCATTTTGGATTAACTGAAGGCTTTTCAGTGAGCTTTTTGGACATCCTGATAATAATGAATTACAGTAGTCCAGCCTGGAAGTAATAAATGCATGAACTAGTTTTTCAGCGTCACTCTGAGACAGGATATTTCTAATTTTAGAGATGTTGCATGAATGGAAGAAAGCAGTCTTACATATTTGTTTAATATGTGTATTGAAGGACATGTCTTGGTCAAAAATGACACCAGGGTTCTTCACAGTGTTACTGGAGGCCAAGGTAATGCCATCCAGAGTAAGAATCTGGTTAGATACAATATTTCTAAGATTTTCAGTGCAGAGTACAATGACCTCAGTTTTATCTGAATTAAGAAGCAGAAAGTCAGCAGCCATCCAGGTCTTTATGTCTTTAAGACATTCCTGCAGTTTAACTCATTGGTGTGTGTTATCTGGCTTCATGGACAGATAGAGTTGGGTGTCATCTGCATAGCAGTGAAAATGTATGCTGTCTTCTAATGATACTGCCTAAGGGAAGCATGTATAATGTAAACAGAATTGGTCCTAGCACTGAACCCTGTGGAACACCATAATTAACCTCAGTGTGTAAGATAAGATAAGATAAGATAAGATAAGATAAGATAAGATAGAACTTTATTAATCCCTCGGGTGGGTTCCTCTGGGAAATTCGATTTCCAAAAAGCACAGCACCGACAGAAGTTACAGTTACAGAATATTATACACACACACACACACACACACACACACACACACACACACACACACACACACACACACATATATAAATACAGAGACAAATATAAATACAGAGACAAATATAAATAAAATATACGAAGGGGATAAATAGAATAAATAGGAATAAAAATAAAAATACAAGTGAATTGCACATTTCAAGTATTGAGGTCTGTTGCACCATTGACTATTTACAAAAAGTATTGCACAAGGTATTGTACAGTGAGGTGAAGAGGCACTACAGCTTAGTTGAAGAGGACTCTCCATTTACATGCACAAATTGGAGTCTATTAGATAGATATGATACAAATCACTGCAGCGCAATAATTGTAATACCTACAGCATGCTCTAATCGCTCTAATAGGATATTATGGTCAACAGTAAAGAGCGCTGCACTGAGGTCTAGCAGGACAAGCACAGAGATGAGTTCACTGTCAGAGGCCATAAAAAGATCATTTGTAACCTTAACCAAAGCTGTTTCTGTGCTGTGATGAGCTCTGAAACCTGACTGAAACTCAGAGAGGCCTGTGAACGTTATTCTGCTGATAAATTCTGACACCACAAAAATGCACAGTCTGCTCTGTGACTGTAAAATGAAGTCTGTTCTTGCTTGAGCAGGGCAGCCCCTCCCTCCATTCAGTCATTTGACTAAATTACAGGTGTTGAGATATAGATCAGCTTCTTTCAGAGCTACAAGATCTTCCTATGTGCGTCTCTTGCGTCAGATCATTTGTAAACACAGAATTCATTTCCATTTCAATGTGAACGATAAAGGAGTAGTTACATGAATACCAACTTTAATTTTACGGCTATTACTAATTATTTTATGTTATTGATTTAGTGTATGTGCCATATTATTCACATTGTTAAGGTTTTATGGCATTTTATATTTCTTCATGTTTTAACTGTGTTAACTCCTCTTATTTTTGGTGATCTATTTGATTTTCATAAAATAATTTATCCAACAGCTTTTTATCTGCTTCACTTGTAATTTGGGATAGGGATGCAGTAATCTAACATTACTAGTAATGTCACGATAGGCTCTATAGATGGTAAACTAGATTTGCAGACGCACAGGAAATGCAAAGTCAGTAAACATGGAGAACACAGCTTAGAGGCATAGATAAGTAGAGAAGACGACAAGGGAAGTTGGAGACAATATATACAAGGGATAACAAATGAGAAGGAAACAAGTGGTAAACTAAACAACAAATCAGTGAGAGCAAGGAAAGTAAGTAAAGCTACACATGGCATAGAGGAAACAAGCCTTTCAATGTATAAACAGGACATAGCTACAAAGAAGCAGACACAGGCAGTAAGGATGCTAAATACAGTGGCTTGCAAAAGTATTCGGCCCCCTTGAACTTTTCCACATTTTGTCACATTACAGCCACAAACATGAATCAATTTTATTGGAATTCCACGTGAAAGACCAACACAAAGTGGTGTACACGTGAGAAGTGGAACAAAAATCATACATAATTACAAACAGATTTTACAAATAAATAACTGCAAAGTGGGGTGTGCGTAATTATTCAGCCCCCTTTGGTCTGAGTGCAGTCAGTTGCCCATAGACATTGCCTGATGAGTGCTAATGACTAAATAGAGTGCACCTGTGTGTAATCTAATGTCAGTACAAATACAGCTGCTCTGTGACGGCCTCAGAGGTTGTCTAAGAGAATAACAACACCATGAAGTCCAAAAACATACCAGACAGGTCAGGGATAAAGTTATTGAGAAATGTAAAGCAGGCTTAGGCTACAGAAAAGATTTCCCAAGCCTTGAACATCCCACGGAGCACTGTTCAAGCGATCATTCAGAAATGGAAGGAGTATGGCACAACTGTAAACCTACCAAGACAAGGCCGTCCACCTAAACTCACAAGCTGAACAAGGAGAACGCTGATCAGAAATGCAGCCAAGAGGCCCATGGTGACTCTGGACGAGCTGCAGAGATCTACAGCTCAAGTGGGGGAATCTGTCCATAGGACAACTATTAGTCGTGCACTGCACAAAGTTGGCCTTTACGGAAGAGTGGCAAGAAGAAAGCCATTGTTAACAGAAAACCATAAGAAGTCCCGTTTGCAGTTTGCCACAAGCCATGTGGGGGACACAGCAAACATGTGGAAGAAGGTGCTCTGGTCAGATGAGACCAAAATGGAACTTTGTGGCCAAAATGCAAAACGCTATGTGTGGCGGAAAAACTAACACTGCACATCACTCTGAACACACCATCCCCACTGTCAAATATGGTGGTGGCAGCATCATGCTCTGGGGATGCTTCTCTTCAGCAGGGACAGGGAAGCTGGTCAAAGTTGATGGGAAGATGGATGGAGCCAAATACAGGGCAATCTTGGAAGAAAACCTCTTGGAGTCTGCAAAAGACTTGAGACTGGGGCGGAGGTTCACCTTCCAGCAGGACAACGACTCTAAACATAAAGCCAGGGCAACAATGGAACGGTTTAAAACAAAACATATCCATGTGTTAGAATGGCCCAGTCAAAGTTCAGATCTAAATCCAATCAAGAATCTGTGGCAAGATCTGAAAACTGTTGTTCACAAACACTGTCCATCTAATCTGACTGAGCTGGAGCTGTTTTGTAAAGAAGAATGGGCAAGGATTTCATTCTCTAGATGTGCAAAGCTGGTAGAGACATGCCCTAAAAGACTGGCAGCTGTAATTGCAGCAAAAGGTGGTTCTACAAAGTATGGACTCAGGGGGCTGAATAATTACACACACCCCACTTTTCAGTTATTTATTTGTAAAAGATGTTTGGAATCATGTATGATTTTTGTTTCACTTCTCACGTGTTCACCACTTTGTGTTGGTCTTTCACGTGGAATTCCAATAAAATTGATTCATGTTTGTGGCTGTAATGTGACAAAATGTGGAAAAGTTCAAGGGGGCCGAATACTTTTGCAAGCCACTATAAGTGTGACCAGATGACAAGCTGAATGTGACACAAGGAAAGTAAACATGAAGACAGAGAGGATGAGACACTGAAATATGGTCACAGCTCCCAGATCCAATGGCCATGACAAATAACAAATGATGAAGATCGATACAGTGAAAAATGTAAAAAACACTATTTGTATTTCAGCTCGCAGTGAGAATCTTTACTGTTGTCTTTCATGTTAGTTTCTCCTTCTCTGCTCTTAGCTTTACTGAGTGCATCTCCTCACACATGGAGTTTAGCAGACTGAGACACAAGAAAAGAAATAATATAGCAACATTTTTATTTTATGTGACTCTCTCTGATCAAACAAAACTAGAGTCACTAGAGTCAATGGGAAATTAATAGATGACGGATGAGCAAGCTAAGCAACACTAAAAAGAGCAGAGAGAGACATGATAAACACAGTGAAGCTCACAAAGAACAAATCAGACTACAGAGTTCATCTAATTAGTTCATCTCAAAGTCTATAATTAGCAATGAGTGGATGTTATTTTGAACTGCAGTTACAATCTGGGTTGTACATATGTACACATTTACAGATAAAACAAGCATGTAAAAACCTAAGTATCCAAAATAATTTAAACATAAAATGAATAATTTATTTATGACATCAGAGAGTACTGACGGGAACAAGAGAGACAGAGAGAGAGAGAGCATATTTCTCCCATATTATCTTCTCTACACTGTTAACCTTTTAAATCCAGAATCAAATTTAAAGTCATTCAGGCCTTATCTTATCTTAAAGACCTTGTAGTATTATATCACCCCAAATGACCATTTTAGTCATTAGTTATTATTCATCTCTGTCTCTCTCTCTCAAAGTGTGTCTTATGTCCTGTCCACCCCTCTCTGATCCTGATCCTCCTCTAGTTTATTGATTGTTGACATCAATACACTTCTTTCCTTTTATTTCAGTTCTCTCAGACGACCAAGTAAGAGCATGTTCTACATTATACTTGGGAATATATATGCAGAATATACACTAATTAACTTTTTTTAAATAAGAACTTGATGATGGAGTACAACAGCACAAGAGTCTACTATACGGGATTCACAGCATATTCAACTGAAGCAGCAAAATGGTGGAACAAAGATCCCTTTGATGCACTAACAAGAGCAGCTGAAAGGAAACTGTTGTGTACGACCATGTTAGACCTTATCCAATTCGTATGTAAGAGACTTGTTAAATTTTTAAATGAAATGTTGAATGTAGTTTTAATGCTGTGAACACACAGAACGTTTTACATTAAAAAATAGACCACAGACGTCCGTTACTCTGACGTGATGCCTGACGGTGACTGGTACTACCAGACTCATTCTTACCTGGAGTACCAGCTTCAGCATAAAAAATTGCCTGCATGGTTGAACACCTTGGTCTCTCTGAGCCGATGTTTGTGGTCTGGGGTAAATTTGCTGTTGTGATGGCAATTAAAGGTAGCGAGATAAAAGTGAAGCTGCATAGTCACGAGTGTCACTTTTATCTTACCGTTTCAGACCCCTACTTTCCAGTGGCAGAACAAACTCAGATAGTTGTTGGAGTGCATTAAACACATGCTTGTTGTTGCTCCCGTCCACCCAGGATGATTGAGTGGCTAGAATCCTCCATCAGACAAGAATGGGACAACAATCCTCTCCTAAAATTTAGTCTGAGAGCTGCTCTCCTCAGCTCCCAGAATGTAGATTACATCCTAAGGTTTTAAAAACTGAGCTTAAATAAATGATTAGCGGTAATAAAAGCCGAGTGAGGTCAACAGTGATCACTGACTGTTTTAGGAGCTTTTTGAGATTAAATAGAAGAAAATACAAAACATTAAACATGTTAACAACACAAAAGCCATATTAAATGCAGACTACTTTAGGCCCGGAAGTAGGATTCGTCACGTCATCACTTAACGACCGGATAAAGTTTACTTTGACTTCAGCAGCAAGCAGGCGCACCGAGGGCTCTCACGCTCACTTTTCGCATATAGAATTTCGAAAAAACATCGGTGCAGATTATAAGTCTGTATCATAATGTCTGGTGTTTTCGTGTTTGTTGGTTTGTTTTTATTTTGTTTTAATTTGAGAGTTGGTTATTAGATGCTGCTCCAGCCAGCCAGAGAATCCCCCGCCGCCCCGCCCTTTCCTCCCTGTGCCGCAAGCAGCAGGCGCACCTCGCAAACGGAGGGCACCCTGCAGCAAATGGCCGTAAGAACACCGATGGGTGCCTATGCCATCCCCAAAATGCGCTGGCATAATGTCGGGGCAGCATGAGTGCGAGCAACTTTTTTTTGCCAATGCCCGTGATGCCGCCCCCCACCACGATGCTGCCCTGGGCAACCACCCATGTCGCCCATATCAAAAACCGCTACTGAATTCAAGTGTTCCAATCAAATATCTGTGAAAGGATCGCTCGCCCTCAGGAGATGAGTGAGCTCCAGTGTGGTACTATGACAGGATGAAGCTTTTGTAAAAAGTCCCGTTGAGACATTTCCTTGATACCAAATATTCCACAGTCAGCTGTCCGTGGTGTTATATCAGCGTGCACTGTAGAGCAGTGGTTAAAGACCTAAAATCTTGTTAGGATGCCAAAATGGTTAAGGCAGGAATGCTTGTCCTGTTGGACCTCAGCTCAGCATCTGATACCACTGACCACAATATTTTACTACAGAAAACATATTGCAGCTAGGTATTGGCTGGCCCTCCCTGAGTCTTGCTCTTTAAGTTGCTTGAAGATGTGTCACCTCTCATCTGAGAAGCTTCTTCTCTTCTAAGGTCAAATGGTGGAGAGCAGGGGCGGAGCGTGGGGGTGGCTTACTGGGCTTAAGCCTGGGTCTTTTTGTCAGAAGCCCGGGGTCTTTTGGAGTGTAATTTTTTCATACTGTATAAAACAAAAAGTGCAAGCAATATTCGAAGCACATAGTGCACACTATGGGAATTTACGATTGTGCGTGCATCCCCTCTGATATTGGTATGATCCGAGCTCAGGCACTAAGCGACTGAGCGAGAGGGCGGGGCAGCTGCTGCCTGTGAGTGCGCTGTTGGAGAAACGGAGCCAGCCATACTAAGGAGAGCTTAAGTTTGACCAGGTACCAAAGCAAATCATTCGTACCGTACAAATAATGTAAATATGACGGTGCATCACGAAAGATTGATATCAAACTGATCACTTGACCAATATTACGTTACTTGCTGTTCAAGTGAATCAACAAATGGTGAAATGAAAAGCCGAACAAATGCTATTTTTTTTAGAGAGTCTTAGCTTACGTGTGTTTATTTCATATTTTCAGTTCTTACTCTCCCCGACTAAATCGGTTTTAGTTATGTACTGAAATATAAGAATGGACATTAGAGGCTTCTTTCAAAGAAAAAACTCAGGTAAATGTTATTTTATATATTATGCTTTGTATGTTGTTCAGTATATTTCTATGCAAAACAAGAGGGATTTCAGTACACAGCAGGATATTCACATTTGTAACCAGATATTTACATACACTTTAGGGAGAAAACATTTTGTTTTAGATAAATATTGAAATATATTTTGAATTAGTTAAATGTCAGAATAAAGAGAGACAGAGCTGTCTATTTTTTATCACTTTGATCAAAATTAGGAGTACATGTACACTAAGTTTATTGTTAATTAATAAGAAAACTCCAGACGATTCCATTCTGAGCTGAAGAAGCTTCTGATAGGTTAGTCCATGTGAGTAAATTGGTGGCACAGCTGTGGATGCATATAAGGCAAAACACAGAGCCTGTTTCTGTGACATGGGAAAATCAAGAGATGTCAACCAAAACACCAGGAAGAGAATCGTGGAGCTCCATTAGTGTGGCTCAGTTTGAATACAATTTGGTGCCATTTGTAATTAAGAAATACAGATAGTTTCTCTCTTTACACTTAAAGTTAACAAATATGTTTTTTATATTTAATCTAAAAAAATAAACATTTAGTCTGATTTGATGTTACAATTAAAAAGGTGTTTGTTTTGATCTGAAGAGTGTGTAAATATCTGGTTTCAACTGTATATTTGATGATTGTCAGCACAAAGAGGGAGAGAGAGGAACAGAGAGGGAGAGAGAGGAGAATGAGGACAGAACAGAGATGAACAAGAGCAGGTGAGACACACATGTTAGTCAAATGGTTGTTTACCAAAAGTATCACCGTATCATAGGTCCTCATGTATCTCGTACCTAGTGTTTCTTTTGAGGTTTGCTATTTTTCAAATTCTATATTTATTAAGTTATGCAGGCTTGTTTGCACAACAAGGCTAAATAATTATATAAACTTTTCTCAATCTAAATAGTGGACTTTGGTAGAATTAAAAAAACAAGTGTAGTGCAGGTCTATGGTGATTTTTAGTGCTACTATCATCTGGTTCTGTCTTGGTTAAGTCCCAAGTAGTCCTGATTTTGAACTGTTGTAGTCCTGTTTTAATTCAGGATCAGTTCTGGGTCTGGTTGAATTGGGGTTTAGTCCTCGTGTCTTGATACAGCCCTGATTTTGTTCTGCCTTGCTGCTTAATTAAAAACCTAGTTTAAGGTGTCCTGCATATGTGATATATATTTTTCCCTATATGAAGTCATTCTTTTTTGAACAAAACTCAAAACAGAGCCTATTACAGAGCCTACTTGAAAGATGGCGCTGGAGTGACGGCAGCCTTTCCAAGTAGCTCTGCAACACCGCACCTTTTTCTTAACTTTAACTTTTTTTAGACTAGGCTTTCAAACTTTATTTCACCTTCCTCTAGTTACTCTACTTATACCTCTTAGATATAGCGATACAAGATGGATAATGCACTTTTTAAAACTTCTGGAACCAGCTCCTTCATCTATTCGAGAGCCGAGCTACTGGCACTAAGAACAAAGGGACAGACCGGCATGCGACACAACATCCCGGCTGAGATAAAGAGGAGCTACAGAGGCTGCAAAGCTGGAGCGAGGAGAGCGGATCACCGGAGGCGATTCAAACCATCAATCCCAACAGTGATCATGGGCAACGTGAACTCGCTACAGAATAAAATGGACGAACTGTGCGCTCTGAACAACCACAGACTATACCGTGAGTGCAGCTTGTTTATCTTCACGGAGAAGTGGCTAACCGAGCTAACGCCGCAGGCTAACGTAGACCTATGAGGTTTCACATCCGTGAGAGCCGATAGGGACACGCAGGCCAGCGGAAAAAGCAGAGGTGGGGGACTCATTGTCTACGTTAACAACAGATACTGTAACCCTGGACACGTCTCCGTTAAAGTTTCGGTATGCCGTCCGGACCTGGAGCTGCTAGCTGTTAGCTTGCGGCCATATTATCTACCTCGGGAGTTCAATCATGTGATCTGTGTGTGTGTTTACATCCCTCCGAGGGCCGACGCAGCAGCTGCCTGTGAGAAAATACACACAGTCACAGCAAGACTTCAGACACAAAACCCCGAGGCTTTCATTATTATATCTGGAGACTTTAATCATGCCACACTGGATTCTACTCTGGCTGCTTTTCACCAGTTTGTGAATTGTCCCACAAGGAGCAACAGGATAATTGACCTACTGTATGCCAATGTGAGAGATGCATACAGAGCCACCCCCCTCCCCCCACTAGGGAAGTCAGACCACCTACTTCCCTACAGCCACAATACACACCCCTCGTCCAAAGGCAGCCTGTCACAACGCGCTCCATCCGGAGATGGACCCCAGAAAAGGAGGATGCTCTCAGAGACTGCTATGACACCACAGACTGGGATGTGCTTCTGAGCCCACTTGGTGAGGACATAGAGGGGGCAACACACTGTCTTACAGACTACCTCAACTTTTGTGTGGACACGGTCGCCCCTGCTAAGATGGTACGGTGTTATCCTAATAACAAACCGTGGGTAACACAGGAAGTCAAAGCTGTCCTCAACATGAAGAAGAAGGCTTTCAGGAGCAAAGTGAAGGAGGAGATGAAAGCAGCACAGCAGGAGGTGAAACGCTGCCTGAGGGAAGCAAAGGACACCTACAGGAGGAAAGTGGAGCAGAATTTGGAGAGGAACAATATGAGGGAGGTCTGGAATGGTGTGAAAACCATCACAGGCCACAACACCAAGAAAAGCACAGTGGGGGGGGACTGTGGAGAAGGCAAACGAACTCAACAACTTCTTCAACAGGTTTGACCAGCCCACAACCCCCCCCACCCTCACCTTTACTACAGAGTCCTCTCCCCACTCTCCTACCTCCCTCGCTTCCCCCCCCCTTCCTGACACTAAGACACCCCCCTCCTCCAATCCCTCTCTCAGCAGCAAGACATCTTCTCCCCCCCCCCTCCAAAACATCTCCCAGTGTCACAGTGGATCAGGTCAGGAGACAACTGAGGAAGCTTCGCCCCAGAAAGGCAGCAGGCCCAGACAAGGTGTGTCCTAGGATGCTAAAGGCGTGTGCTGCTGAACTTGGGGAGCCGCTACAACGAGTCTTCAACCTCAGTCTGCGACTGGGGAGAGTGCCCGCCCTATGGAAGACATCCTGCATCGTCCCGGTCCCCAAAAGGAACCGGCCCAATGAGCTGAATGACTTCCGACCGGTGGCACTGACGTCACATCTTATGAAGACTCTAGAGCGGCTCTTCCTCAACCTCCTCCGACCACAGGTACAACATGCCCAGGACCCACTACAGTTTGCATATAAGGCGGATGTCGGAGTGGAGGATGCCATCCTGTACCTCCTGCATAGAGCCCACTCACACCTGGATGGGGGAAAAGGCACGGTCAGGATCCTGTTTCTTGACTTTTCCAGTGCCTTTAATACCATCCGGCCCTGTATGCTTCAGGAAAAACTGAACAGGATGGAGGTGGACCCCTGCCTGGTGGCTTGGATCTCCGACTACCTCACCGACAGACCACAGTACGTCAGGCTGAAGGACATCACGTCTGACACTGTGGTCAGCAGCACAGGAGCACCACAGGGAACTGTGCTGTCCCCTCTTCTCTTCACCCTGTACACCTCTGACTTCTGCTACAACTCTGAATTATGCCACATTCAGAAGTTTGCAGATGACACAGCCATCATGGGGTGTATCTGGAATGATCAGGAAGAGGAGAACAGAAGTCTGGTGAGGAACTTTGTCGCATGGAGTCACACAAACCACCTTCAACTCAACACCTCAAAGGCTAAGGAACTGGTTGTGGACTTCGGGAGGTCCAGAGAAGGTCCACTGCCGATTCAGATAGAGGGGGAGGAGGTGGAGGTGGTCAACAAGTACAAGTACCTCGGGCTGTGGGTGGACAATAAACTGGACTGGTCATGCAACACAGAGCACCTGTATAAAAAAGCCCAAAGCCGACTGTACTTCCTCAGGAGGCTGAGGTCTTTTAACATCTGCAGGAAGCTCCTGAGGATGTTTTACCAGTCAGTGGTTGCTGGAGTACTTTTCTATGCTGTGGTGTGCTGGGGGAGCAGCACAGCAAAGAAGGACTCATCCAGGCTGGAGAAACTGATCAGGAAGGCTGGCTCTGTGGTCGGCATGAAGCTGGACACTCTGGTGACAGTGGCAGAGAAAAGGACACTAAAAAAGCTGCTGGACATTATGAACAATGCTGGGCATCCTCTGCACACGGCCATAAACAATCAGAAGAGTCTGTTCAGTGACAGGTTGCTTCTCCCCAAGACAAGAACTAACAGACTTAAAAACTCCTTTGTCCCACACGCCATCAAACTGTTTAACTCCTCTCTGGAGGGGAGAGGGAGGGGAGAGAGGAGGACAAAGGAGGGGGGAACAACTAAGCTGTAGTGCCTCTTCATCTCACTGTGCAATACCTTTGTGCAATACTTTTGTAAATAGTCAAATGTGCAATAGACCTCAATACTTGAAATGTGCAAATCACTTGTATTTTAATTTTTATTCCTATTTATTCTATTTATCCCCTTCGTATATTTTATTTATATCTGTCTCTGTATTTATATATATATGTGTGTGTGTGTGTGTGTATATATATATATATATATAATATTCTGTAACTCTGTAACTTCTGTCGGTGCCGTGCTTTTGAAAACTCTTATCTTATCTTATCTTATCTCTATTAATCTTTCAGTCATTTCTAACCCCCCCCCAAAAAAATAAATAAAAAATCCCACATGCATACTACCCTTTAGTATCCGCCCCAGGAGATCTTTGAGGTCAGCCGATCTGATGCTTTTAGATGTTCCCAGGTATAAATTAAAGACAAAGGGAGAGAGGGCGTTTGCTGTGGCTGCACCCAGACTGTGGAACAGTTTACCTCCTCACGTCAGATTCTCCAAAAGCCTAGAAACTTTTAAAACTGCTCTTAAAACTCACCTCTTTTCATTGGCTTTTAGAAAGGTTTAGTTTATTTGTTTATTTATTTTTTATTTGATCAGCGAGGTGTTTTACGAAATTGTGTTCTATTGTATTTTTATCTGTATTTACTGTACAGCACTTTGGTCAGCCTTGGTTGTTTTTAAATGTGCTCTATAAATAAACTTGACTTGACTTGACTTTAGGGCTAAGCCCTGGGTGTTTCAAATGTCTGGCTCCGCCTCTGGTGGAGAGTCCCAGATTTAAGCCTTATGGGAGTGTCCCCCCAAGAGGGACAATGGACCTCCTAATGATCCTACCTAATCACACGAGCCAAAGTGTGAAAATGGGTTTCGGGGGAACTTCTTGTGAAACCTATCCACCCTATCATGTGATTTCCTGACGTCAAATGGCCCAGGATGTGAGTGGGCGTTAAGGCGTCTGGGAGGGATCTCGAAACTGGATTATAGATGGCAGACAGTTGGTGTCGTAAGCCACCGCCTCTGTTCAAAGATGGTTGTTCACAGTGGACATGGATGGCTTCTTTCACTCCACTTTCAAACCATCTGTCCTCTCTGTCCAAAATGGACAACTTAAACAGAAGTCCAACTTAAAGAAGTCCAGACACGTTTCTTCCCAAGCTCCTTAGACAATCACATGAATATTTGTTTGCTCTTAAATTGTATTGTGGCCAAAATTACAAAAATGTTGTTGTCATTTAAATGCGTGTGGAGCCTGACTGTATGTTGTGAAACATAAAAAGTAACTTGAAAGTTAGCAGAACTTGTTTGCTGTTGATTTTAAAATGCCATGCCAGGTGGCAGCATTTAACTAAATACAGTAATTAGGATTGCAGGATTGTGGGTTAAACGTTCCTGGGGTGTTGGCTCTCCCTGTGCCCAGTGGCTTTTCCTCCTCACCTAGAATTTATTATAAGAACAACGAGCAGGCAGATCAATGATTCTGCTTCACCTGCAAAAGCTTCAAAACTCTTCTTAGGGTTGCCAACCGTCCCTTAAAATACGGAATTGTGGTATCGCAAGAAATAAGTGGTTATATAAATATATGAGTATACATAATAGTTATTATTCATAGATACCTACATCCTAAGTTCCTGTTATTCTTCTGAAAGAAACAGAATGAGTGTGTTGTTGCAATGGTAATGCCAGGAGAGGCAGTATTAGTTCTGTGTTACATTAATGTGTAAGGAAGTGGAAGAAGTGTGTGTCCTGTAGGAGGCAGTAGAAAATGGATGCTCATGTTCTGTACATGCCCTGAAAGAAAGGTTCAGTAAACCAGTGCAACGATACTCCGGTGTAAGGCTCAGTTATTGTATTTTTATTTTTTGAAGATGCAACATCTTTTTGGCGACGAGGACGTTTAGGGGGAAGGAGTTTGGGCGATCGGACTGAAAGAAAAGAGAAGAAAATAAAGTGATGGAGTCGGCTACAGGTTTGGCTAGCTTTTCAAAGAATGCAAAAGTTTTCGGCTGGAAATAGAAGGCAGTGACCTCGAAGCGGAAATGGCTACAATTGGCACGCTAGTAGCGTTCGATCCAAAGAATCAGACTTGGGATGAGTATACGGAAATACTCGAGCAGTTTTTCGCAGCTAACGGGATCGACGATGCAGAGAAACAAAGAGCAATATTAATAAGTGTCGTCGGAGCAGCGACGTACAGCTTGATGCGAAACCTTCTCAGTCCGACCAAGCCCAAAGACAAAACCTTCCAAGAGCTGGTGCTTCTGATGAAAAATCACTTCGATCCGAAGCCCAGTGAAATTGTGCAAAGGTATAAGTTCGACTCTCGCTCCCGCAAGCCGAATGAAACAGTCATGGAATATGTAGCGGAGCTGCGTCGCCTGGCACAGGATTGTAACTATGGCAACACGTTACAACAGATGTTGAGAGATAGGATCGTCTGCGGAATTAAGGATGACCGAATTCAGAGACGTCTCTTGTCAGAAATAGATCTCACTTTTGACAAGGCTCTGTCAATTGCAGTAGCCATGGAGACTGCAAATAAAAATGCACAGGACCTGCAGACCTCAAGGGCATCAGCAAAATGTTTCAGTCTCACTAGAGGACAACAGGAGAGTCGTACCTTTAAAGCAGAAAATAAAGAGTGTTATCGTTGCAAAGGAACCAAGCACACAGCAGCAGACTGTAAGTACAAACAAGAAAAATGTCATGCTTGTGGTAAAGTGGGACACATAGCTAGAGCTTGTAAAAGCAAGACTAAACTGAACCAGAAAAAGTATGGATCGACATATGTAAAGAAAGAAAAAAAGCAGAGTTCACACTACAGTACTCACAATGTGGGCGAGAAAGCAGATAACAACAAAACTGATAGCTCTGAAGATGACTCTTTCATGTTGAACTGTGTCAAGTGCAGTCAAGGGCACAAAAGAAAACTGTTCAAGTTAGGGCGTGGCAGTGTGGTACACTTAAGAAGAGTAGACCCCTACACTGTGGATATGCAAATTGATGGGAAAAAGGTGAACTTTGAAATAGACACTGGATGTTGCCTAACAGTCATGAACGAAGCAACGTTCAGAGAAACAGGGAAAGACAGCAAGCCCCCCAGCCTGCAGCCCATCAAAATCAAGCTCGAAACTTATACAGGGGATCCTGTTAAGGTGATTGGTGCAACACGAGTCAGCGTCAAATACAAGCAGCAGAAAAAACATCTGCCCCTGGTGGTGGTCGAAGGCGACGGCCCCAGCTTGCTAGGTTGAGCTTGGCTCGAGGAAATTAAATTGGACTGGGGTGAAGTGAAAAACAGTCCTAACAACAGAAAGCTGCACCAAGTCAAAACAACAGAAAAAACACTTCAGCAAGTGTTAAGTAAACATGAGAATGTGTTCAAAGAGGAGTTGGGCACCCTGAAAAGAATGAAAGCTGCTATTCATGTGAAAAGTGATGCCACCCCACGCTTCTTCCGTCCGCGTTCTGTCCCCTTTGCTATGCGAGCAAAAGTCGACGAGGAAATAGACCGACTGTTGAAAGAAGGCATCATCTCGCCAGTGAAATATGCTGAATGGGCGGCACCAGTAGTGCCACTCCTGAAGCCCACAGGGACAATAAGACTGTGTGGGGATTACAAGCTTACTGTAAATACCGTGGCTTCACTGGAGCAGTACCCCATACCCAGAATGGAGGACTTGTTTGCCACACTGTCCGGGGGTAAGCAGTTCTCAAAATTAGACATGAGCCACGCTTACCAGCAAATCCTCTTGGATGACGAATCGAAAAAGTACGTGACAGTAAACACATCTCGGGGGCTGTTCACGTATAATAGATTGCCTTTTGGAGTGGCCTCTGCTCCAGCAATATTCCAGAGGACCATGGAAAGTCTTTTGAAGGGGATACCTCATGTAGCGGTGTATTTAGATGACATCTTAGTGACTGGAGTGGATGAAGTAAGCCATCTACAGAACCTGGATGAGGTGTTGACCCGGTTGGAGGAAGCTGGGTTGAGGTTAAAGAGGTGCAAGTGTGCCTTCATGCAAGAGAAAGTGGAGTACTTGGGGCACATAGTGGACGCCCAGGGGCTCCACCCAGCGGAAAACAAAGTTAAAGCAATCATGGACGCACCTACCCCCACAAATGTCACTGAACTGAAAGCATACTTAGGTTTGCTAAATTACTACAACAAATTCCTTCCAAACCTGGCAACCCTGTTGGCACCCTTACATGAACTTTTGAGACACGAGGTACGGTGGACATGGCAAAAGAGACAAGAGGAAGCATTCCAGAAATCTAAGAACCTGTTGAACTCAGCAGAGGTGTTAGTTCATTATTCTGCTGACCGTGAGTTGGTTCTCTCATGTGATGCATCCCCATACGGCGTAGGCGCCGTATTGTCACATAAGATGGAGGATGGAAGCGAGAGACCTTTGGGGTTCATGTCACGCACACTCTCTCCTGCTGAGAAAAAGTATTCTCAGCTTGACAAAGAAGGTCTAGCTGTGATATTTGGCATCACGAAATTTCACAACTACTTGTATGGCCGAGTTTTCACGATTTACACAGATCATAAACCCCTAATCTCACTGTTCAATGAAAAGAAGCCTATACCTCAGATGGGCTCACCAAGAGTACAAAGATGGGCCGTGACATTGAGTGCTTACGAGTACAACATCAGGTACAAGCCAGGAAAACATCATGAAAACGCAGATGCGCTCAGCCGGTTGCCGGTACCAGACTCAGCACTTGAGCAAGAGATGGCTGAGCAGGTTTTGATGATGGATGTACTGGATGACACATTAGTGGACACTGCACAGATCAAACGATGGACAGCTAAGGATGTCTTGTTGTCGCAAGTCCACGAGTACACCTTAAAAGGCTGGCCAACTGAGACCGATGCCTGTTTAAAGCCGTATCGACAGAGAAAGCTGGAACTGAGTGTGAGGGATGGTTGCGTGCTCTGGGGAGCCCGAGTAATTATTCCCACCAAAGGCCGAGACAAAATATTGAAACTCCTGCACCAGACTCATACAGGCATGTCGAAGATGAAAGGCTTGGCAAGGTCGTATGTATGGTGGCCAGGGATGGATGAGAACATTGAAAGAGAAGTGCAGGCATGTGAGGAGTGTCAGAAACACTCCAAGTCACCACCTACTGCACCATCACACCCTTGGGAGTGGCCGGAGTCACCATGGTCCAGAATCCATGTGGACTATGCAGGGCCTTTCCTCGGGGAGATGTTTCTAATCATTGTGGATGCTTATTCCAAGTGGATGGACATTTACCCTGTGAAATCCTCTACATCACAGGTAACTATAGAGAAACTGCGCCAGAGTTTCAGTGTGTTTGGACTACCTAAAATGTTAGTTTCAGACAACGGAACATGTTTCACAAGTGCTGAATTTGAGTCATTCATGAAGCAGAATGGAATTGACCATGTAAGATCAGCACCTTTCCACCCTTCTTCAAATGGGCTAGCTGAGAGGGCGGTCCAGACCTTTAAGGAGGGGATGAAGAAAGTCAAAGGTGATACCTTGCAAACCAGACTGTCCCGATTTCTGTTCAGTTATCGCATCACACCGCATGCCACTACTGGTTTATCACCTGCAGAGTTGATGATGTCACGGAGACTCAGATCAGTTTTGGACTTGCTCATGCCTGATGTGAAAACAAAAGTGCAGCACAAACAATTGAAACAGAAAGAAAATCATGACACCAAGAAAAGACTGAGAAGTTTCACACCAGGAGACAAGGTCTTCATCAGAAACTACTCCTATGGCCCGAAGTGGATTCCCGCAGTCATTGTGAGAGCATCGGGTCCAGTGTCTTACATTGTTACCATTGGATCAGGTCAAACTGTGAAGCGGCACGTGGATCAGGTGAGAGCAAGAGTGGCTGACACTGTTCCCAGTACACCAGATCAGTGCCTGAGTGCTGCTTGCCATTGGAGTTGGACACATCTCCACAACCTCCGGCAATGGAGTTGCCTTATGCTCCGGAGACTCCAGCTCCCGGAGACTCCTCAGTGACACCCGTGTTGCGACGTTCCCAGAGAGAGAGACGTCCACCAGAGACTTTAAAGGACTTTGTTAGGTAGTGTGATATCTTCCAGAAATAGAGCAACAATGCGCTCTGATCTCACAGGAAGGACGTACCTTCCTAGTTAGAAAAAAAAAAAAAAGAGAAACATGGAAACCTATGTACAGTTGTATGGTTGTATGGTTACCTTAATTACATGTTGATTGCTTGTTAAGCATTCTTTAGATAAACAGTTATTTTGTAAGTCAAGGGAGTTGTTGACTTAAGGGGGGAGGAGATGTGGTATCGCAAGAAATAAGTGGTTATATAAATATATGAGTATATATAATAGTTATTATTCATAGATACCTACATCCTAAGTTCCTGTTATTCTTCTGAAAGAAACAGAATGAGTGTGTTGTTACAATGGTAATGCCAGGAGAGGCAGTATTAGTTCTGTGTTACATTAATGTGTAAGGAAGTGGAAGAAGTGTGTGTCCTGTAGGAGGCAGTAGAAAATGGATGCTCATGTTCTGTACATGCCCTGAAAGAAAGGTTCAGTAAACCAGTGCAACGATACTCCGGTGTAAGGCTCAGTTATTGTATTTTTATTTTTTGAAGATGCAACAGGAATCGTCCCGTATTTAGAAACAAAAGTACATGTCCCGTATTGAGCTAATAAGGGACGCACTTTGTCCCGTAATACAGTGAGAATCAAAAGTAGTCTATAACTTTTAATGGAATTAACGCTTTGTTTGAAAACATAATTCCCAGCCCCTCTCCTGCTTTGTGACCAATGAGCTGACAGCACACTTATGACAATTCGAGTATGACAATTCAGATTACCGCTCATCTCATTGGTCGAGGAAAGGTCGCTTCCGGAGAAAATACCGGAAGACAACAGGTGACCACAACAACAAGCATGGCCAACAGGGAAACAAACGCCGACACTGCGGTGCAAGTCTCGGATGACAGTACACCTAAAGCTGGGCAGACACTGTGCGATTTTTTCAGTCGCGTTATTCAGCTCCTGCTCAAACTGCACGATTGACTCGCAGGGGTTAGAAGTTCATAGGTCACGATGCAGGGTCTCTCACACTATACCGCCCGATGCTCTGATGCGACCTGAGTGCTCACACTGTGCGTCCATAAAATGAAGGTTATAACAGAAAATCTGTCGCTCGCTCTCTCTGTCTTTCACTCACACAGACACACCACCACCATCAACTTTGCTAAATTGCTAATGAAAGACATTGATCAGGCAGCTGTGATTGAGCAGCAATGTAAATCCAACTATTTTCATGGTTGTTGTGGTCGTGATAATTTTGTGATGCCACATCAAAAAGGCTCGGATGAGCTTTCCAAAGTTCTACAAGTTGTGCCTCCATCGCTTGTGTCCAGATCACACGCTGCACTGCCGTGCTGCTCCGTCTGTTTCACCGACGTTTACGTGTTTGCGCGTGAGCAGTGTGAGCGGCTGTGGTGAGACCCTCACGAGCGATTGATGATCGGGAGCTGGTCGTGAGGTGTTAATGGCTTCTCGTTACCCCACGTATACCACACGACGCACGACGAAGGCCAAAATCGGTCCGATCACCAAATCAGTCGCACGACTCAAAAATCGTCTCAAAATGGGCCAAAAACCGCACAGTGTAAGCCCAGCATTAGAGCAGCAATGTTTGTTCCCCTCAGAGAAAGGGAAGAATGGGAAAAGGAAAACACCTGGCTGGAAAAAGTTAATATGGGCATGTGCAGTGAATATCAGCGCTATGTGGCCAGAAGTGTGATAATATAACTTATTTTGTGTAATAAACAACTGCAAGGATAGATGATTACAACAAATTGATGACTAATACATAAAAGTAATACATAGATGAATAATGATGATGAGTTAAGATGCGTAATCATGGGAACAAGCGGGTTTACAAACAGGAGCAGCTGATTAGCATTAGAAAAGCTGAAATAATACCTCAGCTGAAGCCAATTGTACTAAATGCACTAAATGTGCACTGTTACAAGAATGTTTTTCTTTCTATTATTTTCTATTATTTTAAGTTAAGCAGGACAGAGTTCTTTTAAAGAAAGATTTACTTATATTCTCAAAAGTTAAGCATGACTGTCACGGTCCGCTGTGACAGACCGTGCGGTGGTGTGTATGGTGGACCCAGGTGCGAACACAGGTGAGCAGACGGGAGTGAACTTTCAACAAAAGCGAGCCTTTTATTGTGGCTGATGACAAGGTATACAAATACAGCAGGGATAGCGTGGCTAAACAGAAACCTAAACTGGGAATAACTAAGGTAAAGCTATGACTAAGAATACAATAGACCGGGCATGGAAACATAGAGGGTGGAAACACAGACGACGCGACACAGACTACATGAAACACAGATACTAAATACACAAGAGGGATGATCAGGGGAAGTGGCCACACATGGGAACACAGCTGACACAGATAAACATAACAAGACATGGCAGGAGTAAACAACACTGACGGGAGACTGTCAAAGTAAAACAGGAAGTACACAGAGGTGCAAACAGGAGGAGAGAGAGAGCACGGGCATAGTGGGCTGGGGAAACATGGAAATGAAACACGAGGGGAGATGAGGGCTCACAGATACATAGAGGGGCACACAGGGGATAAGAGTCACAAGGGGAAGTCAAATAAGGAACAACATAACAGGACAACTCAGGAAACAAGACCTAAATAAGGAACGAAATACAAAAATACAAGGAACTGAGAATACTGGGCCCACATGGCCCAGGACCATGACAATGACAGGCTTCTGTTTAAGAAAGAGACCTGTTTTATTGTGTTAATGTTGTCATTTTGAGCTAAAAATAAATGGCTAAATGATCACTTGTTTCACATGTGTTCATATCACAAAGAATAGAATATGCATCTACTTAAATCAACTTCAAGTCAAATGGTTAAAAAAAATAATTTCACACAAAAAAAAAAGAGCTAGAAAATTCACCACACTGGGAAGGGTGAAGACAACTGGGTTGCCCGGCCCTGGCAACGAGGTGTCCCTTATTTATTTTTCAGGGAGTTGGCAACCCTATTCTTCTGCCACGCTTGTAAAGATTATGAATTAGAGCTTATGGAGGATGAGTAGACTCAACTTTAGCCATCAACACTTACCATCTGTTGTATCTGCTAAGCTCATGTACTCCCATTATTTTATATTACACAATTACCTAAATTTGTATCACATATATATGTATATATATGTGATATATATATATATGTGATATATATTATGTTTGATCCTATATTGCACACAGATATGCATTGTAGGATAGCTTTGGATTTAGACTCAGATACTAACAGCCATAAGAAGAGAGAAGCCTTCTTCTCTGAGGAATGTGTGAGAGGGATCATCCGCCAGGACTGGTGATGTCACCACAAGGTATAAAACTTTAGTTCTGACTTGTCTAGAGAACAACAGGGCTATGAATTCTGGTGTTAGGGAATGTCCAAAAAGGTGCAGAAGAAGAAACATGAGTCAGACATAGTGTAACAGCTGTTGGATTGTTAGTACTTGACCACTAGGCGGAGCTCTTGTAATGATAATGTAATTTGAATTAACGCATTTTATTTTGTATGTTTTATTTTTATGTTGAGCATGTTAACATTTAAGGTAAGGCCAGAGGCCACTTCCTGTTTTGGGAAAAAAAGGTCAAAGAAGCTGCTCATGGTGACAGTCGAGATGTGTGAATGTCAAAGAAGCGATAACAAGTCCTAAGCTCAAAATACACTGGTTTGTCCACTTGCAGGCCAAAGTGGTATGTTTGTTTATATTTTGTGAATTTTATATTGCAATATGTTTAAAGGCTGGAATATAATTTTCTTGTACAATTGTAATCACCAGTTCTACGGTGTACCTGTGTACGTTTAGAGAAGCACAGTAAACATAAGTAAAGAAGAACTCTCGTGTCTCTCGTGTATGTGTACAAGCCGGCATACACAGGGTCTAAAGTCTCCAACTGCTGACCAATCATGTTAACATTCTGGTTTTACCACACGCAATAAAAGTCTTTACTGCCTGAGTATAGCAGCATTTTGTCTCTGAGCCAGAGAGACGGAGGTCCACGGCACCATGTAAAACTAATTTGAAATTCTAAATGTTTAATTATAAATTGTGAAAACTGATAATTTGAGCATTTTTGGCTTCGCTCTCATAAAAACCCAACAGTATCCACAGTGAATGTGTTCATTTGGATTTGATTTTTTGCTCAATAAACTGTATTTATCTTAGTTTAAGCTGTTCAGCAAGTTCTACTTGACTCTTCCCCTCCTCCTGTTCTCTTCCCAGCAACATTTATATGATTTGTTTAACAATGAGGAAGTTGTCTTGTATCAGCGTCAACTTTGATACTAAAGACAAGGCAGAACACCGAGAAGTACAGACTGAATATGTTCCTTAAAACCATAATTATTTTGTCTACAGCAGCCTGCGTCGAGGCTGAAGGTAGGTATCATTATTTCCCATTACTGGTTAATCCGTAAACTTTCATGTTGTAAGCTGTGTTTATGATTTATTGTTTTTGTAATTTAGAATATATTAACACTGTGTTTTTAACTGTGTTGTCACTTGATCCTAGGAAGTCATACACTTTGTCACATCTATGGATGTTTTGACTCAAGTGATACTCAAATCTGTGCAGCATTCGATGGTGATGACGTATACTATGCAGACTTTAAAAAAGATCTTCTGATTTGGGAGAGCAAAATTCCCGTAAGTTTTCATTTACCCGACGCCTACAAATATGCAGTATTATATCGAAGTATGTGCAAAAATGACATCCACAGATGGAAGCCAGACAAGTCTGTAATAAAGAAAAAAGGTCAGTGAAACTCAAACTGTTATGTTTCCTGTTCAGTTTTCACTGTTTATGCTGCAAGTTTTTTAGATCTTTTTTTTTAAACGAGAAAGTTGAATTTAAGAAAATCATGTGTTCATTTAATTTAGAACCACCAGAATTCATCATCTACCCCAGAGATGAAGTGATAACAGGGGAAGATAATACCCTCATCTGCTTCATCAACCACTTCTTTCCTCCTTCGATCAACATTAAGTGGACCAAGAATGATGTAGAAGTAACAGTGGAAGACCCTTTCATCAAAACTTTGTCCAATCCTGATGGGACTGCTTATGTTTTGTCCTACTTCAACTTTGTGCCAGAGAAAGGAGACATCTACAGTTGCACTGTGGAACATGAATTGCTGGACGAGCCTCAGACCAAGTTTTGGGGTGAGAACAAAGAAGCTTCAGATATTTTAGCACATATATTATGATTTAATGTCTAGAATTCATCATTTCTTTCTGCTGTCCTCTGCAGAGGTTGAAACAGATGAGCTCAGCAAAGGTCCAGCTGTCTTCTGTGGACTTGGCCTGAGTCTTGGATTGATTGGAGTTTTCATAGGAACCTACTTTTTTTTTAAAGCAGGGAAATCTGGTCCCACTGGTTGAGATGTATACTACATATTTTATAGAGCTCAGATTGCATAGTCCTTGGTTTGTTTCCAGCAGGCATAACTTTCATCTGTGTTTACTGAGAAACCTGAACTGTCTCTTATTTTCATTCCTTGTGTAATGGCTCATATGCTGTGTTAAAATTACCAGCGACAATTGACATTTTCCATTATGAATACACTAGTCCCACAGATTTAAGTCTTTCTAGTTAAAAAATAAAGCAGTAGTTCTTTGGCTGATGTGTCAGTGTTTCTATAATAAAACTCTTTCATACTATTAATACTGTGCAGTAAAGCTGAACGGTGATACCAGCACTTTTCACACGACACTTTTAGATGTGACACGCTGCAGCACATTTTTGGCTCTTAGCATTAGTGCAGAGCTTGAAGTTTGCATTACTGGTATTCTAGCGCTGAAATATGCCTCACTAATGATCCATAACTCTAAAATCATATTAGGTGCATTATGCCAAGTAGAATGAGAAAAAAGACTTAATTGTGGGGTTCTTTTTTTTCAACTGAAATAAAATAAAAACCAGACTAGAAAAAAGAATGTATCCATAAACGAATTAAACACATTGTTGCTGAGACGTCTACCTGATTGTAAGTCATCACACTTCATAAGTATTATTAATTACTACACTATTATTTACACAGATGTGAAAACTAAGTTTAAAAAATATATAAATAAACCAATACAAGTGAAAACATTCTGGAAAATAGTTTTTAAGAAGTTTGTATAGTTGCAGAGATTATTTAGGTGCCTTATTTTTGCGACAGAATATGAGGTTTTGTTATACAGTTCACTTTACCGACAAGAAAATTTCAGTAATGTTTTTCACAAGAGCTGTTATAAAAGTGAAAGCATATCTGTAGGCTGAATTCTGTAATCTATTTTAAGCTCTAAACATTCATTTGCTGCTAGAGTCGGGTTCTTTATATGAATTTTTCATCTGCTTATCATCCATTTACAAAATCTAACAGAACTTAATTAACCAACATGTCAAATCTTTATAATTTATGCACATTTAATCTACAGTTCAAAACATTCTTCTTTACAGTCTCAACATAAAATGCTCCCACATCTCTCTACTGTTTCTGATTGTCAAACAACAGTTTGATTGTCCACAGAAGTCACTTCATCTAGTATTAGTGCACAAACAAGAGCTAGCTAAACAAAGGAGCAAAGTCATAATCATTATCAGTTATTGTCATAAATGTAATGGATAGAGGGAGTTTCCACTGAGTGTTTTACTGTTATATCAGCCTATCTGCTTTCGCTTCCTCGTTTTGGTGAACATATAAATGCTGCAGATTAAGTCATCTTCCTGAATCGTCGTACAACACACATGCAACATGTACACTCGTAAGCTTATCCTGTTTGTGGCTGCCTCTCTTTTCAGTCCAGGTGAGCTGCAAAGGTCTTCTGTTTGAACAAATCAGTGAAATATTAAATTCGAATTATTATGTTTAACGTCAGTACATTTCTTTCTTTTTGTTTCAGTTCTCACAGATGAAGACTTTTACCAAGTGAGAGCATGCTGTACATTCAAAGGGCCACACTTTGAAAAAACCGAGTACATATTAACTAGTATTTTTAATAAGAACTTGATGATGGAGTACAACAGCACAAGAGGCAACTGGACGGGATTCACAGCGTATTCAATTGAAACAGCAAAATGGTGGAACAGTGATCCTTTTGAAGCACTAACAAGAAAGATTGAAAGGAAACTGTTGTGTACGGACACATCAGACCTCATCCAATCCATATGTAAGAGATTTGTTTCTTAATAATGTTTTAAAATGTTGAATGGAGTTTTGATGCCGTGAAATTTTTACATCAAATATTTTTCTGATAATTTTTGATGACATAAGATTATTATATTTATTTTACTGTAAATAAAAATAGTACTTCATTTTTTTTGCTCAGTTGCATGACATTACAGTTGATTTCCAAGTATGCCATAATTGACAACGATTCTACGATACATTACATATATTTAAGGAATACATCTGTTCACAGAGGAGGTGTATTAATGTATTTTTCTTAATCATAAGCATTGAACTTGTGTTTTTTTAGATAATCTGACAACTATACCCACTGTCAGACTAAAATCAGTGAAAAGGCCTAATGGCGAGCACGCATCTACGCTTGTGTGCAGTGCCTACAACTTTTATCCAAAACAAATCAGAATGATGTGGATGAGGAACGGCCAGGAGGTGACCACAGATGTCAGTTACTCTGACGTGATGCCTGATGGTGACTGGTACTACCAGACTCATTCCTACCTGGAGTACATCCCAACTTCAGCAGAAAAAATTGCCTGTATGGTCGAACACCTTGGTCTCTCCGAGCCGATGTTTGTGGTCTGGGGTAAGTTTGCTGCTGTGATGCCAATTAAAGGTAGAGAGATAAAACTGAAGCTGCATAATTACGAGTTTCACTTTTATCTCACTGTTTCAGACCCCTCCCTCTCAGTGGAACAACGAACTCAGATAGCTGTTGGACTGTGCGGACTCGTGACTGGATTTGTTATTGCAATATCTGGAATCATCTACTATAATAAGAAGTCTGCTGCATACATCACTGTGTGTCAAAGTAAGGAGTTTGTTAGAAGTGTACATAACATAACATATTCTGATCTAAGACTGAAAGCCTCGGTGTGCCCAGCACTCAGTAACTTTCATGACTTTGTCTCTTTAACCTTCTGTTTTCAAGAGAATCCTTAAAAAATCCTGTTCCTATTCTTACTACAGTGCATATCATTATTAAGTAGATCTGTTGCCTCATCATCATCATCATCATCATTTTTTTCTATGCTGCTCTTGCTGTGTTCATAAATTGGGCCTTTTCTGTGGTTGCAACAATATTAAGTTTTGCTAACTTAGTAAATCTGACCAATAGAGTTGTTAAAATGATAAATATGCTCTTCTTTTTAACAGGACAAGTGTTCATTCCTGTGGAATCCCTTCCTGAAGCTGGAGCAACTTAACAGCCTGAGCAAACAGGCTCAAAAATACAGGCACGCTCCATCCAAGGTGCCCCAAATATCACAGCTCTTTGAATAACGATGTCTGTTGTGAGTGACTGGAGTGACCGGGGCTTTGCATTTTTTACCTACGGGACAGAGGATACATTTGTAATGTAGTTAATACTCTTATACAGTATAGTAATATAATTTTATAGAAAAATGATTACACTGTATCTACTGCCATTAACCCTCATTAAGCAGTAAACCCTGTGAGTTAACCAGTGGTGAAAGTGGAAAAGTAGAAAAACCCTGGAATAATAGGATGGTTCAAAAGCTACCCACAGTATGCACACCCACATGGTACCTTCCTAGCAATTAAGTAAGAGAATGATTATCTCCAACTATATAGAACCAACTAACATTTTGTTTATTAATCTGAATACCCTGAAATTTTATGATTTAGTTGAATATAAAATGGCACAGATAATGTATAAAGCACAAAATAACTTGCTTTGCCACAGTACTCAGAAGCTGTTTAAAGTCAGAGAAAGTCAATATGGGAACAGGTTTCTTTAAAAAACACACAAACAAGATAAGGACAAACATAAAGCAAATATGTGTTTCTAGAGGAGTTAACTTGTGGAATAGTTATGACAGTGATTTAAAAAGGTATAGTTCATTTTCCTTGTTTAAAAACATGTTTAAAAATAGAGTATTAGAAAAATATATAAATCAAGAATGAAAAGAGCAATAATAATAATAATAATAATAATAATACTGAAACTCTTGGTTGTTTTGCTTTGATGTAGTTGCTTATCTAAGGTGGAACGTTTTTTGTTTTGTCTTTTGTTTTGTTGCTTTGCTTTGTTTTTTTCTTTGCTTCGAGCCCTGTGTAAAGGAGCCGCATGGGTTGAAAGGGTTGGCGTAATAAGCATATGCTTCAGCCTATACCTTTTGATTAGCCTTGTCTTGTGCTTTCTTACTTTGTGGTAATCTTTATTCTGTATTCACTGAGATATTTGAATGCTACTCAAAAAAAATCTCTCCATCGAGGCATCAAACAAATATCTAGCACAGGTCCAACCGGTGGGGATACTTACCGCTATACCAACAAGGAAGGCTAATATATGAGAAGATGCAGTACCCAGAAGGTAATGCAAAGAAGCAACATTCAGCGTATGGAGGTGTAAACAGTTGGAAACAGAGTTGAATCCGACCTGATAATAAATCCACAACGTCCACGGATCACTCTATAGATAGACAGAGAGATACTTTATTGATCCCACAACAGAAATTATTGTGTTACAGCAGGAGGATCAAAAGAATAAAGAAATAAAATTTTATATAAATACAACAATGATTAAAACAAAAAATCCCCAAAGAAAATAAAAATCAGGTTAAGTTAAAGGAAACGTAAAAGTACGACTGACAGCAATTTCAGAACAAGCAAGAAGCACTCAGAGTGCAAACCTCTGCCATGGCCTTCAATCTGTGGGCAGTATTTACTTTTAGGGGAATAGTGTCACGTAAGTGGTGAACAGTAAGAGGATAAACAGGTTTTAGTAAAAACAAAGGTAGCATTGTGTAAAACAGGAACTGATCTGTTTGGAAGATGTTCAGCAGCACTAAGAAATAAACCAGGGGAAAACCCACAGGCGCTCATTTAAGCACACCTGTTCTTTGATGTTATCGCTTTCTGCCAATCACTCTGTGGCCAAGTACCTTATAAAGGCACTTAATTTCAGCCTTACACCATTTGGCAAAGGCCTAGTGCTGTCACTTTACACAACCTGATTGACACGCACACACATTCTGAATTCACCTCTTCAGAATGAGGAAACTACAGTTTTTTATAAACCACATGCAGAGTTGAGAGTTACAGACATTCAGACTTCATGTGGCCTTCATATTAGCTCAAGAACAGTGCATAGAGAGCTTCAACAACAACACTCAAGACAGAGCTTATGATATCACTGCAGTCAGCCTCTCTGATACTCTAGCTGGGGTCTCTGGACTGTCCCTCTGTCTGATTTTAAAACTTGAGGCGAGGTTTGCTGTGATTCTGTGATTTTTATTCATTTATTTTGTTTTTATGATTTTATTCTGCTGAAAACACATGTTTATAGATTATCTTTCTAGCTTTCTGGGTTTTTTTTTTGAGTATGCAGCCATTTGCATCTCTGCAAGTATGTATGTATGTATGTTGGAATGAATGTCTGACTGCGTGGTGAAATATGTGTAATTATCTTTAATGTATGGCTTTTATTTAAACTGTGAATAACTGTAACTCTGTGTTTTGAAGAGTGCTATACAAATAAAGCTATTATTATTTGTGATTGTTGATAGATCCATCTTTGTTTAGAGATATTATATCTATATCATATGTAGAGATTTTTTTGCTGGCAGTCAGATGCAAGGAGCAGACAGTCGGTGGGGCCCTCGAAGGTGGTGTTTTTCACATGTAAAAAGAATATAGTGTTCAAAGAAATTGAATGAAAACTTTTTAATCAGACTATACTGTCAAGTCGATGAAACTTCTGGGATATTGATCTGGTCAGTTAAGTAGCCAAATAAGTTGATGATCAATTTTAGCTGCTTTGGTTTTTGTTGGAGAGTGATCCATGTGTGTATGGTGAATGAATCAGCTTGCTTGGCTGATGGTAGAGAATAGAGATGAAGTATACTAGAAGAAGCACAAGGAAATTACAGACTGGGATTGAACCACAAACTTTCCAGTTAGTAAGAGACCTGCTCTACCACATGAGCTACAGGAACCCTTTGTCATTGTCATGAATGTCATGGAGAGAGTGTATTTCAACTGAGAATTTTGTTGGTGTATCATACTCTTTGCTCACTCGGCCAATTCTATCAACTATTAAGAGTGATTAAAAAAGCAAGGGACTGGTGTATCCAGCCCGGAAAAGGGTTACCCGGGCTCCACCCTGGAGCCGTCCTGGGGAGGGAGCGTGGCAGAGAGCACCTGGTGGTTGGGCCTTAGTCCATGAAGCCAAGCCATGTGCAGCCCTAACAAGCTACATGAGCCTGCCCTCATGCGGGTCCACTACCCATAGGAGGCACCGTAGGAGTTGGATTATTGTGTATTGATTGGTGGTCAAGAGCGGGGTCTTCGGTGGACCTATCCCTGCCTGTTGAGGCTGGCTGTTGGGACATGGAACCTGTGTTGAGGAAGGAGCCTGAGCTAGTGCTTGAGGTTGAGAGATAGATACTAACTAGATATGGTCGGACTTACAGTTTGGGCTCTGTCTCCTGGAGAGAAGCTGGACTAGAGTCTGGAGTTTCCCTTGGTGAGAGGACTGTAGTTTCCTTTTTTTTTTTTTTTATATTTTTATTGAAGAAAAAAAAGGGACTTGTTACAATAAAGTGCATTGACATTATTTAGTCAAAAAAAGAGAGAAGGAAAAACCAAAAAAAACCAAAACCCTTTTTCTTAGTCCTTTTGTTTTACATTCTGATAGCAAAAAAATAAAATTAACTCATTGGCTTGACAATGTGTTACATAATGCAGCATGTTTAACTTATTTACAAAAACTACATTAGGTACATATTATGAAGTTGAGGGTCAACCTGACATTGTACGATACATGGGAGATACACCAAGATACACCAATTCAGGGCTGGTCTTACCTAAATTCAGGGCAGATGGGGGACACAAAGCTAATCCATTTATTCCATATTTTGCAGAATTTGTCTTTCCGAATTTTTAAAAAGAATGTCAATTTTTCCATTTTAAATATTTCGAAAACCACATTATCCTCAAGTGTTGGCGGAGTTGGGTTTAACCACTTTCTGGTTATTGATTTTTTGCTGGCTGCTAATAGCGCTTGTAAGAGTTTTGTGTCCCCTCCCCGGACCGAGCCAGCAACCAAGCCCAAGTACAAATTTACAAAATTGATGTCAAATTTTATCTTAAAAACCTCACACAAAGTTTTATGGATTCCCAGCCAGTAATTTTTTCAGTTAGGGCAGTCCCAAAAGATATGATAATGATGTGCCTCTTCTGATCCACATCTTCTCCAGCATTCTGCTGTCCCATTTTTATATTTAGTTTGATGAGGGGTTTTGAAAAATCTAATAATGTTCTTCCAACAGTGGTCTCTCCAAGATAAAGAACTTGTTGAGTACCAATGAAAATTACAAATCCTCTCCCAGTTCTCATTTGTTATACCCATCCCCGATTCCAATTCCCATTTAATCTTAACATTTTGAGTAGTATCCTTCCTTGCTTGAAGGAGCACATCATATAGTTTGGAGATTGCCTTTCTCAGAGAACTATCATATGCTAATTTAACTATCTTAAAAATTTCTGACTCAACCATATTTGGGTTTGGGATATTGCAGTGTTTATTAAAGTAATCCCTCATTTGAAGAAACCTGAAGAAATCTACTTGTCTTAAGCCATTTTTTATTTGTAAAACTGGAAACTCTGTAGTGTCCCTTTATGTGTGAAGGAATGGAATGTTGTTAGTCCACTCTCTCTCCAGGACTGAAATCTATTATCACTTTCATTTGGTTTAAAATCTGTGTCATAAGCACACCATCTAAATACTTTTAGTATTCATTCACTACCACATATTTTAGTCACTTTATTCCATATTCTTAAAGTGTGGTCCATGGTCCTTTATATTCTAAACGGTCTGCCAATTTTTTATCCGCAATTGAGGCTTGTAGTTGGAATTTAGGGGTTGTATTGAATTCTATGGATTTCCACTTAGCTTTCAAATTCGGGTTACACCATTGCAGCAGGGGGATGACCTGAGATGCATAATAGTAGTATTGTAAGCATGGGAGCATTGCCCCCCCCCCCCCCCTTTTGCCTTGCTTAACTGTAACGATCTAAATTTAATTCTTGGTTTTTTCACATGCCAAATAAAGCGCGAAATCCATTTGTCCCATTCCCCAAACTGTGCTTGACTTACTTCAACAGGCAGAATTCGAAATAAATAGAGGAGTCTTGGGAATACATTCATTTTCACTGCTAATATCCTTGAGTTTAAATTTAAGAAAGGCACCAGATTCCACCTATCTAAATCAAATTTTATGGCCTGTGACAAGGGACCATAATTTACTTGTGATAGATTAGAAATATTCTTAGTTAAAATTATTCCCAAGTATTTAAGTGTTTCAGCTTCCCAATTTATATTATAATTATCTCGTAAAGTGTTAGATGCTGTATAGTTTAGTATCATTACCTGTGTTTTGTTTAGGTTTCGCCTCTGTCAGTGCGCCCCAGGACAGCTGTGGCTACAATGTAGCTTGCCATCGCCAGTGTGTGAATGTGTGTGTGAATGGGTGAATGACTGAATGTAGTGTGAAGCGCTTTGGGGTCCTTAGGGACTAGAAAAGCGCTATACAAATGCAGGCCATTTACCATTTACCATTTAGTTTATAACCAGACAGTTCCCCAAAAATGGATAGAGAGGACATCAACTCCTCAAATGATTCTTCAGGTTCCTTCAAAAAGACCAAGACATCATCTGCAAACATTGCAACTTTTTGTTCTTCCCCAGCAACTACAATACCTTTAATTTTGGTATTGTTTCTTATAAACTGACCAAGAGGCTCAATATAAAGTGCAAATAAAAGTGGTGAGACTGGACAACCCTGCCTGGTCCCTCTTTCTAGAGTAAATGATTCAGATAAATCTCCATTGACTTTCAAGCGAGCCCTTGGTTTATCGTAAAGGGATTGTATTATTAAAATGAATTTATTGTGAAAACCAAAAGTCTTCAGTACCCTATAAAGAAAAAGCCATCTGACTGAATGTGATGGCATGCCACACATGGTAAGCTCCACACCTCACCACCCGTTGATTCACTTTAAATGGGTAAATGGACTAGTTCTTATATAGTGCTTTTCCACTCTTCTGAGCACTCAAAGCGCTTTACACAACTTGTGCATTCACCCATTCACACCCATTCGCACAAGCACAACTGACATTCACACACATTCATACTCCGATGAATGCATCGGAGAGCAATTTCAGGTTAGTATCTTGCCCAAGGATATTTGGCATGCAGACTAGGGGGAAGCCGGGAATCGAACCACCAACCTTCCGATCAGTAGATGACCTGCTCTACCACCTGAGCTACAGCCACCCACAGGACCTGGAAAAACTAGTCCATGCATTCATTTTTAGTAGGCTTGATTACTGTAACAGCATCTTTACAGGTCTACCTAAAAAATCAGTCAGACAACTACAGCTCATTCAGAACTCTGCTTTAGTTTAATTTACAGTCACTACTTTAAAATATTCTATTTATTGTTCAATATTGTTTCTTTATTAAATGTATTTATTTTTCCATCACACCTTCCAATGTTTATATGGCGTGCACACATATTAACCTTGCAAGGTCAAAGTTCTGTTTTATGTTATATTAATACATCTTTCTTTGTTTGAGTTACCTGGGGGTTGGTGTCTCCTCCTGTCTGGCAAAAGGTGTGGCAAAGGGCTGGGAGACCTGAAGTACTACTGACAGCCTAATTGGATTGCACCACATGCTTCATTGCCTGGGGGGTGTTTCATGTTTGTTTAAATGTTTTGTATTAGTTGGTTATATGGCAGCCATCTTGTTTTCCCCCGTGTGTGTCATTTGGTTTAGCTAAACCAGTATTTAAGTCCCCCTGTGTGTCATTTCAGCAGGTCAGTTTATCATATGTTTGGTTAAGGTTTTGTTAATTATTATCTTGAGTTTAATCTATTGAGTTGACCTCTTTTATTGGTCTGCCTGTTTAAGTTTTGGCTTTGTTAAATATGTTTTCATATTTTTGTGTCAATAAAACCCCTTCTTTGAATTAAAACCACCTGTGTCCTTTATGCTTTACTGCTTGGTCCCTGACACTGAACCAAAGGCTTTCTCAGCATCCTGTCCCACCAACATTGCCTGGACCCCATCTCTGTTTATTTGTTCAATAACATGTAGGGAACGCCTTATGTTGTCCAGTGTTTGCCTTTGTTGGATGAAACCACACTGATCAAGGTCTATTATGTCAGGTAAGATTTTTTTCTAATCTCCGTGCCAGAATTGCTGTAAATAGTTTAGTCCAAATTTAATACACTAATCGGTCGATAACTGCTACATTCTGTCCTATCTTTACCCTCTTTGGGAATGATGGAAATAACTGCTTCCTTCCACGAAGGGGGTAATTTACCCTTTTGCATAATCCAGTTGAATGTATTCAATAGAATAGGAAGCAAGTCCTCTTTAAGGTTTTAATACCACTCTGCAGTGTACCCATCCGAACCCGGGGTCTTGCCTACTTTTAATTTAGATATTGCCAGGTGAAGTTCTTTGGTTGTTATTGGTTGGAGTAAACTTTCGTTTTGGAGATTCGTTAAAGTTGGTAGTTTTAATTTGTTCAAAAAATTATACATTTTTATTTCATCCGTTGTTTGTGTTTGGGTATACAGTTCTTTATAGAACAACTCTAAGCTCTCTTGAATTTTCTCTAATTGATTTTCCATTATCTTTGTTTGAGGATTTTTTATTTTAAGAATTGTGTTTTCCAATCTCTGTTTACGCAGTTTATAGGCTAAGACTTTAGAGGATTTGCTTTCTATCTCATAATATTTCTGCTTTAAAAAAAGAATTTCCTTTTGAGTTTCTTATGTATAAATTTCATCAATTTTGACCTGTATTTTTTTTTTATTTCCTTCTTTTTTTTTTTTTTTAAATCTCAGAATTACCTTTGTATCCATCTTCCCGTTGTAGTTGTTTTAACTTTGCCTGAAGGTTGACTAATTTTTGAAGCTTTATCTTTTTCAGATGGGAGGTCATTGAAATTATTTGCCTGTCCCGTTTGGCTCTTTTGCCATCAGAATTGTTGTCTAAAGGCAAAGAAAGATGCCCAACGGATTTACTTTACCAAATTGACCATCCCAGCCTTGCCGTAATGGTCCATTTGATTCACCTTTTATTGTTTATTTTATTTTCACTTACTGAATAAGGGACAGACTTGACTGGGGGAAAGAAGGGGAGAAAGAAAGAGGGAAAGAGAAACAGCTGAGAAGAGGGACGGGGGAGAAGGGCAAAAAACAAAAACCAACAGAATGAGCAGGAAAAAAAAAAGAAATAAAAAATGCATATATCAATCACCTGGATCACCTGCTGAGAAAGAAAAAAGAAAACAAGCAGAAGAGAACAAGAGTAATAGAATAAACAGCATCACAATGATATATGGGAATATGACAGTAAATACTAAATATTAAACATTATTGTGCAGCACATAAGATCAACAGAACACAGTGTGCTTTGAGGTAGGAGCCAAAAAGGATGTAGTTTGTGGGTGTGATCACCCATGTGTACACCTGTGAGCATGGACGCGCTTGTTTTTTTAAAAGGTTTTTTAAAAGGTTCCTTCATGTAATGATCTGCTAGAGGGTGTGGGGGGCCTCCTCTGCACCCTGGTGACATACCCCTACTCCAAGGCCCTGCATGTGTGGGTGGTTGTGGTGGAGCGGGAAGAGGGAGGCAGCTGGAAATGGGGAGGGAAGGAAGGGAGGGGCAAGTGACCCCTCCCTGGGGCCAGCTCCCCCGCTGACCCCAGTAGGCACCCCCATACTCCGCGACCCGCCAGGGAAAGGGGGCCCAGGCCCATCCAGACCGGGGCCCAGAAAGGCAGCGCCTCCCGGCCCCACAGAGCCCGGGACAGTCCACCCAACCCCACCACAGAGAAAACTGCACCCACCCCACCATCCACTCATCTTCCAGACTACATAAGACAATAAACACCCAGGCTGAGATCTTCCTCCACCTCTCCTGTGTCTCCCCCTCCTGCAGAGAGAGCCTTTACTGCCTTTACTGCCTTTAAGGTATCCCATAATATGATTTGCGACACTTCCCCGGTATCATTTAATTCAAGAAAATCCTTTATTTCTTCTCTTAACTTTTGTTTTAGTATGGGATCGTTTAATATGGTTGAATTCAGTTTCCACAGCACCTTCCTTGCTTTCTTCTCTAAACTCAAAGACAGTGAAATAGGGCTATGATCTGAAAGATCTATCGTTTTAATTTGACATCCCTTTACTCTAGTACAATCATTACTGAACATAAAGAAATAGTCTATTCTAGAATAAGTCCTATGGGGACAGGAGTAGTGGGTATAGTCCCTGCTTTTAGGATGTAACTCTCTCCAAACATCAATTATCCCCAATTCCTCCATCAATTGATTAAATTTTTTTGTAAGAGCATTTGAGCTAATAGATGCTCCAGACACATCTAATTTAGGATTCAATCTAATATTAAAATCACCTCCACAGATTACCAGACCTTGTGAATTCACCATTAAATCAAATATTTGTTTATATATTGTCCAGTTACTTCCTGGAGGAATATACACATTTATAAACGTCATTTCCTGACCTTCAATTTTACCCGTAATTTTTATAAACCTTCCCTCCCCATCCTGTAGTTCTGATATATGTTCATAATTAATTGTATTTGAAATAAGTATAGCAACTCCTCTCCTATGTCCTCCCTTGTATGAAGACGAAAATACATTTTTAAAACCTTGTCTTCTCAATTTATCATGTTCTGATTGACTCAGGTGGGTCTCCTGGAGGAAAGCCACCTGTGCCTTTTTTCCCTTTTTAATGTAGACAAAATCTTACTTCTTTTGACCGGATTTAGAACTCCATTTACATTGAAGGATATT
The DNA here is from genome assembly GCF_057381915.1 of Diplotaxodon limnothrissa. Taxonomy (NCBI): domain Eukaryota; kingdom Metazoa; phylum Chordata; class Actinopteri; order Cichliformes; family Cichlidae; genus Diplotaxodon; species Diplotaxodon limnothrissa. The sequence continues at coordinate 18,991,892 of NC_140612.1, forward strand.
AATTCAATTGGTTCTCCCTGCATTCATACCTTACAATTTCCCCTTTTCTCCCCCACTTCATATAAGCTGCTGCCTCGTAAACACAGTAAAACAAATATTGCCACCAACAAACTAACAAAAATAAATAAAAATAAATAAATAAAGTTGTGACCACTTAACAGTTCTCCCTCTTCTGACGTCCACCCACACGGTCCTCTTTCTGACCTGTAGCAAGTCCGAGGGAAAGCCTCCAACCCAAAATGAGTTGCAGGGCCCTCTACTGTGGCAACAGTCATGATGGTCCTCTCCCCTTTTGTCCCTTTACTTCGATCAAATTACTTAACACATTTATGTTAAGTGTGGCTCTTTATCTTATCTTAACCGTCGATTATCAGTACTAAAGTCCATTTCTTATAGTTAGGATTAAGTTTAACCTGTATTATCCAGTGATGAACGTCTGAACGCTCGCAGTTTGTCTTTGAAGCTGCGTGGCTTCGCCGCCTCCGAAGAACGCCTTGTTCTCACGGGCTGCCATGCTGCTCGCTGAATCCTCTCCCAAAGTGACACTGGTTTTTCAATCACTTTTACCGGCAGTCCCCGGCTCGCCATGTCCGCCGTTGCCTCTTCCACCGTGTCATACGTTATCTTTCCATCTTCATAATGTACTCTCAAACGGGCTGGATACAGGGTTTGGAAACGTATCTTGTTTTCCTTTAATGCACGCCTGGCTTCAGCATATTCCTTCCGCTTTTTCAGAACTGCTGGAGCGTAGTCATGGTCAATGCTAATTAGGTGATTATCCATAGTGAAACCTTTTTTCTGCCATGCCAGATGGATCACCTCTTCCTTCATTTTAAAACTCTGGAATCTAACAAGGATAGATCTGGGCTTCACGTCTGGTGGAGGCTGCGGACCCAGGCCCCGGTGCGCTCTTTCAATGTGCATCTGAGCCAGGGGTTGGGAATTGCATCTGTAACCGGAAGGTCGCCGGTTCGATCCCTGGGCTCTCTGTCCTGGTCGTTGTGTCCTTGGGCAAGACACTTTACCCTACTTGCCTACTGGTGTTGGCCAGAGGGGCCGATGGCGCGATATGGCAGCCTCGCTTCTGTCAGTCTGCCCCAGGGCAGCTGTGGCTACAACTGTAGCTGCCTCCACCAGTGTATGAATGTGAGAGTGAATGAATAGTGGTATTGTAAAGCGCTTTGGGTGCCTTGAAAAGTGCTATATAAATCCAATCCATTATTATCTCCGTTGAGGCAGGGATTCCCAAATTTTCTTTCAGGACTTTCTCGATAAACGCTACCATTGCTTTTGCGTTTCCTTCTGCGCCCTCAGGTATTCCATATATTCTCACATTCTCTCTCCTCGAGCGGCCCTCCTGGTCTGTTAACTTCTCTTGTAGCTGCTCTTGCATTTGCAGCAGGCTTGTTAACACTTCTTCCATATCTTGTAGTTTCCTCTCATTTCCCTCAATCCTGCTCTCAGCTTCATCCAATCTAGCATTTGTCTTTGTGAACTCTCCCTTAATTTCTTGTCGATATTCACGTAGTTCTTTAAGTATTAATTTGTTCGTCACTTCTTCCTCCGTGTTAGCTTCACCAGACATGTCTTCGCCAGAGCTAACAGTAGCGGCATCATGCGCAAGCAAATTTGCCTCTTTTGTCGTTTGCATAGTAGTCTTCCTGCTTTTTTGTTTTGTGGCCATCGTTCCCCTATCCAGAAATTCACTAAGACTATTTTTGTTGTAGTAAATTGACTTTATGGGGTGATTCCTTGATTTTGATCGAGAGACTACGGTCTAAGCTACCATCGCTTAGTTGCCCCCCGGACCCGGAGGACTGTAGTTTCCGCTTATGTGCTGAACGGCAGTTCAGAGTACCCGGTCTTCTTGGAATCATTTGGTGGGGTGCTCGAGGGTGCTCCATCTGATGACTCTGTTGTCTTACTGAGCTTCAAAACTTACATGTGCATTGACACAGAATGATGATCTGTTCCTGAGTCACTGACAAGAAAATCCTCTCAAATGATTTGTTGCTCTCATGGTCCTACACTTTCCTAACAATTAAAACAAGAAAAAGCTTTATCTCCCAGCAGGGAATTGAACCCTGGTGTCTCACATGCTACTCTAGTAATGTGTGCCCCATCATGAACGTGCTGCAGTACTAAATTTAACCACAACAGTGAACACTTTGAGAGGCTGTTTCATTTATATACACCTTTGTGTTTCAGGTTTGACATCAGGCAGCGCTCCTCTGTGGTCAGGGAGGGTATTACATCTATACTAAAAAGAGCAACCATAGATAATTTAAGGATTAAGAAATATGGGTTTGTTCAAAATCACTACCCTTTCAGCTTGTCCATGGCCAAAAGTGTCCACCAACAGATTAGGTCTGTAATTTTTATTATTTTTATATTGTTGGGTTTTTTTGCCATTTTTTCTGCATAAAGCTTTTAACTAACTTCAGTTCTTTTCATAAATATAATTTTATATCATTGCAGTGCTACTGGAATTTCTTGTATTATTAATAGTAGAGTCTGTGACATGTAATTGATTCACATCAACATTGATTATAATTCTTTGCTATTTTTGTGCAGGGAGAGCAAAATCATAAAAACTCCCTCTCAGCTTGTTCGTGGCCAAAAATTGCCACCCCTTGTTTATGTTTACAAAATGCTATAAAATTAATATATATTTAAGAAAATTCCACTTTCATTGATTTATTTTTTTTAATTGGCATCAGTGCTATTCATGAAAATCAAAATTTCATTCAAATTCAGAATTTTAACCTTTAAATACCAGTTAGATCAGCGGTTCCCAACCTTTTTTGCGCCACGGACCGGTTTATGCCCGACAATATTTTCACGGACCGGGCTTTAAGGTGTCGCAGATAAATACAACAAAATAAAACTAGTACCAGTAGCGAACAAAAGAAGATTTATTCATAACACATGTGAAAAGACCAAGGAAAACCGAGTTAACGATAAAAACGATAACAAAATAACGCTGAAAACTGATAAAAACCCTGAAAACCATACATTTCACACCTGAGCCTCAACGTTCGTGGCCAACGACTCACGGACCGGTACCGGTCCGAGGCCCGGGGGTTGGGGACCGTTGAGTTAGATCACAGAATCCTAAGAACTCATAAATGGAAAAAAAAATCATAAAATCCCAATTTTTTTCTTTTTCCAAATAATACATGCCATCTGATTTATTTCCTAACCATGATAGAGGTTACATGCATAGCAATAATTAACAGTATCAATGACTTTTATGCATCTTTATTTTTTTGTGCAGTGACAGAAAAACATAAAAACCCTGGTCCTTTAACCGCGTTACACAGGGAACTGCATAAAGGGTGAGCCCTGGTTTTATATCAGTAGGTACTGGATTATAGAGCAGTCTCTCTTCAGTAGTGGGACCCACATGGTTTTCCCTTCATGAGGGATCCACTCAGTCGCCGGCTCCTCGTTCTCAGAAAATGCTCCTACGTTCTTTTCCACCTGCTGCTCGCTTTTTATGAAAAGTACAAGAGTAAAAGTGCTTTTAGCATGTGCTTTGTTGAGAATAGAGTTAAAGAGAATATAGTTTGGGATTGCTTGTAATATTACAATATGGCAGTTAATGGGTATAGAAAGTGTCCTGGATTGGGAACAAAGAACTGGGGTGCAGGGCAGGAGGCCAATCAACCCCCACCCCCAGGGCAGGAAGCAAGAGTTACTGAGAGTGAGGGGCAGACAAAGGGCAAACGGACACTACCTTAAAAAGGAGATGGGGTCAGGGTGTCAGCACTAGGGATGGGTATCGTTTAGGTTTTATCCGATACCGGTGCCAAATCGGTACTTTTGAAACGGTGCCGGTGCTTAAACGGTGCTCAAACCGGTGCTTAAAGAATGGAGAACACAAACTTTGTCCAAAAACCTCTCATGTTCAGCTGGTTTTTTTTGTAAAAAGATAACAATGTTAGCCTTTTCTGCAGCTATGTGGCATATATGGCATCACTCTTGGCTGGAAGCAGTGCTTAAACAATGGAAAAAACACAAACTTAAACCCTCTCATGTTTAACGGTTTCCCACTTTTTCTTTGGTCATTTTAGCCTTTTTGGCCAGGGTGAAGGGAGTATCTGCCATCAAACAAGAGGACAGCCGCATGTAGCTATGATGATGTTTGCTAGTTCACCTTACATGCATTAATGTAATAACGTGGTTAGCCTACTCAACGTAAATTACACACGAACAACATGAAGCTACTCACGCAGAGAAGAACGGCTGCTGCTGCCATCATCATCCGTCATCATTTCTGCTACACTGGCAGGGCTAGGGGCCAGGACTCTATTCTTCGGGTTTTTGGGGGATGTTGCTCCGGGTCCGATAACTGGCAACCAGTGTTGGGACTAACGCGTTATTAAGTAACGCGTTACAGTAACTACGTTATTATTGTGGTAACGAGCACGGTAACTAGTTATTATGCCAAAATCAGGAACGCGTTACTCGTTACTGGGATTTAGATAGGGTCGTTACTCGTTACTTCGTGTGGTGGCATCGCGGAGTTTCCACAGATTCAGTAACATTAGCAAGTGGTGGAGGCCAGCAGGTGGATGAAGGAAAGGGGACGAAGAAGGAAAAGAGACCCGAGGCGGCCGCCGGTCCAAGTGTGAACTGAACTTCAGGTAAGAAGTTATGACCTGCAGTCTCTCTGGGTCAGATATAAACCAAGTTTAGGTGGAGTTTATTTTCCTCATTCTGACTTTTTCCGTACTGCGTGCTAGCTAGCATGACGGAGTTTCTACACAGCTGGGTGGTGCTATGAAGTTAATGATGTTGAACCTTATTTTGTTCATAAGTTATTAGAGTTGCCAACCTTCCCGTCTGGTATTCAGAGAAAATATTACGCGTTTCTTATTGAGGTGAAAAGGAACAGTTTGTCCCGTAATTCAGCTACAATGAAAAAGACACAAAGCTGGAGTTATTCTGTGTCTTTGCTGCACAGCTGCCTCTTCTTCTTTCATCCTCTCCCCCCTCCCTCTCCCGTTTCTACTTCAATCATGAAACTGATCAATGATCAGCTGATCGGCTCTCTTGTTTGTTTATCGCTCACTTTGCGCCGAAAGAGGAAACCAGCGGATGTCGCGCTAAACAACAGCAGCACTTTTAAGCTTGATCAGCTGTTGTTAGAATGTATTTAATATTAATTTCTAGTATCAGCTGATGTTTGCTGGAGCCACAGCTGCAAAAAAAAGCTGCTGGTCATGATGTCGGTTTGGTTATCTGGTGAGAGGGAAACATGAAGATGAAACCAGGAGATGTCCTTACTGGATCATCAGAGCTGAACAGGTGATGGAGAAAAAGGTTTACCTTTTAGGTGACATGAATGAGTTGAAGGGAAGTTATGAACTGTTTCTGAGAGACAAATAACCCCAGGATCCTTTTTTAGGTAGCTGACAGCTGGTAACTGTGCAGGTGCGGATCTAGCAAAGTGTGGCCAGGGGGGCATGTAGGGCATTAACAGGGAATGGGGGGCACAAGGAAATACTTTTCTTTCTTATTCTCATTTAAAATGTCTCGCTTTTAAAAAATAATTATCTGAATCTTACAACAAACGATTGATAGATTGATGCATATATACCATCAAAACAGTGTACATCACTGTCACAACAGTGTTTGTTTTCATTCAAAGGCTTTATGATTTTTCCTATAATGGTGGGCCAGTTTCTAGTCAAAATGCCCGGGCCAATTTTCTTTCCCAGTCCAGCCCTGTATGCAGCTCATCTGCAGTCTGGTGTTACCTACATCTTCCTATTCAGAAGGCAGAATTTCTGAGTTCTGAGTACAATCGAAAGCACCACGACTGCAGTTTTTGTGTTGGATGTAAAAGGCGCACATGACGCTGTGACGTAGGCTAGAATCATGGCAGCAGTCAATGACAGTCCAGGCGTGGGATTTCTCTCGTGGAAATATGCACGTTATCATATCCTTTCTATTGGTAGGTGGCACAGTGCACTTGTGGCAAGTAAGCAAGCTAGAAGACTGGCAAAGTTATGGAAGAAACACATTAACAAGAGAATTCTGAGTAAAACCAAAGTTACTTTCCCTAGTAACTAGTTACTTTGAAAGTAACGAGTAACTTGAAGTAACTGAGTTACTTTTGAGAGAAGTAACTAGTAATGTAACTAAGTTACTATTTTAAAGTAACTTACCCAACACTGCTGGCAACCCACCCGACGTGCACGGTGTGAGGTCTCGCAGCAAGCTATCAAATACGGCGCATTTCTCGGCTTTTAAAAAAAACGCTATGCGTCGCCAGCTGTTTAATCGGATTCTTGGTGTTACCTCCTTTGACAGTATCACAGTATCAGCTTAAAGCACTTGTTGCAGGCTGCTGAGTTTGCATATTTTGCTGTGAAGTACAGCCAGACTTTTGACCGCTTCGCCTTGGACATTTTTAATCTGTAGCTCTGCTCTAACAGAACGTACGTACCTGGCCCCGCCTACTATCCTCGGAAACGTAAAATGATTGGCTAGAAGTGTATCACAGCTCAGGAAAAAAAAGCACCGAAATAAAGCACCGAAATGTGCGCTGCTTTTCGGTCTGGTTACTACCGTTTATGTCAGAACCGGTGCCATCATAGCACCGGACACCGGTACCCATCCCTAGTCAGCACCCTTGGCCACTGTACTACAGGGAGTGCAGAATTATCAGGCAAATGAGTATTTTGTCCACATCATCCTCTTCATGCATGGTTCTTACTCCAAGCTGTATAGGCTCGAAAGCCTACTACCAATTAAGCATATTAGGTGATGTGCATCTCTGTAATGAGAAGGGGTGTGGTCTAATGACATCAACACCCTATATCAGGTGTGCATAATTATTAGGCAACTTCCTTTCCTTTGGCAAAATGGGTCAAAAGAAGGACTTGACAGGCTCAGAAAAGTCAAAAATAGTGAGATATCTTGCAGAGGGATGCGGCAGTCTCAAAATTGCAAAGCTTCTGAAGCGTGATCATCAAACAATCAAGCGTTTCATTCAAAATAGTCAACAGGGTCGCAAGAAGCGTGTGGAAAAACCAAGGCGCAAAATAACTGCCCATGAACTGAGAAAAGTCAAGCGTGCAGCTGCCAAGATGCCACTTGCCACCAGTTTGGCCATATTTCAGAGCTGCAACATCACTGGAGTGCCCAAAAGCACAAGGTGTGCAATACTCAGAGACATGGCCAAGGTAAGAAAGGCTGAAAGACGACCACCACTGAACAAGACACACAAGCTGAAACGTCAAGACTGGGCCAAGAAATATCTCAAGACTGCTTTTTCTAAGGTTTTATGGACTGATGAAATGAGAGTGAGTCTTGATGGGCCAGATGGATGGGCCCGTGGCTGGATTGGTAAAGGGCAGAGAGCTCCAGTCCGACTCAGACGCCAGCAAGGTGGAGGTGGAGTACTGGTTTGGGCTGGTATCATCAAAGATGAGCTTGTGGGGCCTTTTCGGGTTGAGGATGGAGTCAAGCTCAACTCCCAGTCCTACTGCCAGTTTCTGGAAGACACCTTCTTCAAGCAGTGGTACAGGAAGAAGTCTGCATCCTTCAAGAAAAACATGATTTTCATGCAGGACAATGCTCCATCACACGCGTCCAAGTACTCCACAGCGTGGCTGGCAAGAAAGGGTATAAAAGAAGAAAAACTAATGACATGGCCTCCTTGTTCACCTGATCTGAACCCCATTGAGAACCTGTGGTCCATCATCAAATGTGAGATTTACAAGGAGGGAAAACAGTACACCTCTCTGAACAGTAAATAAATAATTGAAATGGGTATATATTTGTTTTTTGTTAAGTTGCCTAATAATTATGCACAGTAATAGTCACCTGCACACACAGATATCTCCCTAAAATAGCTAAAACTAAAAACAAACTAAAAACTACTTCCAAAAACATTCAGCTTTGATATTAATGAGTTTTTTGGGTTCATTGAGAACATGGTTGTTGTTCAATAATAAAATTATTCCTCAAAAATACAACTTGCCTAATAATTCTGCACTCCCTGGAGGTGTTTACTGTAGGGGGGAGGAGACCAGAGGTTATAACTGTAACTGTTGTGTGAGTTCTTTAGATCAGCCTTTAGCATAGGACTGCATAGGAATGCATTGTGCTGATCTCCAGATGTATCTGTAAGAATAATGGGTAATAAAAGGATTGTGTAAAACATGGAAACATCTCAGCGTGGTCTCTACCAGGACCAAAAGAATCGCAGAGACCGGCATTGTCTCAACAGCTTCAAAGCTAAGTTTGACTGGGAACCTCAAAGCTCAATAGCCTGCATCAACAGAAATTCACTGCAGCCTATGTAATATTTGATGCGTCATTATTTATTCCAGTCTGTCTTGCAAATACATGTTTGTGCTGCAATGTCATGCACAAACAATTAGATCCTTAAGATCAAACTTATGTCAAAATTGTTTCATTCTTTTGGTCCATTGGAGCGTGGTAAGCCATCAAACATCGCTATTGGAAACTAAGAATATTACATGTAATTGCTTGTTTGGCCAAAAATGGGTAAATGGTGTCATTTGGTAAAAAACATTAAAAACTACAATTTTCATGTGTTGAGTTTAGAATGAAAGCAATTTTACCTAAATTGCATGATTTAGTACTGTAAATAACAAGGAATCAAAAAAGGTGGTTATAATGGGTTTCAATTGGCCAAAAATGGCCACGATAGAGCCAAGAGGAACAATTTGATGTATAGTGTATATTATTGATGTATTTAAGGAGCTGAAGTTAAAAATTGAAAAATCTGAAAAAAAATCGAGACCCTTGGAAAGTTTCATTTCATTTGCTTTAACACAGCGAAAATGGTTGGAAAAAGTGAAGTGGCCACAAATGGCCACCACAGAGCCCAGAGGATTAAGAGTGTTTAAGAAACTTGAGGGAGTGAGATAAACAAATACACGTAACTACAAAAGAAAAAAATGGGAGAGAATAAGAGGGGTTTAGCTTCGTGAAACTTTTTTCAAATGCAGCTTTATTAAAAAATGTTTGAACATTTTGTGGCTTCACACAATACTTCTAGGTTTTCAGCCATTTTTCATTATTTTCAAATGCTTTCATTCCGTCTGCACAGGAAAAATAATCTGATGATAATTACTTTTGTGAGTCTAATTTTCCAGAATGGAAGCAAAACAGCATTTATGTTTATGCCACAGTTTAACACAGTTAAGCAAACTTTTCAGAACTGCTTTGAAAGTATTCACATGAGCCCTATCCCTCCACAGAGATCTACCCTCCAGCTGTTAGAGGTCCCAGCTGTCTGTGAAAAATTGGATCAACTGCAGCGTCGCCATGGCAGCCACCCTCACATGAGTGATGGCTGCTCAGTCCTGCAGTGAAATCAACTGTTAGAGGTTTAATGTGTGTGAGACATTAAGTCCAACATAAGCACTTCTTTGACCAAACTGCCTTCACCAGCTCAGAATAAAATCTAAACACTATATTTATTTACCACTGCATTTACATTTAGTTCATGTTACTTAAAAGTCCCGCAAGAAGGGCTGAAAATCCCTGTTAATCCCTATTAAGAAAATTGCTACAAGAGATTATTAAGCAAACATTTATTTTCAAACATGTTTCATTACTATGATGCTAATGTTAATAATGTAATAAGCATAAGAAATTAATAATGCTCTCGCACACATTTAATAATATGTTAATAGTATTCTATATTAATATTAAATATATTTGAGAGTTAATATATATTAAGAATCCAAGAAATACTTGTTTTTTAATAATACCGATTTTGTGATATTGTAATTAATATAAAGTACTTTTCTTCCAAATACAAATATTGGTCCAAAAAAAGAAATCTGTGATTATTTTATTTGCAAATAACCGGATGTACAAACCTTTGCGTCACAGCTGTATGTTATAAATAAATCCAGATCGATTTGTATTTCTTCCACTTCCTATGGGCTCAAAGGAAGTGATACATACAAATCTCTTTTATGCTCACACAAATTCTTTTTACACACACAAATTCTTTTTACACATACAAATCCTGATTTACAAGTACAAAACTGATATACAAGTACAAAATATTTATGATCACAATTTGAGGCCATACTTATCCTATCGGTATTACGGTAGGATCAGGCCACACCCCTACATATGTTGGGTTCTCTGATTAGATTACTGCTGTCACGTGACCCGACAATAGCGGAAGAAGAAGGCTCGACCGCAGAGCGAAGGTAAGGAAATAAACAAAATAAAGACGGGTCGTTTTAACGGGGAAAACTCCCGGTAGTGTTTTTACTTCCCGCACGTATACAGAGCCTGGGGCTCGCTGCTGACGGACCCGGTGTTCGGGCTCGGTTTGGACGGTAGGTTTACTCAAGTGACGCGGTTTTTTTGGTCGTTCCGGTTCGTGTCGACAGAAAGAAAAAATAAGACACGAACAGATCAAACAGATACCGGATCGATAACCAGCCCAGAGGAGCTCGTGCGGCACGGGGTCAGCAGGTAACCTGAAGTGTGATGGCCCGCAGGTGGAAGCGTTCAGCTGTGTTCGTGTTTAACCGGAAACCGTAAACAGTAAACAGAAACAAAGGTTAAAGACGTCATCGTTTGTCCGGTAACGACCCAAAGTCGGCTGAATAACCTTCATGTTGCGCGCACTTCTACCTTTTTCTTGTTTCAGGCCTCAAACGGGAATTTCCAGGCAGCTGCCGTGACGTCACGACGCAACCGGTGACGCAGCGAAAAAAAATTTTTTAAACTTTTATTTTTTTAATATATATTAAGTGGCGGGAGTTTTCCAACCAGGTGCTTTTTATTTATTGATTGATTTATTACTGATATGTACAGCAGTTTAACACTATCACTTTATCAGTTATTGATTAGTTGTTTCTGCTGAATATTGATGTATTGTTTTTGCTCTTTATCGATTAGCTGTTTGTGGACTCTACACCACAGCCAGCTAATGGATGCATCTTAGAAACAACTGATCAATATAACAGCTGAACAGTGTAGATCAGAAATACCTGACCCATACAAACCACAAATAACAATCAATGGATGCCACAAATTCAGATCAGTATACACCAAAATGCCCAATCTGTATCGATGATTTGTTCACTACTGTTTAGTACTGATGACCTGATTGTTGATTTATCAATATAAATCAGACACAGCCAGAGTCTCTAGTGTGTATAAACTGGCTGGTTATGCTGTATATTGATGAATACTGATTGACAGGCCCTTAATTTTTTAAAGTAAGACTAACATGCTTCTAAGAGAAAATAAACTCTAAGAAATGCCTCAGATTTTCAAAGTAAAGGCCCTCAGTTAGGGTTTAAGTTACTAGATTTTCAAAATAGAAATCTGCTTCCTACTGTATCAGTAACAACTGCTGTCTCCTTTTTAGCTAATCTATTTACCTCCAAGTGTTTTAGCAGTAAACTCGACTGATTGGGTTGTGTTGTGTATTAATCGTTGTTTCCCTTGATGTTGATCAGTTTGTGCTGTGTCTGCAGGATCACCCGCAGCCTTCAGGATGCAGAGCACCGCCAACTACCTGTGGCTGATCTCAGACCTGCTCGGTCAGGGAGCGACGGCAAATGTTTACCGTGGACGGCACAAGGTATTTTGCCATGCCAGCCGCGAATTGTTTTTCTCTCTGGAAATACAGAAACACTCCGTGAAGATATCAAGATATTTTTATTCTGGTTTTGATCCCTTCTGTTTATGAAGAAGTGAACTGTTTCAAAGTCTTTCAGCAATATTTGAGTTCAGAACTGATGGTAGACAGCAGATAGATATTGAGTGTTTCCCCTGATTGCAAAGGGGAAACATTCAGGTACGCTTACAGTTTATGGTTTAACATGTCAGAGTGAGAGGCTCATATGTTATTTTCACCTTCTCAAACCTAAAGATGTCACCTGGACACATTCCAGAAAGCAGGTTTAACAAATTCTAAACCTGAACTCTGAGTTTCGGTTCTACAAAAGCCAATCAGAGTTTGTTTTTGTCCTGAGTCACAAAATCCACAATTATCCATTATTATCCACAGTTAACGAATAACAAGTTAACATTAGTTTCTTGTTTGTAAAGCCGTGAAAGCTTTCATATGAGCTTCGATTCCGACTGAAAAAGAGCCAGGCAGCTACTTCTGCATGAGGGGCGGAGTCATTGACTTCATAGTCTGTTACCCTGGTAACATCATCTTGGGGTGAACAAACTCAGTCTTTAGTAAAACCTGCGTTATTGATCTTCACGCTGATGTTGATCTCATTTATTTGTTCCAGGTTGAATTCATTCATAAAAATTTTGTTACTGTGCAGAAAAGTTTCTCCTTTTCAGATCTGAATAATTAAATCTGATGTCGGGTTGAGTTTCGTGTCTGAGCTCAGCTTGTGCTTTAAACCCTTCACGCTGCCTTCAGCCTGCAGACTACGCTGAGGGCAAATTTCTCCCAGAATATTTATGGTCCTTCTGAGTTTCACCTCTTTTAAAAACAGGATTTATTTAAAAAGTGATGATTCTTGAGTGTAATGTACACGTCTGTGTGTAGAAAACCGGCGACCTATACGCTGTCAAGGTGTTCAACAACCTGAGTTTTCTGCGGCCGCTCGATGTCCAGATGAGAGAGTTCGAGGTGCTGAAGAAACTCAACCACAAGAACATCGTGAAGCTGTTCGCTGTGGAGGAGGAGGTCAGTAACTTCATGTTTTATTCTTACTGAGAATATTTAGTCCTAGCAAGTGAAAGATCCCTGATTTGATCCCAGGAGGAAACGGGAATCTTCCAGAAATAACATGTTAGGTTAGCTAGGGCTGTTGCACATCTGGGCCCAGATGTGGCCCAGATGTGCAACTGCTGGCCCACATTCGGGCCTGGCTGTTGTTGTTGATTCAGGTCGAGTCTACATGCTTTAACGCAGCTTCAGGTTCATCTTATATGAGCCAGATGTCAGGTATGTCGCAACTTTTTGGCCACATCTGGCTCACACAATACCTGTGAGTCCCATAACTGAGCTGAAAGGCCCAAAAGTGTCTGAATGATGTGAGGCCATGATAAAGAGCTCAGCTCCACTCTGCCAGACAGAAACCTCTGAAGGTTTGACCCACGACTCATACTCACTGTGAAAAAGAACCCGTCAGACAAATGAAGCCGAGCACAAGGATGAGGTATTGCCACTGTATCCTTGTGCTCGGCTTCATTTATTTGTTCAGCTGTCTAAGTTTACAGAGTTTATTCAGCTGTAAATGTGAACAATATTCAGCAGAATTTGGGAGTGTTACCTGCTCTTCATAGTTAAGTTATATTTAATTTAAAAAAGCAGAAAATATTATTTTCATTTTTCATGTTGTTGATCTTCAAAACCTTGAAAGCTGCCACTAAAGATTCCCATCATCATAAAATTGGTTTATAGCCCAAAACAAGAAGGAATATTTCCTCTAATGTAAGAGGAGGAAAACAAGATGGAACCTAAAAAACAGAAACAAGAGTGAAGTCCTAAATATTTAAATTGAAGACAAAAGTATAACATTTTTAATGCCATAAATCTGACAACAACATTCAGATTTCGCATTTTTTAGTTTTTAATGTAAAGATTCAAATTTCGTGGTTATTAAAAGAGTTTTGCAGATGTTTGTTTCAGTAACTAAAACAAGTAATTTTTAGCCCTGAATTAGCCTGTCGGGCGCTTCTACCTCCTGACTCTCAGCTCCAGCTTTAGTTTCAGCTTTTAGGCTCAGTTTATGTGGTTCTTCAAAGTGATTTCAAACTAAACTAACATGTAAAAATTGACCAAAGCTGAAATTATATTTTGTAGCTGAGAAATAATGTTGACATCTTTAAGGAGAGTAAAAACATCCTTCTAACGTCCTCCTCCTCCTCTCAGTCCAACACCCGTCACAAGGTCCTGGTGATGGAGTACTGTCCCTGCGGGAGTCTCTACACTGTCTTGGAGGAGTCGTCCAATGCGTATGGACTCCCCGAGGACGAGTTCCTCATTGTTCTCCATGATGTTGGTGAGGGACACATTTAACTGTGACACTCTGCGTTGGTTCCAGCTGATCAGGTTCTTTTAAATGTGAAATCTTGCTCTGTGAAGTTTGAGCAGTTAAAAGGAAATCAAACACGAGTGATCAGTCTTCTCTTTAAATGTGGAAAGAAATGCATATAAATGGTTCAATATGGCGACTGAAACTGATTGGTTGTTGTGTCCCCTTCAGTGGCAGGTATGAACCACCTGAGAGAGTACGGCATCGTTCACCGGGACATCAAACCGGGAAACATCATGAGGGTGATCGGAGAGGACGGACGCTCCGTCTACAAGCTGACCGACTTTGGAGCAGCGAGAGAGCTGGAGGACGACGAGCAGTTTGTGTCTCTGTATGGCACTGAGGAGTACCTGGTCAGCAAAACAAACGCACGCAGTGAACAGGAACTGTAGATAAAGGATGGCAGCATACACAAACATGCCAGTTAGTGATGTCACAGCTGGTGCAGCTGCTGCTGAGTAACTCTTCTTCATATGTCTCTTATGCAGCACCCTGACATGTACGAGCGCGCTGTGCTGAGAAAAGACCACCAGAAGAAGTATGGAGCCACGGTGGACCTGTGGAGCATCGGCGTCACGTTCTACCACGCCGCTACCGGCAGCCTTCCCTTCAGACCGTTCGAAGGGCCGCGCAGGAACAAAGAAGTCATGTGAGATCTAGCTGTGACCTTTGACCATTCTGACACGAATTGGACTGAGCTGAAACTTACCCAGCTGTTTGTCTGCCTCAGGTATAAAATCATCACAGAAAAGCCGTCCGGGACGATCTCTGGCCATCAGAAGTGTGAGAACGGGAAGATCGAGTGGAGCACAGAGATGCCGGTGTCCTGCAGCCTGTCAAAGTATGAGACCCTCACATACCCTGATCATCACGCTCATGAACAAACATGTTGAGGGATATATGTGTGGAAATGTCTCGGCCTGTTGTTTCCTTCATGGTCACACACACAGATCATGTCTCTGGTTTTGTTTCAGGGGTCTTCAGAGCCTCCTGACCCCAGTTCTCGCCAACATCCTGGAGGCCGATCAGGAGAAATGTTGGGGCTTCGATCAGTTCTTCGCTGAGACCAACGACATCCTGCACCGAACCGTCGTTTATGTCTTCAGCCTGCAGCAGGCCACACTGCACCACGTCTACATCCATGAGTACAACACGTAAGCCTTGAGTGCCCGTGCACCTGCTTTCTCAAACAGTCTGCACGGTGTCTGAAAGCTGCTGTTCTTCATGTGCCCACAGGGCAGCGCTGTTCCAGGAACTGTTGTGCCGCAGGACCAGCATCCCTCTGCATAATCAGGAGCTGCTTTACGAGGGCCGCCGCCTCGTCCTCGACGCCAACCGCCAGGCCAAGACTTTCCCCAAGACCTCCAGAGAAAATCCCATCATGCTCGTCAGCCGTGAGTCCGTCGCCACCGTGGGACTCATCTTTGAAGATCGTATGCACTTCCTTTTTTTTCTTCTGTCATGTTTAATAAAACCAGAATTGATGTGATGGGTTTTGTGATGGGATATGTTGGTTAGAAACTGGACTTGATTTTGTTTTCACAGCCAGTCCTCCTAAAGTTCAGCCCCGCTATGACCTCGACCTGGACGCCAGCTACGCAAAGGTACTGAACTCACATCATCTTAGCTGTGAATCTGATTGGCCCTGGAAAAAAATAGTAAAACATTGCTAGTTTATACAGCCTGTTCAATTACAGGAGCTTAGGTGTGTCAGCATAAGAAATCAGGACCACTTCAGGATGAACTCTAACCCATTAATCTTTCTCTAATTCACTCATCTGGTGACTTTTAAGAAAAAAGTTTATTTTGAACTCTTACAAACAGATTTACAGAGTTACAAAGACTGAACTACACAGAATAATTCTGAACTATTTTTAAATAGATAGATAAATAGAGACTAGAAATGATTGCAAAGGGACTCTAAAAATAACTTATAGATCACCCCAAGACAGCTGGGTTAGGCTCCAGCCTCCCCCCCGTGACCCTGAAAAGGATAAGCGGAAGAGGATGGATGGGTACAAACTACCACAAAAAAACTTGAAGCTTTTTGCAGAGGGACCACCGTGAGCCAGTCTTTTTTTCCTTCAGTCCCTCGATGCTCGCTGACCTTCCTCTTCCTGTTGTTCAGACTTTTGCAGGAGATGTCGGCCATTTGTGGAAAACTTCAGAGTCTCTGCTGCTTTATCAGGAGCTGGTGCGGAAAGGAGTTCGAGGTTTAATGTAAGTTCACGTCACAAAAATCTTCTCAGATGTGGAGCTCAGTTGGTTTTCTCATGTGATGTCATTTTTCTTTGTGTATTTATTTGTGCAGTGAGCTGATGAAGGAGGACTACAATGAGATTATGCGCAAGAAGTTGGAGGTTTTCCATCTGTGTAACTTCTGCACACAGATGTTGGAGAAGACCGAGCAGCTGTGAGTGAGGCCGTTAACCCGCACACTGCTCCTACAGATGCATCACAAACGAACAAAGCCAGCGCCTGACCCTTAGATTAGCGAGATCGATGGCCTCAGTTCTAACTTATATAGATCCTAATGTCAAAACCGCTGCAGTGAACAACCGGCCCAAAGAGCCGCTTGCAGAGACTAGAAACAACGAGACTTGGAACTATCACCAAGTAGCACAAAGACTCATGTAGTTACTACCAAAACACTTGACATTAATTAAAAAAAAAAAAAATATATATATATATATATATTAGGGGTGGGTTTTTATAATCGATTCATCGATTAAAATCGATTCTGGCTTGGATAACGTAAAATCGATTCATTAAAATCCTGAATCGATTTTTTAATATAAATTTATTTTGTCCGAAATGCCAGAATCTCTGGTGACATCTCACAAAATTTCAAGAACCACCAAACAGTAAATGAGAGCAGGTACAGGGATTCTGCACATAGACTTAAACACACAGCGCGACCCGCGGATCAGAATCAGTTAGATGTCGCCTTTCTCACAGTCGGGGCTGAAAGCCGACAGCTCGCTGATCCGGGTCCGCGCTTTGTGTTCACGCCCTTTATGCGCTGATTCTAAAGCTGTTAGTTTGATCTCTTTCCAAACAATATTGACCGAACCAGCAGCAAAAGAAGATCCAAACGCTTCACATAAACATCGTCATGAATTCACTCTTTTACTGTTTTGCTTCCATTGCGATGCGCAGCTCTCTCTCTCTCCCTCTCTCCCTCCCCCTCTCTCCCCCCCCCCCCCCCCCCCCCCCCTCTCTCTCTCTCGAACAGTTTCCCTTTCTTCATTATTCGCTTGCTTGTTACACAAGTCTACTGTTGTTTACAGCGCTGTCGGCCGCTGTTTTTTCCCCTTTTACATTCTTCCGAAAAGAAAACCTCATTTCTGCTGTTCAATACTGAACAAATTGAAACTTTTTAAAATTATTCAAAATGCAAAATGCTTAGCCGTGTCTCTAATAAAACCGCTGTAACGTCAGAGGTAATGTTGATTAATTAATGGTTTTCTTTCGTTTTTGATGTACTGCAGAATATTTTTATAAAATCCCAGGCCAGGAAAATCACCTACATGTTTTTCTGTGTTTTATCTTCAGCTACTTTGACACAAAGGCATCTGCTGTGATGCTCACACCTTGGATAAAGTCTTGAGAGTGTCAGCTTCCTTTTTATAGATACAAAAATATGTAAATGTCCTGATCTGAATTATATCTCTGACTGTCAAAATTTCCCAGATTTAAATCGAATCGAATTAAATCGAATCGTGGATCGAATCGATTCGGGACCTTGTGAATCGGAATTGAATCGATTCTAGAAATCAGTGACGATACCCAGCCCTTATATATATATATATATATATATATATAAAATTGCCAAGAGACTCAAAACTTAAAATTATCACAAAGAGACTGAAGTCACCAAAGGGACTCAGAACAAGTATTGAAAGCATTTACTTCTGAGACTTAAAACTACTGCAAAAAAAAGTCCACAGAAACTTGACACTACATTTAATAGTCTCTAGCACAGCGGTCTCCAACCTTTTTTGCGCCACGGACCGGTTTATGCCCGACAATATTTTTCACGGACCGGCCTTTAAGGTGTCGCGGATAAATACAACAAAATAAAACTAGTACCGGTAAGGAAGAAAAAGAAGATTTATTCATAACACACGTGAAAAGACCCAGGAAAACCGAGTTAATGATCAAAACGATAACAAAATAACGCTGAAAACCGATAAAAACCCTGAAAACTATACATTTCACACCTGAGCCTCAACTCTCGTGGCCCAGTACCAAACGACTCACGGACCGGTACCAGTCCGAGGCCCGGGGGTTGGGGACCACTGCTCTAGTAGAGCAGGGAGATATGACCAAAAATATTTATCACGATATACATTTGAAAATTTGCGATAACATGTAACTGACGATATAATTGACAGTAGACAAAATACTTAACAACTCGAGACTTTATTCAACTTTAGTAGTGCAAAAAAAATCACAAACATGTATTTTCACTTAAACAAACAGCTGTTTTTTATGTGCAATAAAGTTATATAAAAATTTTACAGTGCAAATGCAAATTCCTTGCTGACAGTTTAACCAAAAGGCATTTCCAGTGGAAAATGGCCGACATATCCTCAGCATAACCATGTATAATATCCACAAAACTTAAAAAGTGGTTATACACACACAATACGGTAATATTATGTTGAAGCACAGTACGTATCACTCCGCGAGGCTCCGGCCTACAATAGCTGTAAAGCTCCGACAATCCATCAAGCAGTGTGAGTTTGTAGCTTAGCAAAGTTGGACTAAAACATTTGACAGATTTTCGAGCGCCGTGTACATAAAATCGTTTCGAGGTCAGTAAACAAACAACCAGAATTCATACATAAGGCACACGGGATTATAAGGGGCGCTGTCCAAGTGTGCCGTATTTTCCAAAAAACACGGTAATAACGACGGCCCGCTAGCATGCTCTACCAAAAATAGTGCTTTGTTGTGTATCTGACGGACGAAAGCTAAACCAGTTCCACACCACTGAAGTTGCAGCATTTTTACAAACCAATTCTGTTTCATCCGTTTGATTCAACGATCCGCTTTCGCCCTTCTCATTCTCCGTCGCCATCATACTTTTTCTGCCATGTGCGTACAAAAACAAAGGCACTGCGCATGTGTGTTTTACCCATATTCTAAAGCGATATTTCATTTTCTTATCGTTGCCAAACATTATACCGGTGTTACCATGAACGGTATGATATGGCCCAGCCCTAGTCTCAAGTTGTTTTTCCACCAACCTCGCATTTCTGTTTAACACTGACTTTGTGAATTTGTTCAATGTAAGCAACTCTCTTAGATGGTCACAGTTCTTTAGATCTGTTTTTCATAATTCAGCCTTCATTAACTGTTAAAAGTGAAATGTAATGCAGTGTTTGAATAATAATAATTTCCAGAGTGTAATCCTGAAAGTTTTGTTAATAACGTGATGCTCTCGCCGTGCTTCAGGTTCGAGGTGCTGATGCAGGCCAACATGCTGTCGTCAGAATACGACGAGATCTCAGACATGCACAAGAAAGTTCTCAGAGTGAGTGCTGGCGCTCTTTTCCTGTCTCTGTGCATCACATTTGTTATTCAGACATCTTTCTAACATGCTGCAGTTCTTTGTCTCTCAGACTCTCCAGATTTTTATCAGCTTGGTTCTTAAAACCTCTGAACGAGCTGAAACTCATAAATCCTCTTTTTTAATTTTATTGTAACCTGACAGTAATAATCTGAGAGAACAGCCACACTGAACTCTTGGTGGTGACTCTGATTTTGAGTTTGAGAATTGAAGAAACTTTAAATATTTTGCCCTTCATAAAAATATATCCCGTCAAAATTATGCAAGTTAGAAATATGAACATGCTGCCAAAAACCCCAGAAAAAATAAATGAAAGCATACACAAGGTTCGAGCCGCATGTAGACAGAGCTGGGTATTGCTTCAGGAAAGGAACTAATAAACTGTGCGGGCCATTCAGTGTCGTACTTTCCCTTGAGTGTATCATTACACTGCAGCTCCATCTGAATCTGCACAGGTGCAGTTCAGCAAAGTCCGCTGACTTGGTTCAGCATTACTTGGCAACAGGGAAAGTGAGGCAGGTTGCACTGGTGCATTTGTGACAGTGTCACTTGAAATGCCTTCACAGCATCATACATGCCATGTCCATGAACTGACAGATTTCCTTGCTGAGCTCAAAAACTCTATTGAGAATTTTTATCCCATCTCAGCCAACGGACCTCTGTATGATGAGGAATGTCGGCAAACTCTGAATCTATTTCCCACATAAAAGACTGAAATTGACGGTGATTTAATCTTTTAGCTCAGATAAAATTTATGGTTTGCGTTACGGTGATCATTACATGCTCCATTTTTAGTACTTTACCACACAGCCTTTCCTGGTGTGTGATGCAGTGATATGCTGTTAACTCATCGGTACAGTTCTCCTCCTGCATCTTTACTCTCATCCTGCCGACTAGTCCACTTTTTTCACCGCACAACACCTGCGCTCCATCTGTTGTAAGTCCAACAAGTTTGTCCCAGGGCAGTTTCATGTCGGCTACACTTTGACATACGTTTTAAAAAATGTCTTTCCCTGTCGTTGTCCCGTGCATCGATTTAATGTTCAATATTTCCTCTCCATGGATGAAGATGGCCAGCTGCGCAATGTCCACAGCAAGAGAGTATGCAACAAAGTTTTTGCTTCTTTCACACAACTATGTTCTTAAATCCGTGGCCATCTCACAAACCCGATCAGCAATCGTATTTCTGCTCAGGCTCACATTTGCCAAACTCTGCGTTTTGTCTGGACACAAGATGTCGCACAGGTTCATCATGCAGCTCTTCAGAGTGGTACCGGGCTGATTTGACTGTCTCCTCTGCTACAATACACAGCTTCACTTTGTGATTTTGCTGTGGTGAAAAAAGTCTGCTGAAATGTCAGATTCTTCTTTAGCTCTTCTACTTTCTGTAGTTTCTGCTCTGCATTTAGGTTTTTCAGCTTATCCTGACGTTTTGTCTCGTAGTGCCGTCTTAAATTAATTTCCTTAATTGGGGCGACCGTGGCTCAGGGGGTTGGGAAGTGTATCTGTAACCGGAAGGTCGCCGGTTCGATCCCCAGGCTCTCTGGTCATTGTGTCCTTGGGATATGGCAGCCTCGCTTCTGTCAGTCTGCCCCAGGGCAGCTGTGGCTACAACTGTAGCTGCCTCCACCAGTGTATGAATGTGAGAGTGAATGAATAGTGGAATTGTAAAGCGCTTTGGGTGCCTTGAAAAGCGCTATATAAATCCAATCCATTATTATTATTAATTACAGCCACATTAGCTCCACTAATAAGACACACGGGTTTACCAGCAATGTCTGTAAACATATATTCAGTCACCCACTGGCGCTGAAAGGCTCTGTTTTCAGAATCAACTTTTCTCTCCACCATTGTGCGCGGCTAACTTCGCAATAACAGAAGTTTGACTTGATTGACGCGGGAATGTTCCCAGTTAGCCTAGCCTTCAGTGAGGAGGCTGCAGCGCTGCATTATGGGATCTGTAGTTTGTATATTATTAGCGCCTCATATTGCTGGGCCATGCATAACAATAATAGTACATCTATATAAAATGATCTCACGGGCCGGATATAAATGTACGCCGGGCCGGATGTGGCCCGCGGGCCTTGACTTTGACACATGTGGTTTAAAAGGTCAAACTTAACAGCTGAGTAGGACTATAAGAAAAGTGCTTAGTAGTTTTGTGACTCTCAGAAACACTTGAGTTAAGAATTTTTGGTCACGTGCTCACTTTAAAAACCTCCAGTATCACCATACATATGATATCATTAGAGTCTGAGGTTGTCTGTTAATTATGGTGCAGTCGTCTAACTGTGCCTCATTTCTTTCAACTGTTTTTAAAATGTTGGTGATTTTTCTTTGTTTCGTCCTGACGTAATGTTTCTGTGCAGATCTCCGGCTCTCTGGAGCCCATCGAACGTACAACACAAGACGTCAAGAGTAAATTTCTGCCTGGAGGCCTTCTGACCGACACTTGGACGCAGCAAGTTGGGACGCACCCTGAGGACAGGAAGTAAGTTTGAAAGAACAGGAAATAATAATGCAAAAGTGATGTGTGGTGATGCAGTGCGTGACGCTGGGCTTTTTCTCTGCAGTGTGGAGAAGATCAAAGTGCTGCTGGACGCCATCACCGCCATCTACCAGCAGTTCAAGAAGGACAAAGCAGAGAGACGTGAGTTCACAAACACGGCTGCAGATTCAGCTGTTTATCTGTGGAGGAAGAGTCATTGTTAAATCAGGTTTCATTTAGAACCAGCTTCACCTACAGTCTGCATCAGGATCAAAACTTCTGTTGGTCTAAGGAGATTTATTGATGAGGCTCAGAAACAGAAAGCCTGCACACAGTTAGCTTCACGGCTGGTCCAACAGCACATGTATTTGTAGGAGTTTCCTTTTCAGAGCACCTAATAATTCTGGAAGATTATTTAAAGAAAACATAAAAACATGATTTACTAAGTTTTACAGCACACACTTTACTGCAGATTGTACCATATCAGCAGCTTTTATTTCATGCCTGATGTTGCTATGTGGCTGTTCATTTCTTCACAATTTGCACAATACCTGTGGTGTACTGCAAGGCTCAATTTTGGGTTCCATTTTATTTTCTATTTATTTGCTTTTGTCTTCCATTGCTATGCAGATGACACTCACATTTACCTTCACAACCTCGCTGCTGTATTAAACTTTTAAAATGTCAGATGTTACGAAATATTCTGCACCTGCATAACAGAAAATCAGAAATCATTTCTATTTCTTTCTTGAACAAAACACACAAACTGAAACAAAAGTGATCCTCCATCAGTCGAAGTTTAAGATGTGGGATATGTGCAGCTCTCCTTTGTTGTCATTGTTGAGCTGTTCTTTTCCATTTACTGACAGCACACTTAGTCTTCTGTTTAATAAAAGCTTTTGTTTGCTGTTGAGGTTTACCAACAGTTATGATGACACGACACTGTCACGCTGTGCTTAAAGCAAATGAACTGAAGGTTTTAGTTAATTTAAGCCAATTTTAAAATCTTTTAAACCGAGAGCATGTCGCTGTCACAGGAGTAAAAGTGAAACTTTAAATGGTTTGGTTTCATTTCTTCTGTTCAGGTCTGCCGTACAACGAGGAGCAGATCCACAAGTTTGACAAGTAAGTTCCGGTACTGTCAGCTATGTGGATGTCCTCCGTCAGGCTCCGCCTTCTTTCTGATGCCATGTTTTTGTTTCTCTCCTACAGACAGAAGTTGGTCCTTCACGCGAGTAAGGCCAGGACTCTGTTCACAGACGAGTGCGCAATGAAGTACCGTCTTTTCATCTCCAAGAGCGAGGAGTGGATGAGGTAATGACAGGCAAGCGGGCAGCTGGGTCGTGACCCGAGCTCCTCTCGGCTTGAGTGTTGACGTTTAGCTTTTTTTTGCTTTTTCAGGAAAGTTCATCATGTGAGGAAGCAGCTGCTAAACCTGTCCAGTCAGCTGATCAGCATCGAGAAGGAGGTGACCATGCTGATGGAGAGAGCCATCAAGGTAAACATTAAAGCGATTTCAGGTGCTGGGCGGCTGACGCACACGAAATCTGTCATCATAACTAAGCACATTCGTTTACGGCCAAGTTTCCCAGAATGAAGTCTGGAAGTGACAGAAATACGTGTCTGTTTGTTTGTCTTCCAGCTGCAGGAACAGCTGCCACAGAAAGTTCTTCCTCTGGTGTCCAGTGGCATGAAGCCTCAGGCCTACCTGAGCCAGAACACGCTGGTGGAGATGACTCTGGGGTTTGTTTGTTTCCTCTCTATTGTCGCATCGTGTTGAGTTCCATCTGAAGCAGCCGTGAGTGCTGACTCAGTGCTTCTGTGTTTCAGGATGAAGAAGCTGAAGGAGGAGATGGAGGGAGTGGTCAAAGAGTTGGCAGAAAACAACCATTTCTTAGAGAGGTCAGACTTTTCTGTTTTTAATTTAAGACTACGGTAAATCAGCTGCAGGTTCTGTTTCTATTGTTTGATTTAAAATGTAAAAAGTACGCAGACCGCTCGGAAACAGACGCAGGTTCGATGTTTATGGTTCTGAATTTATTGACTGAATGTTTTCTCTAAACCAGGGATATCAAATTTATTTTACACCGTAGCCCACATACAGCCCAGTCTGAGCCGAACCAGTGATATCTTAATATAAGATAAAGAAGTGCAGTGCAGACTGTCCTACAGTTATAAATCTGTCAGTTCTCAAAACAAAAAGACATTAAATTCCATTTAATGTCTTTTGTATTTGTTTATTTATTTTTATTGTGAACCCAATATAAAATCTGTAACTTTCTGTAATTTGTTTACCTGTTACTTAATTATTTCAATGTAGTATGAATGACCATTGAGGAGCTCCTCACCATCAGCAAAAGCTGTAAAACTAAAATAAAGTTAAAGTCCAAATTTCATGCCCTCCTTTGTATTTCCGAAGTCATGCAGTAGGCTAGTTGGAGTCTTTGGTCGGCCGATTCTGGCCCCAGGGCCTTATGCTTGACATAACTTTGATTTCTGTTTAATCAGCTCATGTAAAATTTAGACCTAAAAGATGCTTATGAGCGTGCCTCTGAATAATATGGACCAGTGCCAACTCCCTAACAAAACAATAAGGACAAAAAATGAGCTGATCAGTGACCCCTAAAATACAGTAAAGTTTATTCTAAAAGAATTTGATTTTTAAAATCAAGTTGTCACACTTAGTACTACCAGTAATACCAGTATTCTAATGGTTGTCAAACCACAAATTTATTGATACATACTGAAGTGTCAACACTCATGATTAGGGTCTTTTATGAGGGAAAAGTGAACATTATACAGATTATACATTATCCTCCTAAAGTTCCATTAAAATTAGATAATTATAATGTTAGTACATTTAATGAAGCAAATAAAAATGTTACCTTCAACTAAAACAGTTTCAAATGTGGCCAACTTATTTTTTTTCTGCATTTTAAAGTTCAGCAGGTTTCTACTTCATATTTTCAGAGCTGAAAAACACAAAAGTTCAGTTTAAAAACAGCAACCAAACCCACAGGAAGTACAGAGGTGGGGGTCATTTTGACCTGGATTTATGAACACTGACACTGAACACGTGAACACTTTCTTAGAAACAGAATAAAAATATTTTTGTTTGCCTGAGCCAGCTTCTGAAAACCTGCCTTCAGCTTCTTGTTTGACTTTCTTTTATTTTAACTTTAGTGTGATTATTTTGGCACAAATGTGACTCTGTCTGGCCTGTATCACCTCTGCAGGTTTGGCACTCTGACACTGGATGGGGGCCTGAGAGGATGAGTGGAGTCGAGTGTCGCTGCAGTTTGTACATATTCTGTGTGTTTACTGTGTAAATAACGTCGGACTGTTGAAGACAAAGCTTTTTGTATGAGTCTCTGGAAACTCTGGCTCAATTGCTTCAGTCGCTTTAAAAGAAAAAGATCGGAGAGGTTTTCAGCTAAGGATCGGCAAAAGAATGCAGAGCAGCTTCATCCAATCACATCGCAAAGAGACCCTGAAACACCTTTGAGTATTTAGGCGGACACAGCCGGGAACAACAGGTTTAGGGAGGGTTTATGTCACGTTTGGAGTCAAATACTTTCGGCTGCAGGTGTTATTGGAAATGATGAATGGATTAAAGATCACCACAGGTGTGTTTACGTTGTTCTGTAGTTTTTCACCTGAAGTGGAATATTTAAGAGAACAGTTTTAATGGATTAAATGTTAATGGTTTAATGGGTAAAAAAATAAATAAAACAAACGTTAACTTCAATGTCTAAAGAGTATTTACTGGACCTTTCAGCAACAGGCTCTGATTAATCTGATTTTACTCTGTAAAAACTTTAAAGCATGAGCAGAGTTTGAGATGCTTTGATATAGAAGTTTTAGGTTCTAATTAATATCAGGTAGAAAACATTTAAATCTCTGACTGATGATTCAGATGAAGCTGTTTCCTGCTCTTTGGGGCAAATTAGGCTAACATTATATAGAGTATATTATGGGGTATTTAATATTTTTCCAGCTGGATTAAGGAACATTTAAGGGTTTGAATCTGTGGAAAAATACAAAATGGCATTAAGTTTGCAATTAAAATAATTTTTAAAGTGTTAACTTCTGAAATGTTCAACTTGATCTGAGTTTTTTTAGAGGATTGTGTATTAAATTAGTTTTTTTTTCCTTTAAGTGTCATCAAATGTATTTATTTCCCTCTAAGTTGCATTAAAGTACTGTATTTATGGGGAAAGCTGGTGTCCTTTTAAAGGCACTGAATTTTATCGGACTGTGGATTGAACAGAATATTTCTGATTAATGATTATTTTTTTTCTCATATGTTAGTCTCTCTTTGTCATACCTCTATCCTTCAGCTGGTCGTCCTTTTCGCTATCTTTGTTTTATTTCTTGTCCATGATTAAAACGCCAAGTGACTGTTTAAATGACCTGTAAATACGCCATTCAATCAATCAATAAATAAACTGATCAGGCATGAAGCTGTGTCAGCGTGACCTGTTGAACAGTTTCAGATTAAAAGAGTTGTTTCACACAAACTGCTCCAAAAAAGTGTTCGAGGGCAACCTGATCACAGCTCACCAGACCTCCTTCATGTGGTGGATTCTGTTTATCATTAATGACTTTACAACCTTCAAAGTAAAGATACTAAAAACATGCTGCTCTGATCTCCACCCAACAGCAGGTTTTCAGTTATTAAATACAAGACTGAAGGCAGAGACCCACAAACACGCAGCAGCACGAGGTGGATGCAGTACAGGCCTGAAGAGGAGGAAACACGTGATGCCTATGGTTTCTAGACTTCAGGCAGATCCTGATTGCAGATATTAAAATGTGAGACTGTATAAATGTCTGCAATTCCTAGACAGTTAAAGCAACACTTGTTTTGAAGCCTAAACTAAAAGTGAAAGTTTACACCTCAAACACATCTCCATAGTTTAATTCAAAACCCACTGAGGTGGTGTACCGAAGCAAAGCTGCAAAAGAGCTGTCTTTATCCAGAAACACATAGTCCTCCCTGTAAGAATGAAGCTTAAAATAATAAAGAAATAATGTCAGTCCCTGTTAAACTTTCCAAGCTTTAAAACATTGTTTTAATTACAAAAGGATTATTAGTTATTATTTATTTTAAGCTTGTGCTAATGTTTTTGTTGAGTATTGCAGCATCGACAGCAATCAACTCGAAGGAAAATGACGACGGAGGCAAAAATGTCCTTAATATTTTGTGAACTTTATTCCTCATCAACACGCGGCAAAACTTTTCTCATGGGTGCCATTTTCGTTGTGGTATACTTTTTTTTCTTAGGGGCGTGATGACGCAGCATCCGTGCTCTTACAATGAAACAGTGCCTCCTTGTGGTGGCAACTAAAATACTGTCTCTGTTAAACCACAGTAACCATAATGCAGTTAAACACTGTACAACATGAATACACACAATGAATATCTTAACTCAGTTGTTCTCCTGGCTGAAGTTTGGTCCTTTACAGCATCCTGCCATGCGATTACATTTGTTCCTGACCACCGAGAACACTCACGTTAACTTTTATCGAGTGGAAAAAAGTTAGCTTGTTTATATTATGCTAACATAGCTGTGTCGCTAGCGGTCACGTAGCACATCATTATATACCAGCTAGCCAAACTTCAGTAACCCTACAAACATCACTGCTGTTTAGTTTTCTGTCTTCATTTATGTTGGAAGTGATAACAGAGCTGTACGTTTTAATTTGTTTCCAAAATCCCGCAGTCAGGACATGCTATATTGTATTTAGATAGAAGCTAGCGAGCTAACTTCCTGCTAACTTCTAACTCCATTAAATATCATAAATTCCGTTTTCATGGATGCCTGGATGTTAAACTCAATTGTTACACCTGGTAGAGCAGAACGCTGATCATTTTATTAAAGATGAAAGACTTTAGACAGTTTTTCAAGTCTCAGTAATGCCATAGTGATGTTTGATATATGGACCTGCAGCGGAGTTTAGGTCCAGACACGGCTAGTTTGTCAGACTTTACGACCGGATAAAGGGGCATCTCTGCAGTACACTGTATAACGTTCTTTTCACAAACCAAGATGGCCAGAACGAAGCAAACTGCCCGTAAATCCACCAGAGGAAAGGCTCCCAGGAAGCAGCTCGCCACCAAAGCTGCACGTAAGAGCGCGCCGGCCACTGGCGGTGTGAAGAAGCCTCACCGCTACAGGCCCGGTACCGTGGCTCTGAGGGAGATCCGCCGTTACCAGAAATCAACCGAGCTGCTCATCCGCAAGCTGCCCTTCCAGCACCTGGTCCGTGAGATCGCGCAGGACTTCAATACAGACTTGCGCTTCCAGATGGCACCTTTAGCATTTGCCTATACTGCCTATGCCACAGTCAGGCTCTGCTGTGTCCTTCGCATCCAGCTTTTCTAGCTATGACCAAAGAGGAATTTCCATCAAAGTTATCTTCAATCTGATTCCTAATTTGTTGGCTCTGTAGCCACCTTTCCCTTTCTATCTGCCTTTATATAATCCAACTATTGTAGTAAGTGCTGTGCATAAGATGGATGAGTTGTACAGGAAGTAGGTAGGAATGATTTCTTGTGGTGTTCAGAGGTGAATTTTGGTAATCTCAGTCTCTCACTAAACTCCTATGACTGGTCAGCACATGATGGAGTTGGTCGGAGGTATTGTGCAGCATTTTACTTATCTTAGACAAAAATCTGTGTTTACATTTTACATTTTTCAGTTGGCGGAAGAAAGCAGAATCCTCTTGAACGGCTGGAGGATTCCAAGCCCAAGAAAGTTGACCCCAGCGTGGGCGAGCTGATTGTGAAAACCGTGGCCGCTTCCAAGGAGCGCAGCGGTGTGTCTGCAGCTGCTCTCAAGAAGGCTCTGGGTGCCGGAGGCTACGATGTGTACAAGAACAAGGCCCGTGTCAAGACTGCCATCGAGAGCCTGGTGGCGAAGGGCACTCTGGTGCAGACCAAGGGCACCAGGGCCTCCAGATCCTTCAAGATGAACAAGAAGGCTACTGAGAGCAAAGCCAAGAAACCCGCAAAGAAAGCCGCTCCCAAAGCCAAGAAGCCCGCCGCGGCCAAAGCCAAGAAACCGGCAGCAGCTGCCAAAAAGCCCAAGAAGGCAGTAGCAGCCAAGAAGCCCGCAGACGCTAAGAAGTTGCCCAAGAAGGCCAAGAAGCCCGCAGCAGCGGCCACAGCAGCCACGAAGTAGTGAGCTGCCACCACTCTCACACAACAACGGCTCTTCTCAGAGCCACCACAGCAACACACAAGAGCCCCTTCCTCACACTCACCACCAGCGGCGGACTGGCCATCTGTGGATTCTGGAGAATCACAGAATGGCCGGTACTCCAGGAAGGCCGGCGGGCCAGCCCACCACTCTCCACGCATGCTTTCAACACCTACCGTATTTTCACGACCATAAGATGCACCGTACTAAAAGGCGCAGTCTCAGTTATGTGTGCCATTACTGTATTTAACACACACATGAGGCGCACCTGATTATAGGGCTCATACAAGTATGCGTGTTTAAAAATAAAACGGGAGCAAAACTGAGTTTGGTACTCACATTTTTATTACCGGTAATTGTCATCAATCAAACCCATCGAAGTCCTCATCCTCTGTGTCTGAATTGAACAGCTGTGCTAAATCTCCATTAAACATGCCAGGTTCACTTTCTTCACTGTCAGAGTCACTTTCCGTGCCGTGCGGCTCCTCGGAAATGATGCCGGCTTTTGCGAAAGCTCGAACAACAGTGCCAGCAGACATGTTAGCCCAAGCATCTACAATCCATTCGCAAATTGTGGCGTAAATCGCCCGGCGCTGCCTTCCACTCTTAGTGAAACTGTGGTCCCCATCGGTCATCCATCGCTCCCACGCCGCTCGCAGCCTTACTTTGAACGGGCGGTTCACACCGATGTCCAGCGGCTGGAGTTCCTTTGTCAGGCCTCCCGGAATGACAGCAAGCTCACAGTTCATTTGTTTCACTTGTTTTTTCACATTATGCGTGCCCATCTCACAGCCAGAGTCACAGATCAACAGCGATGGTGATGCGTGTCTTTCCTCCAACTCGGGCCACCTCGCCTTATGTCCGCGGAAACTCAGCTGCGTTTTCTTGACCTGCCGGAGCTTGTTTTCCAGCTTCCTCCACTTGCGAACCATCGATTCATTAATCTTAAATTCTCTCGCGGCTGCTCGATTTCCATGTTCCTCCGCGTAGCTGATGGCCTTCAGTTTAAACTGTGCTTCATAAGCGTGTCTCTTTGCCATTTTCAGGGGTGTTAAAACAACGATGTTCCACATAATGCACATACCTGTCCTTTTAGACAGGTATGTGCGATTGTCCGGTATATACGATCAACGCCCACACTTCACCCTTTAGCGTTCTTGTGGTGTTCTCTACTACGTCCTCCTTACAACACACAGGGCGCACTGCACTATAGGGCGCCCCGCACTTTTTAAAGAAAATCTAAGGCTTTTATGTGCGCCTTATAGTTGCGAAAATACGGTATTTTTTTCCCCACTGCACCTCTAAGTTGGATGCCAGCTGCATTGGCTGTGGCCGCCAGGCAAGGAGTAGAAGAAGTGGAGTAGGAGGCAAAGACGATGGAAAGAAACGATGCAAAACGCAGCTGCAAGTAAAAAAAAGGAAAGAAACTTGCAGTCTGAGTTAAAGTGTCTCAGTGGCCACGGCTTAAAATGTCTGCACTTGAAGAGTACAAGGTCAGGATGGTAGGGGTTGGCTGTGATGATGACGAAGAAGAGAACACAGATGTACTAAACAAACAGTGCAAATCTTGTAAGGAATGCCCAGTCTGTTGTTATCAGATTCTGAAACGATACAACCTCTTCACAGATGCTTATCATATTCTTGGCTGGGGATACAGGTACCTTCTTACTCTGCCTGTGACACAGGTAGCATGTAAGAGAAGTTTCTCTGTTCTCAAACACATAAAAAGTAGAATAAGAAGCACACAGTCACAAGAACACCTGGAAGCATTCATGCTTATGACTACAGAGAAAGACATCCTCATCTCCCTTGACAATGACTTGATCATAGACAGAGTTGCAGAAAAAACCGACCTCTTGAAGAAAATACGTATCCCCCAACATTGAGTAAGGTGAGTATTCAAGTTAACCTGCATACTAAAACCTCTTTACTTTATTTACCATAACTCATACAGTACTATGTGTTGTGTGTTTCCAATAACCATTTTGTATTGGTTCAGCCAGAGGGACTGCAGTATGTTGAGACCTCCATTACTATGTGAGTATTCAAGTTAATCTAGAATAATATACTTTTAATACAACATCTAGTCAACATCAGCACTGTTGCTATAATTTTGATGTTAACTCAATATTTACAACCATACCTTCATAGTACAAGACATCACACCACTTCTTGTTTTACTATGAGACACTATCATACAAGAAATACACCTTTAAAAGTTATCACCTACATTTTAAAATATTCTATTAAAAAACAACAAATATGACAGAAAATATTACATTTATAGATGCATGTTATTATCTATATATGAGATATGTTTCACTTATATTTTTATTTTTTGTAAGCCTACACTGGCTGTTTTAGTGGAAGTACAATGTATAGTTTATTGATACCTAGCCAATATAATCCACTTGAAATGCTTTACTCAACAACCTTACCTGACTAAATCTAGGCCAGCTGAATTGATATTCGGTGATTTTAAGGACACACATTTTACTCCAAGCTGAACCCAGACAGCTATTTATTTTACCATGTATTTATTTCATTACTAATTTCATAACCAATTTGATTCATGTACATTTGAACAAATTGAGTTCTGTAGGGTTAAGGATGCGAGGAAACCCATTATTTCAAAAATATAGTGTTGAGGTTTACTTCTTCTTGACCTCACCGATCCTTTTGATATCCCAGCTGAAGAAGAGTCCGCGGCTGCCCTGTGTCCCCCTCAGTAGTTTTCCACTAATTCTATTGTTGTGGGGGTTGTCCTCTCCCCAGGCTAGTAACTGTAACTCTCATTTTACAAAAGGCAGACCCCCACTGTCAATAAATTCTTTCCTCCATACAGAGACACGCCAAAGTTTATAGATAAACCTACTGATTTGGCACGTTAGAGGTCAGGGTTCAGCAACTCAATGTCCTTCTTGAGAGCTTTAAGGTCGCATGAAATGCTTCGAGCACACAAATCCACTAT
This sequence comes from Diplotaxodon limnothrissa, assembly GCF_057381915.1. Lineage (NCBI taxonomy): Eukaryota > Metazoa > Chordata > Actinopteri > Cichliformes > Cichlidae > Diplotaxodon > Diplotaxodon limnothrissa. The sequence continues at coordinate 19,024,164 of NC_140612.1, forward strand.
TGTCCTTAAAACAGGGGTTGACAAAGTCATTCTAACAAAATCAACACTTACGAATCATTTTCTGTTCCTCTGATCTCCAGCTGCCCCCTATTATCTAAGCAAACCTAAGTACATTGTATTGTAATCATTGTTTTATTGTACTCACAATAGACACAGACTTTGCAAAATGTCCCAAATTCAGCAGCAGTGCTGAACATGTTGCAAACAGCTCCACATTTTCCTCCCTCTGTACCTGGATAGTTCCTGCAGCACCAAAGAACTCCACCTGTCCCGCTCCTCATCATGTTCTGCGTTATGATTTACTATTGCGTTTGTGTTTCCATGAGCTTAAAATCTGCTTTTATTATCAAGCGAGTGAACCATGATGCATGTTTACAGTCATAGTTAGGATATCACTAATGATTAGCTTCAAATTGACCTCAAATTATTAAGCTATAGGAGCACACTGAGGTTGAACAAGGCACAGGCCTTAATCACACAGTGAGAGACACTGCAAATTTCTTTTAGTTTTATTTTGGGATGTAATGTTAAAATTTTAGCTTTAACTTTTTATTCTTGCCTGATGACAATAAAGCAAACTGACAGTTTCAATTAAAAATGTAGTTTTTAAGGTGCACTTGAGTCCCTTACTGTGAAAAATGGCATGAGTTAATATACATTTCAAAATAAATAAAGGTGCATGTCTGCTAAATTTCCAAGTACACAAGTTGTTAATAACGCATCAAGAAGGAGGTTTGCTCAGAGAGAAGTGTGTGGCTCTTAAAAGAGCCTTTGTTTTTTTTGTTGAAACAGAGCGTTTTGCGTTTACTTGGCCTTGGCGGGCTTCTCGGTCTTCTTGGGCAGCAGCACAGCCTGGATGTTGGGCAGCACACCACCTTGAGCGATGGTGACTCCCCCCAGGAGCTTGTTAAGCTCTTCGTCGTTGCGCACAGCCAGCTGCAGGTGACGTGGGATGATGCGAGTCTTCTTGTTGTCGCGGGCCGCGTTGCCAGCCAGCTCCAGGATCTCAGCGGTCAGGTACTCGAGCACAGCTGCCAGGTAAACGGGCGCACCGGCTCCCACACGCTCCGCATAGTTGCCTTTGCGCAGCAGTCTGTGGACACGACCCACGGGGAACTGAAGCCCGGCACGAGATGAACGAGTCTTGGCCTTAGCTCTGGCTTTGCCTCCAGTCTTTCCGCGTCCACTCATTTTGACAGGTTCTTCTCTTCGTAGTATCAACACTCAAAAGAAATGTGGCCTGATCGGCTCAAAGCCTCGCTTATATTCCCGCAGAGCGCGCGCAGCTTCGTCACGCACCAATCGCAGAGAGGCTTGCGGCAGCGCGCAATTTCAATGCACTTTTCTCCAATGAGAAGCACACACCGAGGCGGGGCGGTGCTCCTCTGAACGGTGCTGAGCACCACGTGGAGCCCCTCACCAATCACGAGCCGGAGCGGCACCGCGTCACAGACACACACAGTTTAAGAGCAGCGAGTCTCCTCTGTTTGCTACAAAATCTGCTCGTATCACAGAAGAAGAAAAGTGAGAAACAATGGCAAGAACCAAGCAGACCGCTCGCAAGTCTACTGGCGGCAAAGCCCCCAGGAAGCAGCTCGCCACCAAGGCTGCCCGTAAGAGCGCCCCGGCCACCGGAGGCGTCAAGAAGCCTCACCGTTACAGGCCCGGTACCGTGGCTCTGCGCGAGATCCGCCGTTACCAGAAATCCACCGAGCTGCTCATCCGCAAGCTGCCCTTCCAGCGCCTGGTCCGCGAGATCGCTCAGGACTTCAAGACCGACTTACGCTTCCAGAGCTCTGCCGTTATGGCTCTGCAGGAGGCCAGTGAGGCTTACCTGGTCGGTCTCTTCGAGGACACCAACCTGTGCGCCATCCACGCCAAGCGGGTCACCATCATGCCCAAAGACATCCAGCTGGCTCGCCGCATCCGCGGAGAGAGAGCTTAAGCTACTCGTTCACCTACAAACAACGGCTCTTTTCAGAGCCACCTCCCTCCCACCAAGAGCTCGCTCCTTTCTTACTATTACATCAATATTATACTCACACTTTAATCTTCATGCTCTTTCTATACCAGAAACTACAGTCGGCATGAACGTGGAAATCACTGACTTCAGTTACAAAAATGAAGCTTTTTTTAATTTTTGTATGATACCTGATTTATATGAAATATGGCTGAAGTAAACTAAAGTCTAAAATTCTTAGTCATTTGTTTAATAGTAATTTGACATTATATAATTCACATATAAAACTATGAATTGTAATTTTAAATGGTTTAAAAGCATGTAGAACAGCATATGTAGGCAAGTATATTTCTCCTCTTTTTATCAAGAAGCAAAGACAAAAGCAGGGCAGGGTTCGGTGGTTGAATCATCCGTCCCCACCAATGCCAAACCTACACCCACGCCAGGATCGTCCCCGCTACCTGCAGCTGGCCATCCGCAACGACGAAGAGCTGAACAAGCTGCTGGGCTGAGTGACAATTGCTCAGGGTGGTGTGCTGCCCAACATCCAGGCCAAGAAGACTGAGAAAGCTAAATAAAATCCCGCGACTGTCCTCAACCAACTACACTTGCTTAAAGTAATTAAACTAAATCTTTAATCCATAGGTGTCAAACTCATATTCACACTAGAACTGAAGTGGGACAGCCCTGTTACGGTAGTCTCAGTGTGTGCAACACATTTAGCTGTTTTACTACATGAATAAAAATCTGACTGACTTAAATTGTAAAGTTATTAGACTTTTCTTTTTATAAACTTGCTGTAAAAACAGAAATCTGTGTAGTAAGAGCATAAACATTGTCTGTTCCTTAAAGTAGTTGCACTAAAACGTAAAAACAAGACAGCTGAGTAGATTAAAGAGGTTCAGACTTATAATAATAATTATAAATCACTACAAACTCTCATTTAGGTCTGAGATTCATTTAGACCATGCCTATTCAACTACGAAGTTAGTTGGGCCAGATTTTCAAACCGAGGAATTTATCTGGGCCAGATATTTTTTTTGAAGCCAGTAAGCAGCAGATCATGATCAATTTCAAACCCACACAACTGTACTGAAAAACAAGTATTTATTTTATTCCTTTTCCCCTATAAATCTGGTGGTGACCTCTGACAAATGCACACCAAAAAAAGGAGCTATAACTAAACTATTTTTTGCACATTTGAAATAATAATAATAACAAAAAACATTTTGATAATTCCCTTTAAAATTAAAGTAAATATTTCGCTGACCATTTTCCTGCCATGGATGGAGCCCCATCGGTCACAAGTATACAGACACGCTTCATATCCAGACCATTTTCCTCAAAAAGAGCTTAAATCTTCTCAAACATCATTTCGCCAGCTGTGTGTCCCTCTAACGGTAGTAAACCGAGCAATTTCCCATCCAAAAAAACGGACATATATGCATAACTGTGCATTATCAGTTCTGTCTGATCTCCTGCTATAGACATTACATCAGTTTTCTTCAGGTCATCGAACAGCATTTCAAACTCGTCTGACGCCAGAACTTCAACTCTACGAATATTTGAACTGTCCTACAGGGGTACGTTTTTAATAGCAGATGTCACACTCACTTTTCACCGCATCCACCACGGCCAGCATGCAGTATTTCACTGTTTCAGAATCTGTGAAAGGCCTTTTCTTCTTCGCCAAGAAGCAAACACGAAGGGAAGATGCTGCAGCTCTCTCTTGGGCTGTACAGGACCCTCACCATGGTAGTACAACTCCGGTTGTAAGATTATTAAACTCGGTAAAACGAATAAGTATTTGTCAGTCCGGGCAGGGTTAAACCGACAGTTTTCATTGTCAATTTTGCGCTTTTGGAGTGAGAAAGACATGCTGTTGTCGCATCATATATTACGATGATTTTTTAATATGTTTACATCACCGTGCATTGTGGGTTAAATATTGCTAGGCTACTAAGAGTGTTGCATTCACAGTCTACACTACGCTGTAGGAATTTTTAATTTTTTTAAAAATTAATTAATTTTTTGCGTTTTCTCTGTGTTTCTGCCAGGACCACAGGCAGGTTGCTTCTGGGCCGCATTTGGCCCGCGGGCCTCCATTTGAATAGGCTTGATTTAGACCGACAGCGAGCCACAGCTGTGTGCTACATGCAAACACACTTTGTGTGTGGTGTATTTTCTGTAATTCTGATCTGCTCCTTCAAAGGAGCTTTTTTAAAATGTTTTTAATTTATTTTTTAACCTGGAAGCACGTCAATTGAACGTAGACAAGCTGACAAAACTTCTTGATTGCGATGTGGGTCATTTCATCACAGATCATTTACAGTTCCCTTTGATACTTTGTTTGCAGTTTAAACAGACATGCTGAATTTCAAGTCCATAAAATCTGGGTACTAAAACATATCTTTGATAGTGTTCCTTGTATGAAGGTTATGTCAGGATTGTAGGCTGAGTAAGCCTGTGGAGAAAGAAAGATCACACAGAATTGTTGCATTGATATGATTGGTGAAAATGATATTTCAGGCAGACATCAGGAAGAAGTTTCAAAAGCTTCTTAGAGCTCCATCCACTCATGTCCACCATGTACTAGACCAAAGGTGGGTTGGTTATCTTTAAAAAAAGAAAAAAAAAAAAAAGAAAAGAAAAAACCCTATTAAATAAGCACTTCTGCTTTAAGCGAATTTCTGGCAAGAAGACATTTACAAATAAACCAAAAAAAAAAAATTAGTGAAATCTATCGTTTGGTCTATGAGTGTTCACACTCCTGCTATAGGTGAGTTTTAATAAACAGTGGTATTGAATAGGTCTGTAACCTCTGAAGTTCAGTTTGTGGTTATGTCAGTTATTGTAATTTTGTGAAGAAAAGCACACATTAGAAACACCTTAATCTTATAGCCTATAGAAAGATTAAGTCACTGTAATATGTTGGGAATGTGAGTCGGTAATAGTTTGTGAAGTTGCAACATACTATTGCTTCAGAAGTCAGTGGGGGATACTGGCAGGTAGTTACTAATATTTTCAGGACTTCCTTCCAAATTATGACAAAAACAACAAGATTGTAGAACAAAGCTCTTAAAGTGAAGTGTGTGGCTCTTAAAAGAGCCGTTGTGTTGTAGAGTCGAGCTGTGGATTTAACCTCCGAAACCATACAGAGTGCGACCCTGCCTCTTCAGAGCGTACACCACGTCCATGGCGGTCACAGTCTTCCTCTTCGCGTGCTCAGTGTAGGTAACAGCGTCACGGATCACGTTCTCGAGGAACACCTTGAGCACACCACGGGTCTCCTCGTAGATTAGACCGGAAATACGCTTCACACCGCCACGGCGGGCCAGACGGCGGATAGCGGGCTTGGTGATACCTTGGATGTTATCACGAAGAACTTTCCGGTGACGTTTAGCGCCTCCTTTTCCGAGTCCTTTGCCTCCTTTGCCGCGTCCACTCATTTTCTCGAAGCCGTGTAGAAACACTACTGGAGAACGAGCAGCCAGCCCCGTAATTTAAAGGCAACTTGCGGACGTGATTGAGAACAGCCAAGTATTGGCCCAACTTCAGCTTCTCACAGGCTAGTCGCATTTCCGGGTTGGGAAAGCAAACATCTGCTCTCGGTGCACTACGTCATTGAGTTACTGGTTGTGAATTGATTTAGACTGAAATTGGAGATAGCTACTCTGTTGTAACACTGGGAGCTGTGCTTAAACAGTTTATAGATGCTAGTGATGGGGTTTCTGGCTCTTTTTAGAGAACCGGCTCTTTCGGCTCGGCTCACTAAAAAGAGCCGGCTCTGAACCGCCTCTTCAGGTTGTTTTGTTGCTCTAATTTATTATTAACAACAATATACAATTATGCACAAAAGGAATTACTAATATAAAATACGTGGTTTTATTTATATGTGTTGATATATAAATATATGCTGTGGACCGAAGAGACAAAACAGTACACACTCCAAAACACATTTCTAGCGTTAACTGAACTTCCAAAACAGAGCTACCGAGATCAATTAAATAACACAATTGAAAGCTCATCACATTCGAGTGCTTTGTGCTCGGCAACATGATAGACCCTGTGCTAAAACACAGCTCGCGATGAGGAGCCGGCTCGCGTCGTTCACGTCAAAGATCTGGCTCTAAGAGCGATTTCGTTCGCGACCGATGCAGCCAGCCAACTTGGTGAATCTGAGGTGATCGTTTTGGAACAACAAGGAAAAAAAAAAAAAAAAAAAAAAAAAGTGAAATTATTAAAATGGGAACGCTTTAGTTCCTGGTCTCGTCAGGTCATCCTGCACATTAAGCTATGCCTCTTTTGCACAGTGAAATGGCACACACTCTATACGACAACATTAATAATCAGTGTGTTATAGATTGTAATTCACATTGTAAATGTTAGCGCGGGGGGTGTGATTAGAGGATAACTCTTAAGTTGGTGTGGCTCTTAAAAGAGCCGTTTTATGAAATACTGGAGGTTTACTTCGCCTTCTCAGTTTTCTTAGGAAGAAGCACGGCCTGGATGTTGGGTAGCACACCACCCTGAGCGATAGTCACTCCACCCAACAGCTTATTCAGCTCTTCATCGTTACGGACAGCCAGCTGCAGATGACGGGGAATGATCCTGGTCTTCTTGTTGTCGCGGGCAGCGTTTCCTGCTAGTTCTAGAATCTCAGCGGTCAGATACTCGAGCACAGCCGCTAGATACACTGGTGCTCCAGCACCAACGCGCTCTGCGTAGTTCCCCTTCCTCAACAGCCTGTGAACACGACCGACAGGGAACTGAAGCCCGGCTCGTGAGGAGCGAGACTTTGCCTTAGCTCTCGCTTTGCCGCTTTTGCCACCACGTCCAGACATGTTTAAATCTTTTTCCGTTTGCCGAGGAGAAAAAGGCTACTGTGTAGCAGCAGAGTCTCACTTTATATCGACGCCATCGGCCTCTTCCTGATCGCTCATTGGCCAGCTTGCGCTTCAGCGGGATGGTCCAATCAGAAACAAAAACGTAGTCCACTCTGTGACAAACAAGATCTCAGGGAAATGTGAAACACAAAGGACTTCGAAAAATACACTAGGTTGTAAGATTATATTTACATTGTATACTCATACAATGTAAAAAGGATACGAAGACCAAGGTTATTACAATAAACTAGAGCCAAATAAAAACTGTTTGATACAGCACTGACAATAAACATTCGCACAAAAATTAGAAATAAATAAAAATAAGGATGATTTTTTTTTGTTTTTTTTCTGCCTGTGTATTTACATTAGGAGGCTTCAGTCCACATGTACATCAGCATTTTTTTCTTTTCTTTTTTTTGCTTTTACTTTGAAAAATAATCACATGAAAACACAAAAATGTCTTAAGGTTGATCGATATAAGATAATTGTAACTGAAGGACATTATGTTCAAAGGTTCTCCTGATCAGTGGTATTGTTAGTTCTGTTTCCTTCAGTGAATGATGAATTCCAACTCACCCCGGCGTATGTTGACCACTGAGGGTGAAGAAGCTGGATGAGCATCTCCAAGGGTGGAGCACCTCTCCAACAAGCTTAAGGGTGGAGCACACACTCTGGGTCATGGACAAATTGCTTCTCTAAGTGGAGGAGTTTAAGCGTCTTGGCATCTTCGGGTCTAGGGGGAGTTATTCTGGTTTTTTTTGTGGTGAAGCAAGAGCTCAGTATGACTGGCTGATCTCTGTACCTGGGTCCAGCTTTGTGGACAACTTTGTACTTCTTTTTTGAAGTCCACTTGCAATCGTAGGATGGCCTCTGTGGCCCAGACCCATAAGTAAAAGAAAATGTATGGATGAATATTTTTATTTAATATGAACAAACCCCTGTAGGAATAACAATTATGATAAAAGTAAGAAAATGTTGTTACTTTTTTAATATTAACAAAGTCAATAGATACTTTGTGTTATTAAAATAAAAAATGAAAAGTTAGGGTAGCAAACATTCATAAATAATGTCTGTGTTCTTTGCAAGCTCCTTTGATTCATAAATAATCCACTGCAGAGCAGCCACATGTGCACTGTGAAGTTGATATTTCTGATTCAACTTCACATGGAGTGGAACAGAAGAGGAAGAGGAACATAAGAGTAATCCGGTTAAAGTGAACATAACAGAAGTTGAACTTTATCTTCTCTTAAAGAGAAGGCCCTGGTGTCTGACAGTAGAGTTGAGTGGAGTAGAACAGAGTAGAGTGATGGAGCCTTCCCAACATCCTCCTGATTGGCAGTGAGATGTCGGCCATCTTGGATTGTAGCGGGGAAGAAGGATTGATGCGGTGAGCTCCTTTTTTATTGCTTTAAAATCTTTTTTCGGGAGTTTCGGGTCTGAGGGTCCTTTAAATGAACCCGAGTTTGTGTGCTCGCTGCAAAGACCCAGCTGGTGAAGGGCGCAGTCGGGAACAGTACGGCTCTGAACGGCGCGGCCCGGTTTCAGTGCTTTTTGTTGTTGTTTTGGGGAACTAACAGCGGAGGCGCAGCAGGCCCAAACACGGACAAAAGCACACCTGCCCGCAGTTCTCCTCTCAGCCCCATTTTCTGTCCGTACAGCAGCGTCTATCCCGGTGTTACCGAGTCGTTAAACCGTAATTTAACGACCTCCGGGTTTCCAATTAGATGCTTTTCTACGTTCACATAAATGCAACAGCTAGCTTAGCTTCTATGCTAACAGCCCCATGTATTCCTATGACAGAAGCTGCTAGCCTGTGTGCGTTGCTCAGCTAGATAGCTGTAGCGTCTGACACATTTTTAACGCTAAAGAGATAACGCTTGCTGATAACTGCTGTTTCCTGGAGACCTGCAGTCAAATAGCAGCACACGGCGGGACAAGCCGGCTCATTTAGTTCTGTCAGGAAATTCTAATATTGGAGTTAACGCTAATCAGACACACTAGCAGCGCTAGCCTTAGCGCTCTAAGCTAAAATTAGCCGTTTTTGCGACACTGCTGCGCCTTCAGCGCCGCTTAGAAACGAGACAGACAAGACAGGCAGACGACTGGGCTTCGGCTGCAGGGATAAAAGGAAAGTTTGTGAGGTTTTTAACTCGTTATAAAACCTCAGAACCGAGCAGGATCTCAGCTAGCCGTTGTTAGCTGGGATTGCACCTGCTTTAGGAGGCGTCGCTTATCTCTGTTAGCATCGCTTTGTGTTTTAGTGGAAGGTTTGACACATTATGGAGATTAGCTGGTGCTTTATGTTATGAGATGTGATGTTTTGATATTACTTTTGGCTAATGTGCAGTTTGTCCTCACAAACACACCAGTCTGGTTGTTGATCAGTGATTTAGTAGTGGAGGCTTTTACTGTAAAAAACAGAAACGTCCAGCAGACTTCTTTCACTCTGAAAGTTAAAAGAACTAAGCGTTCAGAGGCTTAAAGATGTGTAGTCGGTTGATTTTCTGTAGTTGTTAAACAGTGGAAGCTTTCCTCTGTCTTTGTAATTAAAACGTATTCTGGGAAGTATGAGGAGCTGTGGTGGGATACACACCTTTGTCAGTGTTTTAGTTTTGAGCCTTTTTGGTTTGGATGCTTTCAACCTAGGTTCATCTTTTAAAATGGGTCCAGCTTTGCAGATTTGTTTGTGGTGACAGTCTTAATTCAGATCAGAGTCTACAGCTGCAACTGCTTCACTCAAGACTCAACAACTCAATTTTTATTAGTGGTTTAGTCAGTTTCTTCTTTCCCTGCTCTCACTGTGAATAAAATCAGGAACCATCAACGCTTAAACTTGTACTAGTCCTTTTCTGCAGTGCTTTAGCTGCCCTGAAAGTTTCTGATCAAGTAAGATCACACCTCTGATATTTTGTTTATTCAAAACATTTTACATGCCACAGACATTAAAACCTTTGTGTTTTGACCAGGTGTTTCCCCAGATTAGGTGTGTTTTTGTCACATCTCCGTCTTTGTAACCTGATCTCTCTGTGCATGAATTTGAGAGGGGTGTGACCGGATGATATTACACTGTGCACTAGCACCTGTAATGTCACTTTCGGTGCATGCTGCTTAACCAGAACTTAGCATTTAGCCTAAAAGTGAGTTCACATCCTCATACAGAGTGAGACGAGAGAAGGAAATGGTATTAATCCAGTTTCTGATAACAGGTTACCCTGCCATAGATGCAGTAAAAGCCTCCCAAGCATCTGTGTCTTTTGAGCTTTCAGTTAAAGCAAATATTTAAAACCTGAAGAGAAATGCTGCTGATGTAGTAGCAGCTAAATGGCTCCAAACTGCTGATCAGGGATCAACTGATCTGTTTGGATCACACATCGGCCTCAGAAGCCTGGATCGGGTATCTCTCTCAGTTCAGCCTTATTCTCTGTTTACTTTGCTGCGAGGCAGCAGGTGAGCACAGCTATTACACACCTGCTGCACCAACATACTTTCTAAAAAAGGTCTTACTTTAACACTTAAACTGTTATCATGGCTGAAAATGTTCAGAGAAGCTGCTAAAACATGTTTTTAAGTTTGTATTTTTTTGCTCTGACAGTAACACAACATGTTGTTCACAGCATTAATATTGCCTCTCTGCGCCACACTGAGTGAGGAGGTCCACCACAGTGCGACTCAGAGGAGAAACAGTAAACATCAGCTCACAGACACATTTATATCAAGGAAACCTCACAGAGAGGAGTGTAGCTTATTGATTTTTCACTGCTGTCAGCACAACACACAGGGAAGATACTGAAACCTGATCCAGATGTTGGAGTTGGGATCAGGCTGAAAAACATTAAAATGTTCAGTTATTTGTTTGTTTTTGGCAGAAAATGATAAGAAGTATCTTTAAAAACAAGCTTAAAACAATTACATAAAAATCTAAACGTAAGCAGTGCAGCTCAGCCTGTAAACCTGAGATTAAGCAGTGAGACTAAATATTATATGAATTTTGTTTTTCTTTTTAAAAATTGAATTTCAATTTTTTGTGTGTTTTGTGAGTCATGCAAAAGTCGTTCCTGAATGAGACTCTGAGCACGCTCAGAAGCAGGTTTCTGGTTTCAGAGCATGAAATGTTCCATGACAGTGAATGACTTCTGTCCAGGTATGACTGGTCTGACTGTTTCCCGTCGTCTTGTCTCCTAGGTGACACGCGGCATGTTTGGTGCTAACCGGAAGAAGTTTATGGAGGGAGGGATAGAGAGTGACTACCCGGACGACTCCAGTCTCTACTACAGCCAGCAGTCCATGTTCCCTCCTCACCGTGCGGACAAAGACGTGAGTCCTGCACGTTCAGCAATCATTACGGTTTATTAGGTCTGCTCGATTATGGCAAAAATGATAATCATGATTATTTTCACTGAAATTGAGATCTCGATTATTTGACGATATTTATTTAACAATAACAATGTATTGAATAATGACTTTAAAGATTGTCAAAAAAATATAAAATAGTGTGCAAATACTGATAACAGTGCAAATGTTTGCAATATAAAAAATAAATGAAAAATGTAAACATCTATGTTTAGTGAACTTTGCAGTGTTGCTCTGTGGTGCAGCTACGACACTGTAGCAAAGTTTACACACTATGTCTACTTGATCCACGTCTGACTCCGCGAACCCATAATGTTTCCACACCACTGAAGTTTTTTTTACCTCTCTTTTCAACCAACGGCAGTCACTCTCCTCTCCAAATAACTTCTGCTTAGCTTTCTGAGCTTCCCTCGGGTCCTCTTAATCAGTGGTCCCCAACCCCCGGGCCTCGGACCGGTACCGGTCCGTGAGTCATTTGGTACCGGGCCGTGAGAGTTGAGGCTCAGGTGTGAAATGTATAGTTTTCAGGGTTTTTATCGGTTTTCAGTGTTATTTTGTTATCGTTTACTTGGTTTTCCTTGGTCTTTTCACGTGTGTTATGAATAAATTTTCTTTTTTTTCGGTACCGGTACTAGTTTTATTTGTTGTATTTATCCGCGACACCTTAAAGGCCGGTCTATGAAAATATTGTCGGGCATAAACCGGTCCGTGGCGCAAAAAAGGTTGGGGACCGCTGCTCTTGTGACACGTGTTCGAAATGCAGAGAGGTCCGCTCGATTTGCCACACAGAGCAGCGCGAGAGTAAAGCACGAGGGAGGGGCTAATAATCGGCTCAGTCATTTTTAATGATCGTTGAAAGCCCAGATCGTAATCGAGATTAAAATTTGATTAATTGAGCAGCCCTACGGTTTATAATTATTGTCAAAAACTGCATTTGAGGGTTTGGACATGCTCAGCCAGTCAAGAAACTTCAGAGGCGTTTTATGGGTCTTGCACATGTACATAAGGCATAGTGCCCCATGGCATTACATTTCATTCACATGTGTGAAATTCAGTATCCTCATGTTAAAAAAAAATGCCCTAAATCCAAGTGGAAGTACACAGTATTGAATATAAGATGATATCTTGGGGCCGTTTTTGTCACTTTTTCCAGGTGTTGTACTTCATGCACTAGAAAAAGAAGTATGTCTCAATTTTTCCAAATGATAAAGAAATATGCTGCAATAAATAAAAGAAATCTGTCAGCATAATTCTTATTAGGAAGAAAATGTGTAAAATTACAGAAAAAAAATCTTCTTGTAGCTCATTGGCTAGACTGTCCAGAAAATGTCAGTTTTAAAATGTCATTTAAAAAAATCTGAAATTTCTATACTTAGTATTGAAAAAACAGAAACTTTCCAGTCATTTAGTTGTTTATTTATTAATTAATTACTTTAATTTAGTATGAACGGCTGTTGGGGAGGCTTCTATCAGCAGGAAAAGCGCATTAAAGTACATTTAAAAGTGCAAACATTTAAGCCCTCCTTCACATTTTCCAAACCCATTGAGTGGCCAGGCCAGGTTATGCCAGGCCAATCCTGCTCCCCAGGCCTTATATTTGATACCGCTGTCCAAGGGGGTGAGAGCTCTGTGTGAAGCAACTCGAGCAAAAACAAAGAAAAATGAGTCTCTTGTTGTAAAAACAGCACACAGCTCGTCTCCCTGTCATCTCTGCCCTCTTCTATTCATCCTCACTTTGTCCTCACTGCCCGGGGATGCAGCACAGAGCCCTTCACAGCTTACCTGAGTGGTTGACAGTAACAGAGCATGCTGCTGCATCTGCAGCTGCTGTGTGTGTTTCTGTGTTTTGATCTGTGTGATTGTGTGTTTGTCCTCCTCAGATGCTGGCGTCTTCCTCTGCCTCCTCTACGGGTCAGCTGTCACAGCTCGGAGCCAGCCTGTACGGCCCGCAGAGTAAGACGGACAGGCACTGACCTGTTTCTGCTGAATAATGTCGACTCATTACTGTGATGTTATCTCAGAGAAAACGTGGGAGAGTCAACCTCGTTTTTCACGCTTGTCTGCTTGCTCTCTCTGTAGGTGCATTGGGGTTTCCCATGCGAGGCATGAACAGCAGTGCAGCTCCTCCATTGAGTCGCAGCGGGCTGAACCAGTCTGCCGGTCAGCTCTCCAGTACGCCCAATGCCGGCTCGATGCACACGCCCCCCTCACCCAGCAGGTACCCCTCACACTGTGTGCTCTCATTATAAGAACTCTCTGTCAGTGTCTCTGCTTCTTCTTCAAACCACAAACTTCTTCCTGCAGGGGAATACTGCCCATGAGCAGCCGGAGTGTGCTCAATCACAACCAGCAGGTGGGGGGTCCAACGGGGCAGTCAGGTGGGATGGGAGGCGGAGAGCGTGGAGGTGGAGGAGGGAGGAGCGGCAGTATGGGGAGTCCCAGCCGGTCGTCACCCAGCATCATCGGGATGCCCAAACAGCAGCAAGCACGGCAGCCGTTTACCATCAACAGGTAACTCGCATCACTGCGGTCCAGATGTGACCTTTGACCTGTGTTGTTAGAAAGGAAGGTTTTCAGCAGCACATCTGGACCGTGTGATGGAGACGAGGGTTCAGGAATGTTTATGATTATTTATGATTTGAAATGATAGAGAGGAAGAGCTCATAATGGCAAAAACCTGTATGAAATTTACGCAAAACCTGTGTGTGTGTGTGTGTCAGTATGTCAGGGTTCGGGGTGAACAGGAATCCAGGCTTCATGAACAACTCGCTATCCAACAACATCTTCAATGGCACAGGTAACAGAGTGACATCAGAATTTTAAAAAATCTGTCAGCTGTTACCCAACCTGCTGTAATGTGACCTCTCTGAACTCGTTTCAGACGGCAGTGAGAATGTGACGGGGTTGGACCTGTCAGATTTCCCGGCATTAGCTGACAGGAGTCGGAGGGATGGAGGTTCGAATCCCACCCCACTGCACAACCCGCTGACCGGTCGAGCTCCCTACGGTAATACAGAAGGGACATTTATCTGTTTGTGTCCGTTTGTCTAATATAGAGTTGTCCTTTAATTCTACGCAGTGGTCTAGACTTTACAAAAGTCAAGCAGCCAATAAAATGTAAAGAAAATAAAACCATTTATGGAGCTGTTAGAATATTTGCTTTAACTTCAATTGAAGCATGCTGGGGGACAGTGATGAGAAATACGGAACGCTTATTTTAGTGGATTTTCTTCCTTGTTTTATAGTAAACTGAATATTTTCAACCGTTGGTCAAACACAATAGATATTCAATAAAAACCTTTAAAAGTCTTACATTTGCTGCTGATCAGTGTGTCTTTCTGTTGTGTGTTTTGTTAATGTCCTGCAATTGGTCACTTTCTCCAGTTGGCATGGTAACCAAGCCGTCCAGTGAGCAGTCGCAGGACTTCTCCATCCACAACGAAGATTTCCCAGCTCTCCCAGGGCCAAACTACCAAACAAAAGACCCCACCAGCACCAACGAAGACAGCAAAACGGTGACATTTCTGTCTCTCTCCGTCATCCGCTTTCTGCTTCTTTAACTTCCCAACTCATCCTCATTTGTCCCGTCTGTCTCCATCCAATCAGAATCTGAACTCATCGGGAAAGCCAGCCTCTAACTCAGATGGTCCAAAGTTCCCCGGCGATAAGAGCTCTGCACCGAGCAACAACAACCAGCAGAAGAAAGGGATTCAGGTGCTTCCTGACGGTGAGACAGTTCAATCAGATAATCGCTCAAAAGCCAGACATCAGCTGATCTTTGTTTCTGAATGTTAACCCTGAAAATGTTTAGAGTCATCTCTTTGAGAATTTAAAGAGAAAGGAAATGAATGGGACATAAGAGCTTTATTAGTTTATCACAGACTCGAGATAAAATAAGAAAAGCTTAATTTGTCCTTACTGTAGGGAAATACTTTTGTTTCAGCGGCTGAAACTATAATGGAACATGTAAAATCATAAATGTTGTCATCAGATGATGAGTCTGCCAAACAAATGCAGTTTTATGTTGCTATGAAAGGGTTTAATAGGTTTCTGAATACCCAGCTGTGACGTGTTTAACCAAATTAAAAAAGGCCGGAACTGAAAATCGTTAATGTGAATTTAATCTGTGTATTAAAAGAACCTCCGAACACTTTCATCCTCCTTATTTCCCCTCCGTCCTCATCATCCCCAGTCTGTCACAGCAGATAGCTTCCCCACCCTCAGCCTGATGCTGCAGGTGGATTTTGTCTTAAAAGGGAGCTCTTCCTTTGCACTGTTTTTTTTGTTTTGCTTTTGTTCGTCTCATTTAATTAACTCAAAACCATTAGACGGAGATTTTCTTATCTTTGAGTGAGTTTGGGTAAAAAAACAAGCAGGAGAGATTTTAAGCTAATCCGTAATCCTCTGTTGTCTTTGTGTCCCAGGGCGAGTGACCAATATCCCTGGTGGCATGGTAACAGACCAGTTTGGAATGATTGGCCTGCTGACGTTCATCCGGGCGGCGGAGACCGACCCCGGCATGGTCCACCTGGCGCTGGGCTCAGACCTCACCACACTTGGCCTCAACCTCAACTCGCCTGAGTACGAGTCGCACATGCAAATGCGATTTATAGTTGGAGACGAGCGGCGTCTTTAAAGTTTTTTTTTTTTTGAATGGCCGCAGCAGCAGCTGAATGACCTGTCACTGTTCTCACACTCAGACCCTCTCTCTCTCCCTCTCTCTGTCAGGAATCTCTATCCTAAGTTTGCATCTCCGTGGGCATCGGCTCCATGTCGACCGCAGGATATAGGTGAGTTTAACACCAACCTGGAAGTAGTGACTGAGGCTATGTCCACACTAAATGCGTTTTTGTTTTCTCCCCGTTTTGGCCTCCTGTCCACATTGAGACCGCGTTTTTCGCTCGAGGAAAACACAGCGTTTTAAAAATGCTCTCGAAAACGCAGAGATTTGAAAACGGTGTGATGCAGTCAAGTGGCCAATTAAACTAAACGGAGGGCATTATACAGCAGTTGTTTTGTTTGCTCTCAATTTTAAAGATTTTAAAGATTAATTAAAGATTAAAATTAATCAATTAAAGATTAATATCAGTTTGTACATGCTTCAGATAACTTTTCTTCAAATTCTTTAATTCTCAATTGCTTTTGCAACTTTGTACTTTTGTGTTACTCGCAGCAACAACTCCACCTCATTGTTAGTCTATTTAAAAAACTCTGTGATTTTCCTCGACATTTTGCCGCGACATTTCAAAGAGCCGGAAAGTAAATAAGCGGCAGACAGAAATGAGGCAGGTCGAATCTTCTTGCGTTTCACGCATGCGCAGTACTGGAACGTAAGAGTTTTCTGCCGTTTCAATATGGACGCTGTCTATATACACTGAACAAAAATATAAACGCAACACTTTTGTTTTTGCTCCCATTCCCCATGGGATGGACGTAGAGACCTAAAATTCATTCCAGATACACAATATAACCATCCCTCCCAAACAGTGGTCACAAATCAGTCCAAATGTGTGGTAGTGGGCACATCTGCTATATTGAGATAATCCATCCCACCTCACAGGTGTGCCACATCAGGATGCTGATCTGACATCATGAGTAGTGCACAGGTGTACCTCAGACTGCCCACAACAAAAGGCCACCCTGGAATGTGCAGTTTTTTGCGCTATTGGGGGTCTGGGGACCCAGAACCGGTCAGTATCTGGTGTGACCACCATTTGCCTCATGCAGTGCAACACATCGTCGCATGGAGTCTATCAGATTGTCAATTGTGGCCTGTGGAATGTTGGTCCACTCCACTTCAATGGCTGTGCGAGGTTGTTGGATATTCGTGGGAACTGGTACACGCTGTCGTATACGCCGGTCAAGCACATCCCGAACATGCTCAATGGGTGACATGTCCGGTGAGTATGCTGGCCATGCAAGAACTGGGACATTCTCAGCTGCCATCTGCCCTGAACAATGTGAACCATGATTCATCCGTGAAGCGCACACCTCTCCAACGTGCCAGACGCCATCGAATGTGAGCATTTGCCCACACAAGTCTGTTACGGCGACGAGCTGGAGTCAGGTCAAGACCCCGATGAGGACGACGGGCATGCAGTTGAGCGTCCCTGAGACGGTTTCTGACAGTTTGTGCAGAAATTGTTTGGTTGTGCAAACCAATTGTTCCAGCAGCTGTCTGGGTGGCTGGTCTCAGACGATCTTGGAGGTGAACCTGCTGGATGTGGAGGTCCTGGGCTGGTGTGGTTACACGAGGTCTGCGGTTGTGAGGCCAGTTGGATGTGCTGCCATATTCTCTGAAACGCCTGTGGAGACGGCTTATGGTTGAGAAATGAACATTCAATGCACGGGCGACAGATCTGGTTGACATTCCTGCTGTCAGCATGCCAATTGCACGCTCCCTCATTGCTTGTGGCATCTGTGGCATTTTGCTGTGAGACAAAACTGCACATTCCAGGGTGGCCTTTTGTTGTGGGCAGTCTGAGGTACACCTGTGCACTACTCATGATGTCAGATCAGCATCCTGATGTGGCACACCTGTGAGGTGGGATGGATTATCTCAATATAGCAGATGTGCCCACTACCACACATTTGGACTGATTTGTGACCACTGTTTGGGAGGGATGGTTATATTGTGTATCTGGAATGAATTTTAGGTCTCTACGTCCATCCCATGGGGAATGGGAGCAAAAACAAAAGTGTTGCGTTTATATTTTTGTTCAGTGTATGAACTCTGGGAAAACGACTGATACTGAAAGCGATAGTGTGGACGCAGAGCGTTTTTTAGACACAACCGCCATTTTCAAATCTATCCGGGCTAGTGTGGGTGTAGCCTGAGACCTTGAAGTCAGCATGAAAGTGTTCATTTTCTCACAGACCTGTAGAAGAGCCATTTGCTCACCATTAGAAACGATACTTTGTGAAAAATGTGAAGGCTGATGCTAAGTTTACTCTGACTTCAGAGAGGTGCTGGAACCTCTACAGGCTCAGAAACTCTGAGCGTCTGACTCTTTTTGGGACTTCAGAGGCATTTCTGTCAGTGTCAGTGCAGCAGTAAAGTGACAGATCAGCCTGCAGAGTGAATTAAAATAGACAAGCAAAATTGACCTGATATGTGAACGGCATCAGTGTATTGATGTGGTCGTACGTAAGAAACCAGCTTCATTCGAAACCTGCTCACTCCAAACAGCCAGCAGGGCGAGGAGGAGTCCTCTCGATTTCTGGACGCATTTTCACGGCTTTCCCTGAAGTTTGACTGTTAGCCCTCACTGAGTTAGATCTTTTTCTTTGACAGTGAAGAACCGCTTGGCTCCAGCCGCCCCCAGACAGCATCGATGAGCTCTTCCATTCTGATTGCTTCTTGGTTTTCACGCTGTGCAGTGAAGCAAATTTTCACCAAAGTTGGAAATTTTAACTCTTGAACACAGATTCTTCTTCAGGGTTTTTGCTGTATGTTAAAAGTTTTGGTGGCCAACAGAGGACAATCATCATGGCTGATTCAAACAGTTTTTAAACGATTTTAATTCTTAATTCTGTTTTATTTTAAAAAGTCTTTGCTTTTAATGCGTGTTTGCCAAACTCGTTTATATATATTTATAAGGACTCGTTGAGTCCTTCATCAGCAGGAAATTTAAATCTAGAGTTTTTCTGCCTCCATGTGGTCTGAACAAGTTAATGCATCATGATTTTTTTTCCAATCAGTTTTTATAATGTGAGACTGAATTTACTGAAGTTTAAATTTATTTAATTTTAGTTGCTTAAATAACATCAAAATGCTCTACGCCTGTTCATTGCATTAATTACATGCAGACCAGTTGTGCAGTTTTTCTAATGAAGCTTTTCATTTTGTCCTGTTTGTTGATTTTATCTTTTCTTTTCCTGCAGACTTCCACGTCCCCTCAGAGTATTTAACCAATATCCACATAAGGGACAAGGTACCTCCTTCACAAGACACCCCAAAGGTCCTTTACATGATTGTTATGAGACTGATCTCCTGAAAAATGTGTCCGTATTAATCTGTCTCTCTCTCTCACGTGCAGTTAGCAGCTATCAAGTTGTCTCGGTATGGTGAAGATCTGCTGTTTTATCTCTACTATATGAACGGAGGAGACCTCCTACAACTGCTGGCTGCTGTAGAACTGTAAGAGCGACCGGTCATTACTGCACCCTAATCACACTAAGTCAGTCACCACGTGGGTGGAAACTAAATTACTTTGATGTTTGGATGAGAAAATTGCTTGAAACTGAGATAAAAGTAAGATTTCATAGTTTCCTGTTGTGCTGGCGTTCAGTGCAATCAGTTTTTTAAAGAAATCCGCTCACCAGCTTCTTGTCATCACCAACAAACTCTCCACCTTTCCATACTGATCTAAAATACATCCTTCCATTTTAAGATAAGTCTGCAAATGTTTTTTTTAATGATTGAATCTATTTTTCAGAAGCTTCTCATCTTTTTAAAATGTTTTAATCTTCATTACAAATAAAGATTAAAGCATCCAAAAGAACCCCAGGCTGTCTGAAATGTCTCTCTGCGTTTATGATGGTGTACAAGCTGTTTAAAGCGATCATTTCCGCGTGTGTGTGCGTGTCCAGGTTTAACAGGGACTGGAGGTATCATAAAGAGGAGCGGGTTTGGATCACTCGAGCTCCGGGGATGGAGCCCACACTGAAGACCAACGCCTATGAGAGAGGGACCTACTACTTCTTCGACTGCCTCAACTGGAGGAAGGTGGCCAAGGTGAACGAACACACACACACACACACACACACACGCACACACACACACACACGCACACTTTAAATCAGCACCAGGATGTGTTGCCTACATTTGATCAGGTTGACAGTTCTCAGATCTTGATTTCATGAAACTGGTCCGAGTGTTTGAACACTCAGTACTAAAGACTGCATTCGTACAGCTGTGTGGTGGTAAGGGCAGCTCCTTCTGCTGCTATCCGTGTCTCAGCCTCTAAAAGAGCTCCTCAGGTGAAAAACTAAGTGAAGAAGAAGGTTCTACTACTTTTTTCCCCTCCAAGGGAGGAACAACATACAGAGATCTGATGAACTGATCATTACTGAAGTATTTTTGAGACTTCATCTCTGCGAGGAATGTTTGTTGTTTGTCCTGGATCTGTAGATCTGCTTGAAATGAGGTTCAGAACTTCTGTTTGATTTTATTGAACAAGTCTACATTTGAGAACAATTATATTCTGGAAAAAAAAGCTAACTGTTTTAATAGTAAAATGTGATTGGATCAAATAAAAATATGCATTTGTATCCCATTAAATCCAAAGCTAAAATTTCATTTTGAAAGTAAACACAGAATATGATGAACGCTGTGTACAGTCGATGACAATTTACCACTTTCCTCCTCGTTTTCAGGAATTTCATCTGGAATATGACAAACTAGAAGAGCGACCTCACGTTCCCTCCACCTTCAACTACAATCCTGCCCAGCAGGCCTTCTGATTGGCTGTCTCTCCTACTGCCTGCCTGCCATTGGCCCTCCTGACCCCATTAGGTTTTTCCACCGGCACACACTGAACGGGGAGGACATCCTGGCTCCTGTCCTCCTCTCTGAACAGACTTCATCCTTTTATTTTTTTCATATTTTTGTTCCTTCTTTACCTCATTATCGTTATTTTTTTTTTTTTTTTTGAATTTCACACTTTTCCATCAGTTTGATTTGGCTGGTCTGTGAAGTGGACCACAGACTCGATACACAGACACAAGCACTGCAAAGTGTCCATCTGATTGAGTGACTCATGTTTCTGCTCAGTCTTAAGAATCGACTATTTTTGTCTCCAGAAGCTTTTAAGAGAAACCAGATTTTAACACAGGAAGTGATCACCTTTCAGGATGGATAATTATTTCCCACTGTGTCGCACCTCTCTGAAACCTGGCGATATCTTTAACCCACTCTCTTTTATCAGGTTTATCCCCCAGCATTACAAACCAGAGCACATCATCAGACAGTCAGGAGGACATGCAATGTACATTGTAGCACTATTTCATAATAAAAGAGGAAAAAATATCCTTTTTTCCCCCCTTTGGTTCCTTTGTGTTATAAAGCGGGTTTAATTTAAAGAGACAGGTGAGAGTGCAGCAGGTGATTTCATACTGCAGGGAGGTCTTTCACAGGTGGACACGTTCCCTTTATACCTCGAGGAAAAGGCAGGAAATCTCTCTCTTTTTTTTAATTACGTTTTTTATACATATTTCACCATCTGCAGTTATTTTATCCTCCTGAGGTGGCAGCCTGTTTAAAAATGAAAAAGACATTAGGTTTTTGGGGTTTTTTTTGTCATTTGAAAGACAGAAATCTGAGGTGGCATTTAAGAAAACCGATTTGTCTTTCTGGATGATAATGGCGTTAAATTGGAAATCTGGTGAATGCCATTTCAGATTTATCTACTACAAATCTTGTTTTCAGCTTTTTCAAGATGGAGAAAAAAGAAAATAGTTTCTTTTTCTTTTTTTAGATTTTCCTCCTTTGTGTCGGATCATATGTTAGTCCATGCAGAAGTCAGCTTTAGTTTGGTGAAATAACTGACACTTGCCATATAAGAACAGTTACATCAAAAATAATTTTGAGTTTTGCTGCCTCATAATCGGCCCTTGGGGGTTCTCACCATAGTAAACATGGCTGTTCGGTAAAGCAAAGGGACTCAGTTTGTCTTGCTTTATTTGAATAGAAATCAGCGCACTTTTCTCAAGTTCTCGTTGATTAGATAATCAGAAAATGTCTGCTATGTTTAAGTAAATAAAACCCCAAATCAGATTCTCCTGGCTCTGGCTAAAACCTGATCAGGAGGCACCAATCACTACCCTGACCTTACAGCTACAAAGACGTTGGGATGATTGGTGATGCTAATGTTGTCTGTTGTTCTCTGTTAGCCTGTTCAGGGTTTAATCTCCCAGCTTATCCCACTGTCAGTTTATCCTGAGGATAAGTGGCCATAATATTTAATAGGATGGATTTATTGTTGGATAGCTGCACCTATTTCTACTCCTGCGATCTGTTTGATATTTTAATTGTTATTCTTGCAAGGCTTCTGCCTGGAGATCAAAAACTCAAACTCTGCTGCCTGTATCCACTTTTAAAGATTACAGTTACTTGCTGCACTGAAAGCCCCCCACAGTGAGTCACACAGTTTCCCACTGAGCGGAGGTCTGTACTGAAATGCAGAACCTGGGGTTTAGTGAGGTAGCTTCAGGTTTAACCCCAGGTGCTCCATCAGCACATGTAGAAAGCTCCACCTGCTGCTTTTCACCTATTTTATGTTAATTTTTGTTAACACTGCTCTCTGCTTCTCAAACTTCCTATTTCTTCACCTTTAACATTATTTTCTTTTTTTTTCTTTTTTTAAAATTACATTTTGTCCCAACTGTTTTCTGCCCGGTAACAGTCAAACCAATTGGATCCTCATGACACCACCACCACCTTGCTTGTAAGCTACAGCCAGGAGATAATTAGCATCATTAGCAAAAACACTGGAAGTGGACACTGGCAGCCCGGCTCTCATGGGTCTGTTTAGTTTAATCTGCTACATACACGTTGTTGTGTTGGGACCAGTTAAAACTATACTCCAAGGAAATTCTGATTTTTACACTTTTTAAAGCCGCTTAAACAAACATACCATCCTAATCGTGAGGTGCTTTTCTTGTGGGCAGACCTAAGCTACCTGTTAAAGCCCATTCAATCTTTATGCTAAGCTAATTAGCTCATAGCTGTAGCTTGAGAAAGTTTCAAAAATCAAAAAATCATCCCAAAAAGTTTTTATTTTAAGGCTTTGAATTTTTCATATCTTTAACTGCCAGGAGACACCAGTGTCCAGTTATGTATATGTATTTTAAATATGTATACATAAAAGTGAGGCAGTATTTTTATGGAAAACAAAAAGGGGTAAAAACGGAAAAGAAACTCCTCCCTCTTCAGCTGGCCGTCACTTAACGATGCAATACTCCACTTCCTGTCATGGAGATGGTTTCCAGGGGACCACGCCCGACTCCGCCCACCTACTAGCAACAACAATCACTGGGGGAGGGGAGGGGCCAGCTAGTTCGCACTGCAGCAGCAAAGCCAAGGACACGCCCACAGACCTGTGTGACCTGTCTGAGGAGTTTTGATTGGAGGATGAGGACTGAGGCACTTGGCCGTTGGCTGTTTTATTAAATATGGCAGCTAGTGTTTTAATAGAAAAAGAATAAAATAAATATTCTGGTAATGAAACTGAAACATGACTCCTGGGTGTTTATTTTTGTTTGTGTCAATCTTCGAGGAGCCAAACCTCCAGTCAGGTCCATAATTCTGTAAATTATTCCTATATAGAAGTATTTATAGTTTGTGTGAAGATGGCTTTAATTCGTAAACAGTTAACGCAGCATTTTTATGAAACCCTCTGATTAAAGCTGAACATCAGAGCTTTAATTTGTCAGTTCAAATACTTCTGGTCATGGCTGTAGTTTAAAGTGAGGTTTGTTTAAATGTGGAAACCATTCAAGTCAGTCTCACTGGGTCTGTCTCATCTGTTTGAACCCTCGTCTTTATATTAATTTGTCCTCAAAAGCTTACTGCTCAATATTTGTGTTTAACAGTCAGTTTATTGCAGCTTCATTATCTGCTTAAGATCAACAATGAGACTAATTTCAACTCCACGTTTAATTTGATTCAACTCCACTATGGAGTCAATAATTAAAATAAACTGTGATTTTATTCAAATTTCAGCCTCACTGGACTCAAATGGATCCAAACAGCAAGCAACGTTTTCCTCCACTGAGAACCCGGTTGTAAATATCGTATAAAGATCAGGCTCAGTTTGAACCATTTTCTCAGACTCACAATCAGTAAACAGGTTAGGAAAGTTTCCTCGTCCTTTACTGAAGGACCTTTGGACCATGATGTTCTGCTCGGCTTTAACAGCTGCAAGTAAATGTGAAATGGCGTGCTATGAATGCTCATTCACCTGTCCTAGAGGTGTAACTTGCAAAATTAATATAAAAATTGTTTTGTCTGCTGTTTCAGGGTTTGTCCAGCAGAGGGAGCCACATGTCAAAGGACGATAAACGGTAGGAGGCTGCTCTTCACCGTGTGAGGTTCACTAAATCAATTAATCTATAAATTATCAATAAATATAACTAAAGTCAGTCATCGAGTACTTCCACAGAGTTAAAGGGTTCATGTTAAATAATTTAAAGCTTTTTTCACCTAATCGGTGAAGTGACTTTTCATTGACTGTGGGAGATTTAAAAAAACAGTTTAATGGAGACATAAACCTGCAGGAAGAAGACAGGTTTATATCCCAGAGGTAAATACACAGACTGTAAATGAGTAAAGGAACAGGAAAAGTGGATTGTAGTGCAGCGGTAGATTAAAACTGCGGTGTAACAAACCAATGAGTATAAAGAGAAAATTTGAGGTGAACACTGAAAACAAATTACCTCAGATATTTAATTCAAATCACTGAGTGTTAGAGAAATGATCATGATGATGAAGAGATCTTCAATCTCTGTGATCAATAGTTTTGCTTGGAAAATTGGAATTTTAGTCTCAGTTTAAACATTTAAACTTTTCTTTTAAACATTTCTCTCTGTGCTCTAATACAAAGGTGAACCTTTGCTGCTTCTTCTCCTTGTGTTAAATATGTTTTCATATTTTTATGTAACTGCCCTCTAAACACAGTTATGTAACCGAGCAACAAACTAATCTAACGTGAAACAAAGAGTGTGAGAGCGAGTGGGTGAATGTGAGAAGTTAAAACTTCACTTTATTTGTTAATTAGCTCGTTTCTTTTTATTAAAGCCAGGAAAAAAATTCCATCACACAGTTTCCTTAAAGAGTCTCACAACATTAACCGAGAACGACGTCGTGACTCTACCTTTGCTGCCTCAAACAAATCCAAACTACACTAACCTGTTTGGAAGGAGTAGAGACATTAATGAGCGTCACGTTCCCAAGGCGAGAGCTTGGATTATTTGTCCTGTTACTGTGAAATAATCTGCCGTGCATGGAGGGAAACTCACTCCATTTTGCTGGTTTCATTAAGTCTGCAAACAACCAGCCATTTATTCTCATTTTTAATATTAAGTCTTGAGTTTTAGGCCATGCTGGGAATTACAGATGTAGATTATCCATCCATCCATTCGCTTCCGCTTCTCCTTTTCAGGGTCGCGGGAGGCGCTGGAGCCTATCCCAGCTGTCATAGGGCGAGAGGCAGGGTACACCCCGGACAGGTCGCCAGTCTGTCGCAGGGCCAACACACAGGAACAGACAACCATTCACACTCACATTCACTTGCACATTCACACCTAGTGAATTTGGATTATCCAATTAACCTATCCCCACAATTCAGGACCTTCTTGCTGTGCGGCAGCAGTGCTAACCACCGTGCCACCGTGCTGCCCAGATATGCAAAATTCAAATCTACATCTGTTCTGGTGAACAGATGTAGATTATTGACACCTTAAATCTGAAATGTTTGTCCCAAATAGACTTTTTACATCATTTGTCTACAGAAAGCACTCAGACAGATCACAATAAACTTTATTAGACTTTCTCTAGCGCAGTGAGGCAAAATAACCCATCCCATTACAGTTCTACTCAAAATCAGGTAAAACTTTATTTATACAGCACATTTCATTCCACCACAGAGACTCTGACATAACACGATGCAGATAATATAAAACTTAACAGACGTAAGTGAATCAGTGGAGTCATTAAAAACCGAAGTAAAAACACATCAATCCAGCAAAGAAATTCAAGTTTAAGAAGCTGCTTATTAAAACCAGTGAAAAATTAAGTTAAACAGAAACAATTCTATTTAATTCGTTGCTGCATACTTTCATAATTCCCACCAATAGAACTAAGTCAGAAACAAATAAAGGGTCCCAAAATAGAGCCTTTTAGTCATGAATAAAGAATATTAATATTTGGTTCTTTAATTACAATAAACGAGAAGTCACAAATGCTTTTGTCTGAGGTGTTATTGTGATATACATGAACTTAAAAATCAAAGAAGTGCAAGGAAATAATAAAATACATTTTATTTATTTAATCTTATTCATTTAGGCCCAGAGAGTGGTTGCTAAGGGAAAACATGCATTCCCTAAGTGGTTGGCGAGTGGTTGCAGGGTGAAATCTGTACCAAAGAACTCACTGTGATTGGTTAATAGCAGGTTGCTGCGGTCGCCTGTAGTTTGCATGGAAGATGTCAACTTGCCTACAAATTTCAGCAGAACCAGAGACCACTCACCGCCAAAGTAAAAGCTGCACCTTTTGAAACATGCTGGTTGTGATGGTACGACTTTTACTTTGAGGGTGATCATTGGCTGATTCTGGTTTGTGAGTTTCAGCAGGGTTGGCGTCTTCCATGCAAACTACAGGCAATCTCAGCAAGCTGCTATCAATTTTAGGTGATTTTTGATTGTTTTTAGAACTTTGTGCTTAACGATTTACATCATTTCTTCTTTCCTTTACCAGCAGTCCACATATTGATCACAATCAGTCACCTTTGCATTATTGCTGTTTAAATCCACTTTGCACACAGAGCATACATTTGAGCTCTGGCTACAGATTCCAGGAGAAGAAACTCATCAGACTGAAATGAAATGTAATACGTGACAGATTTTCAGATGAATATTTCTGATGTGGCGATTCTAGCAGCAGAAGGCCGTCTGTCGCTCTGCGGTGCAGTGATGTGTTAACGCTGCCTGAAACCTGCAGACTGAGACCGGACTCTCTCCCGATGCTGTCGGAGGCCTCTGTCGCTCTGTGATGAGGGATGTTACTGTGTTGATGGAAGGATTTTTAGCCAAATGTTGCCTCTGCAGCGGCTGTGCTGCTGCTATATTATTTCAGGACAGTCGGAGCAAATGCTCTGTAGCCTAATCGCATCATCTGAATGCTGATTTCGGTCACAGGATGGCCCTGTTTTCTTTTCTTTCTTTCTTTTTTTTATCCATTTTTATTTGTTTTATTTCATGAAAGTCTAAATCCCATCCACAGAGGATGCCAACTGTTGCTCCCGGCTGCCAAAAGTGAAATGCTGCCTCACTTTCCTTTGCTCATGCATGCAAACTGAGTGTAAACCTCAAACTTGTTGAAGCTGTCGGGAGTTCCTCTCCAGTGGCTGCTTTCTCCTGCTGCTGCTGGATCTGCAGAGACAAGCGGCCCCAGTTCCTCCTCACTGATGTCCGTTATTATTTGTAATCTTTTGATCCGCAGAGATGATAATAATCCTGCCACATGCCTCTCTCTGATTACCAGTGCATAATGCTGAGCCTTTATTCTGGAGCCTTTCAGCTCTTGGCGTTTTATGCAACAGGCCGAAGCAGAGAGAGAAAACCGCACACCCACTGCAGATTGAAGGATATCATTATTTAAAAGGTGATATTTTTACTCTGCAGCTGCAGGAAGCTGCTCTTCTTTCACTGCTTCCAGCAACAAAATCCTTCCAGTGTTTAGTCTTTTCTGACCCACTCAGCTTTTCACTGGCTAAAAATATTTTAAAGACCCGACTGATCACTTCTCTTGGCCTCAGCTTAGACCGCTAAAAGTCACTACATTTAAACAGCTGGAGATTAGGATTCAATCTTAATATCTGCAGCAGAAATTTAAAGTTTGATCTCTGAAAAGCACTAGTCATCTGCATGTTGTTATCAAGCCGCAAGAAACTGTTTTCAAGTATTTTGGGTTTATCTTAAGAGAAGGATTAATCCACATTGGGTGTTCTGGTTTTTGTGGCAGTTACTGTATTTGTGATATCAAACATGGATGTCTTTTTTTTTTCTCACTGAACAGTAAATCCAGTGAGGCGCTGCCTAAAGGAGTGCCCAGTAGGAGGCGACTCCTCACCTAACCTCTGACCTCAGCAAACACTGACTGCTGCTGGTTTTTTGGGCCTGTTAGAGTCAAAGAGGGAATGAAGCAGAGGAGGTTTTAGAGACTGAATTTGCATTTCTTTGTGTCCCTTTAGATCTAATTCTAGACATTTTAAGTGTTTCTATGTTCATTTCATGTCTTTTCAGGATTGTTTTCTGTATATTTTTGGTCATTTTTCTTAATTTTATTCAATCTGCTTGCAGTTGTTCTTTTAATATGGTGGTCATTTGGTTGTTTTATGTAAGTTTTAAAACATTTCTTTTCACCTTGGTGAATTTGCAGTCATTTCACATGAGGTCTTGGTTCCTTTGTGCCTCTCCAGGATTGATTTTGTGTCTTTGGTGAAGACTGAGGTTTTGTACCTCAAGTGGTAAATTCTGGACCAATGCTTATGGTGAAAAACAATTCAGCTGATTGCTGAGGGTAACATTTGTTCAATTTATTTTGTTTCGTGCCAGAAAAACTAAGAAACCTTTATTGTAAAAAGTGACAAACTGGTTTTTAATTCTTTAAGGCATAGATCACACTGGCTTTGCACATTTATCCAGCACAAAATTACTGCAGCTGATTGAATAAATATGAGACTGATCAATCATTGGATACTGGGCGGCATTGAGCTGGTGCACTGAGGTCTCTCTAAAGGCCAGGTCACTGACGATATGAAGAGCTGGTTTGGGAGCCTACAGCTGACATGTGTCATATGTTCAAACATTACTGCAGTTATTGTTTGACAGGTTTAGAAACCAACTGGTGAACAAAGTGGAGAATTTACAGCTGTCAGTTTGTTGAGGAGCAAAAAAACTGCATACTCACTGACTAAAGAATTGTCAATTACAAGTCCTCAGAAAAATGCATTACCCCCAAAACTGTGTTTTTATTCAGCATGACCCCAAAATCAGTGACTGAGCCGTGAACTCGTCAAGGAAGTGGTTCCCTGGCCTAGCCCCTGGGTTTAATAGAAAAAAAAGCAGATTTAGCTCCACCCCCTTTAAGACACGTTTCTTCTGATTGGCAGTCTACTACAGCCAGGGTGTGACAAGCAGGTGGGTGTACCTGGGATGACCATATAAGGAGATCACCCCTCTGTGACATCACAGATCCAAGAGTAAAAAAAACCCAGTATTTCTGAGCAGTCTGAGCTTTTGGCTCACAGGGATTTCTATTCATACACCAACCTGATCTGTGTTTACAGTGAACATCCACCTTTAGTACAGGAAACATATGACAAGAAAATAAAGAAAGCTGCTTTGTGAGCGTCTCAGTGACAGCAGTCAGATATTTACGGCTCTAGCCGACATTTTAATCTTCTAATTTAATCTACTGTTGAATTTGTCTAGAATATGTAAAAAGCTTTATTCCTAACCCCACAGCCCCAAGTGACATCATCAGTGTCCTTGTGTTTACTTGTACTTCATTAGAAAAAATAAAGCATCTTTGAAGCAGGTAGTGTTTAAGCTTTGGTTTCCTGTTGGTAAATGTGATTTATCTGCTGTCATTAGTGTGATCTGAAGACTGATTAAGTCTTTTTTGCTGTAGTCGAATTTTGAGCTGAGGCTCCTTCACCCACTGGGAAAAAAATTCAAAACAGCTTCTGCATAAAAACCCAACAGAGTATTTGAAGGGGGTGACTGTGTGTCAACGGGTGCCTTTTTTTTCACTCTCTGGGCTCCTCATTCTGGCTGAGAGAGAGGGAAATCAATAGATCTCAGTTGGCTCATTGATCGTTTGGTCTTTGGAGACTACTGTGGTTGGCTGTTTTGGTCTTTAACAACAATCAACCTCTGTCTACGCCACACTCATCTCTCCTGCCTGTGTGGACGAGCAGACTGTGTCATCACAGCAACACTAATGAAGTTCTGACAGTTTAAAAGCACACAAACACCATCTTTTAATGCCAGGAACAAGATGATGATAAACGCTGTGATGACTTACAGTACGACTGGTTACCCACAGACTCTTCTTCCTATTTTTCATCCCTGAGGGCAAAACTGGTTTTACTGTTAGTATCTTTAAATGTTTTTTAGACAGAAATAGGAAAAAGGCTTGGTTCCTTGGATACAAAAAATCCATAATAACCTTTCAGCATGTAGTAATTTATCTAATCAGAGCTCTTTACTGAGCAGGTCAGAGAGAAGAAGTCCAGATAGAAGCATGTGGCTCCAACATGAACGAGAACAACAACCTGAAAATGTTAATCTGTCGCGTAAAAGTAAGAGGCAAAACCTGCAGTTCCTCTAGCATCCACTAGAGACCACTAGAGAAAATGTTAAAACTTCACAGCAGAGATAAATAGCATGATGTAACTTGCCTGTTTGAGTTGTATTAAGGCTTAAAGTTTGCATTATTAGTGGTGTGGCCTCTTTGACTAACACGTGGACAGAGTCTCTGAGCTGGACTTCTAAGCTGTGTTTGTGCTGTTGGAGCAGTTTAATGACACTATTTGACCAATAATATGGCTGCTGTGAGGTTACTGTGCTAACAGACTGTCCAAGACGTCCATGAGTGAAATGCTGGGATTTTATTTGGATGTTACTGAGCACCGTGTAATTAATGACTAAATTATCTTGAATTAGCTTATAACTCAACCCTCTTTCCCTATTTAAAAGGTTATGAAGGGTAAAACTATCCACAAAGGCCAAAATTCATGTTTATTTGTATGGCAAAGACATTTTAACAAGCGAGACTGTAGCCAGCTCCTAGTGGGCATCACAGGAAATGCAGTGTTCTGTTTTGAGGTTTTGGTTTTGTTCAGTCACAACCAAAAAAAACTTTCCTATGAAGTGAAATGTGTAAATCGTGTCATACTTTTACGTTTTACATGTTAGCAGAGCAACAACGGCATGAAGGTCTGCCATGGGCATGAAATCCAGTTGTTTCAGCCTGAGTCATAATGGTGAACCGACCAAACGAGTGTTTATTAAGCTTGCCTCAGCCACTCAAAGCCATAACTAGTGAAACTAACTGGAAACACTAACTCCATCTCTGAATACGCAGTTATCTCAGCTAAATCCTCACATCTGTCTCACCATCTGTGGGATGTTTTCAATTACTGCATTTCTAAATCCAGACTGGCGATGCTCCACTACTTCTGAGAAAGACAGATATTTGAGATAGATATAAGTCCGGTATTAGTTCCTGTGTGAAAGCAAACCTGACATCCAGAAAAACAGAGGATGTTTCTGAGAGTGTTGCGCTCTCTCGATCCGCTAAGAGGCTTATCTCATGCAGCATGTAACAGCGAGAGAACAACAAGGAGCCAGCGGCGAAATAAAACCTGATCTGGATTGAATCATCAAGCCACCGGAGTGATCGAGCATCACTCAACCTGCAGAGAGAGAGAGAGAGAGATGAAACCATAGAAACATGCCACGTAGCCACAGGCTGCACCACATGACCAAAAGTATGTAGACACCTGAGTCGCTGCTGGATAGAGTTCAGGTTAGGACATCAAACTGTTTCCCAAAGTGAAAGGTTTTCAGCAGGAGGGTTGAACTCAGACACGACACTCCTGCTGGACGTCCTTGCGCCGCTCTTTGGCTCCATTACACATGCGTCTAATCTTATAGCTTAAGTTCTGCAAATAAACCCCTAAAGTCTGACGACCACATGCTAAAACTGTCCACACTCATGGCTAAGAAGGATCAAGCTTCTGCAGTCTGTCCACACAAATGTGTCACTTTTGCTGCACCTCGCGTCTACGTTTCTCCACCATCTCCAGAGATGGGCTCTGGAAATGCTGCTGAATCTTGGCACACACATCTCCACAGAATCCAGCCAAGGAGGTTCACCTGTCCAGAAGCTGTTGACCCGTTAAGAACTGCTGACCCATTAAGACCTGACATAGATACAATCCCAAACTATGTGCAAGTACAACAAAGACTGTCTTATGCAGTTTTAAAAACACATAACCAATAAAGAAACTCTAACCATTTAAAACAAATCTGAACTTTTAGATTTTCAAGAGCAGGGAGCTTTGATCTTTCATCAGCTGTGGGTAGCTTCCTCTGTAGATGTGATGAGGTGAGGAGCTCATAGTAGAACCCAGAGCTTCTCCACCTCAAGACGAGACAGCTGAGGTGCTTCACCAGGATTGGTCCAACGAAGAGGAGACCTCTTCGTTTGACACAGGACACCCTGGAAAGACTCTCAGCTGACCTGTGACCTCTCTGAGGAGCTGGAGGGGGAAGTGTGGGTGTCTGGGTCTGATTGGACCTCTTCCCTGTGGTCACATCTGGCTCCATTAACATTAAAACTACACAGTGGCCATAGTTTATATACAGTCTTTGCTTTCTCTTTATAACGTTATCACTCGCTATGACGTCAGTGCATGCTGCTGACGCCAAACCAGCTGAAAGCAGACTTGTTGTTGACAGAGTTATGTGCAGAAGTGTCTAACCTGATGGCCACACAGGTGTCCACACAGTTTTGGCCACGTCGCTGAGCGCGTGTGTTGTGATTTTGGTGAGCTGAGCCTTTATCGTAGAAAGTTCCAGGGTTGTTTGGGCTTTTGCAGTGAAGATGAGAAGAGTGAGGAGAGTGGGAGGTGAAGGGTGAGAAGGAGGGCAGGCTGGGGTGAGGTGGGCGATAAAAGAGGCAGAGGGGGAGGAGGGAGGACAGATGAAGCGCTTACAGAACGAAAGCGGTCGCGTTTAAACTCAACAGTTTCTCAGCACACAGCGAGCAGCGCCTCCTCCTCTTCTTTCCCCTCCTTCATCCTCCGTGCATCCATCCTCCTCCTCCTCCTCCGTTCCTCCTCTCCATGCCGGCGGAGGTCTCCGCGGGGCTGCCATGGCGAAGATCCGGGTGTCGTACGAGTACTCCGAGGCCGAGGACAAGAGCATCCGGCTGGGCTTGTTCCTGATCGCCTGCGGGATCCTCAGCCTCTTCATCCTGGGCTTCTGCTGGCTCAGCCCGACCCTGCAGAGCCTCCAGAGCAAGCCGGCCAACTGCACGGTGAGCCCGGCTGCCAGCTCCGAGCTGCCACCGCCGCTGCTGCCGGAGCCGCCGCCGTACAAGGAGGTGTAGTAGATGTAGTAGTAGTAGTCAGGTTAGTGGTAGTATTAGTTAAAATACACACTGAACCCGACTTTTCTTGTCGTTTGTTGTCGGGGTTCACGCTGTGCTGGTTTTCAGAGGTGTGTTTATGTGGAAGTAGTTTTAGTGAGGACTGCTGCTACCACACTTACTGTAGTACTGCTACTGCACTCAGTACACGCTGCAGTTAAATACTTTTGATATCACACAATACATTTCTAGGGCAGGCTTTGACTGTCTATAGTACTTCACTTTAAAATATTATTTTAGCACACAGCCTATTAATAGTTCTTCTATAAAAAGAAAAAAAATAACTTGCAGCCTACTGCAGGATACTGAGAGCTGTTAAGGATTTCAGCATTTCGCAGGAACTGCTGACACAACCAGGACTTTAACTGATTAATTACACACATTAAAAGTACATCAATCACAAGTACTGAAAAATAGTAAACATATGTCTGCTGTAGTGTTGCTATAAGGCTACTAACACTCAGCGGCAGCAGGGTGGCTTTACCTGGAGCCTAAATTAGTGATGTGACTGTGTAAGTGTGTTATTATCAGCTGTGGTATTAGTGGTTGATAAAGAGAGGAGTGCTTCAGTGTTAGTAAAATAATAAGTGAAGTCAGGACCAAAATAAATGCAGTTTTTAACATAATACTGACATTATTTTCTTCATATGTGCACTCGTCTGCTTTCAGCTCAGTGTGGGAGTCTTTTTGCACTTATTTACAGTCTCCTTAGTTTCTCCTCACACACGGAGTGGAGTAGACACATTAAGCCAACTCACCACTGTACGTATGTCACCATGAGTTCAATAAAAGTGAGAAACACCTCCAGGCTGCCAACTCTCTGTTAGGTCTTCCGTTGCTGATGGTGGAGTAAACATTTCCATCGATACTCAATATCCAGATTTTGGAGTCAGGATCGGGACACGTCGGCATGATTGGAGATTTTATAAAGTATTAATGTTGATTCAGACAAAAAAAAGTATTTAAGGGAAAATAATGTTGATTCCTGTGGATCTGGGTCCAGTATTTGCATTTTTTCTGTTTTTAATCATGTGAACTTAATGAATTCACAGCTTTTTGAAATTCTATGCATTAACTGGACAAAGCTGCAGCTTTACTTATAGGTGAAAGGATCCACTTGCCTCTTTTGTTATGCTGCAGTTTTTAGGAAAGTCCAAATTGTTTACTAGAAAGTCACTGACATATTTACTCTAGTATATGTTGCACTGACACACTGACGAGAAGCACCATGTCGAAGAATTCCTGGTGTTGAGATCAATATTGAAGGATTTCTGTGAGTTTGACTCAGATTATCTGTGCTAATCTCCTTCAGCCACTCGAGAAGTGTCCAGTAATAACTGAGGGCAAACTCTAATGCAGATCAGTTATCAGACTTTGATGGACAGTGAGGGGGATCCCGCCGGTCTGACCGAGGTGATCTGACACAAACTGTCAGTCGTCTGTCAGTGAACGCGGCCCTCGCTGTTGTTTCTAAATTAAAGTCATTCTGACAGCTGAGTCTAACATCTGTAGTCCAGATTCTATGTTAGTCTGAGGTTTTGCTAACTTTAACCTCACAGGTAACATGCTGTAGTTCTAGTTTAAGCCTCAAATTTGGAAAATGCTAACTGGATACCCAGCAGTCAGACATTTTTTATCCCCCAGAGGATTATTTTTAACTTTCGGTATTTTCTCTTCCATTTCCTGGAAACCATCCTCATAACTCTCTAAAACTACTTGGTATTAGTTGGTATTTAGCTATAAATTACAAGAAGATCACAGAGAAAGTCCTACACATGGGATATTGAGAAAGAATGACATTGTTATATTTGTGTTTTTTACAAAGAAAATACGTATTAATGCATTAGAAAAGCCAAATATTGCACTTAAACTGATCTTTCTTTCTTTTTTTCAAAGGTAACCTTCACAGCTGAAGTTTTACTCCTGCTTTATGCTTGGAAAGTTCCTAATTTGTAGTAGAAGGAGTTCTAGAAAAAACCCTAATATACCACTTGTAAAATCTGCAGTTTTCTCATGCAGTTCATGCAGTGTAGACACAGAAAGAAAAGCATAACTCAACCTTAGTTGAACTTCAATTTCAGTGACTGTCTCTGCAGAATTAGAACATTTTAAGGTGCAACCTACATTTCTAGTAATGTTATGTTGACCTTGTCATTGTGTTGTTTTGATGTCGATGTTTCTAGTGGATCCAACCAGTTACAAACAAAGTTCTGTAAGATTCTTTAATCCTTCCATTGTGGGAATCCATGTTTTTGGATGGACCTTGCAGTGATGATGGTTATTTTTCCTGCCAGATTGATGGACCACGGCCAAAATTAAAGCCTTGTTAAGCTTTTACTCAGAGAAAGAAGGCTGACCTTAACATTTCCCTAAGCTCATCGTCTTTTTCTTGCTGTTAACTATTCAGTTCAGTTCAGTTCAATTCAATTCAATTTTATTTATATAATGCCAAATCACAAGCTTAAACGCTAGATTGACAAAAGCTTATATTAACAATCATTTAAGAATCTACTTTTATTTCTAGAGAGGAACTTCGTTCCATATGACGTTTCTTGAGATTGTTTATCTTCACCAAACCCATTTCTCAGGGAGTAAGACTTTCAGATGCAGAGGAACTTTTAGAATGGAACTACAGGTTAATCAAACAGATATTCAGTGATTTAAAATTCCGATGTTCTCAAATATTGTCCGGTATTGTTTTTTTCTTTATGACACACAAAACATAAACAGGCTTCTCTGATATTTGTTATGTGTACATATTTATTTAAGTTCCAACACGTGTTATTAGCAGGGAAGTTCCTAAGTGCCCTCTGGTGGACAAAGACAGCGATACGTATAATGTTTTTGAAGGGTGTTTTATTTTCCCTTTTTAAATTTCGGCTGGTAGCCAATAATATCGTCCTGCTTATAAATTGGCCGGGCTCAAGGTGGAACTTGGAGTGCTTTATGCTGTTTTACAGTATTTTGAGCTTCACAGAATATCTTTTGAAAGAAGGGCAAGTTCATATTCTTTTAAGCCTTTATCTAGAGGAAGACACCCAGTAGGAATTTGAAACGACAAGCTTGAATGAGTCAACATTTTGACAAGTTCGTCATCATTTTGTTGCTTTTCTGATGCTTCAACTGACTAATTTACCTGCAGCTGCATCTTGGTAACTTCTAAAGCTATTTTGCATTGTCTTGTTGCTGAATAGGAGGCCACCACTGTGCAATCAGAGGGATGATTGCTGTGAGAAGAAGGCAGTATAATTACTTTGGGAGATATTTTTACTGAAAGGGAGACAAACTTCCGTCTATTACCTTCAGTCTTAACAAACTCCACTGCCATCAGAAACATATTGAGAAAACACAAGCAGCCAATCAGTTTTTCTAGTTTCAGCTTTTTGTTCATGTAGCGAATCCATCTATTATTTTCAGGGGAATCTTTTTTGGTCACAGACGGTGTCTCTGAATCTCCTTCCAGACATCTCAGTTGTTTCATTTTTAAACTTTTTCTTCGATTCATATGCAGCAGGTCGGTCTGGTGTTCTGCTCACTGGCAGCTGTTTCCCCAGTTGGTAAAGCCAATCAGCATTCTCCTGCTTCGGAGCCAGAGAACCAGTGACAGAAAAATGGCAACAAGCCTGAATGAGATCAAGACAGCTGTGCAGGTTTTGTACGTTGAATTTCCCAAAGAACAACTCGTAAATCTCAGTGTTTCTTCAGATATCCTGGTCACGGATTCTCCGTCTTTAAAATGGATAAATTAGATTGAATGAATCAATATTTCCATTTAGAGCTCCTGCTGCTCTCAGAATACAAAATTACCCTTTAAATAACTTCTCGTTGGGTTCAAACATTCCTCTTCTTGCTGTACATGGCAGAAGAAAAAAACATGACCATTAGTTTTGACAGAAACTAAAACATATTGTTTGAAATCACAGCTCAAGCAGCCTGAGGCCTTTAATGATTGAGTTAGTCATTTATTTAGATTTTTGTTGTCAGGACCAGTGTTGGTCAAGTTACTTGAAAAAAGTAATCAGTAACTAATTACTGATTACTTCCCCCAAAAAGTAATCCCGTTACTTTACTGATTACTTATTTTCAAAAGTAATTAATTACTTAGTTACTTAGTTACTTTTTAAAAACACGATTTACAACCTGAACAGGTGATAAATATAGATAGATCTTTCAGCCCAATTCTACTTTTTCTACATAATCCATCATACAAAATGTAATCAAATGGAAAAGTCTCTTTTTTTTTTAACTTGTTTTATCAGTTTTAATCTTTTAACTTTATGCATCAAGCAAAAATTTAATTATATGCAACATTCTCTGAGTTGAATAAATGAGTTTAACATTTAAACCTATTTTCTACTCAAAGTAAGGTCAGTACTTCCACGCTGCACGCTCATACTCTCTCCCACAATCGATATGTGATCCATTGTTGATCTGCACACAGCTGTTGTCACTAACGGCGCACTCGCTTACGTCACTGTCGTGAGACATTCTTAGTAACGCAGTAACGCAGCGTTCCTACGGGAAAGTAACGGTAATCTAATTACCGTTTTTGCAATAGTAATCCCTTACTTTACTCGTTACTTGAAAAAAGTAATCAGATTACAGTAACGCGTTACAAGTAACGCGTTACTGCCCATCTCTGGTCAGGACAAAGCGTCCACCTTTAGCTGTTTCGGTTCGCTCGTGCTGCATCACTTTCCGCTCTGGATCGTTAAAAGTGTTTGCACAGCGTTTTGAAGCCATTGGGACTTCTCGTGGTATAAATTACAGGCAGCCACAGCCTGCACTCCCAGCTGTTTACTGTGGATGATGAATTCATACCGGCCTGATTTATTTGGCTTTTAGCTTATTGCATCATTTTGGAATAATGTTCATGCATTATGGAGACTGGAAGTCCAAAGTCATGTGGCAGAGAGCACGTCTGCTCTGTCATTCACTGATCCATTGCTTAATAACACATCAATCACGATGGTTCGACATTATTGCAGCTTTGTGACCTCTTGAGTGATGAAGCGGTCTGACTTTTATCAGATCTGCAAAGACTGACTGATTATTTCTCATGGACATTGATATTTATTTTCATGCCCGAGGTCGTTGTTTGAGTCCAGTAATGAGCCGGTAGACAAGTTTCCGCCATCGCTCATCATTAACATCCAGACATATAAAAGATTTAGACTGTACTCTGTGTCCACACATTTTTAAAAGCTGCATGAACAAAAGTTCCCACAGATATAAGTGTTTACTAAAAACTGATGCTGACTGAGCCTCAAGAGAGCTGCTGCTCCCACTGCAAGGATGTGGACTCCGTCAGAGGCTGTGCAGAAAGCACAGTCTCCTCTCGAGCGTGGAGATGTAGTTGGACACGTTCAGCAGGACAGGACAGGACTTGGATTTGGGACAAGTTGAGCAATGTGGCACAAGTCCATCTCCGATGCTGGGCCAGTGAACCAGCTGGGAAAAACTGAAACATCACAAGCTCAACTGGAAGGATCTCTGGAAAATGGAAGGAAGCAGACTCAGCTTTATAATCAGAGTCACCTACAATATCCTCCCTACAGCCCAAAACGTCCATTAGTGAAGTGGAGACGACCATATGTATGCTCTCTGCCAAACTCCAGCAACTCTCAGGCAAAAAAAGCCTGTCCCAAGGCCACAACACCTAGAAATGTACAACTTCCACAACCAGGTCCTGCAACAAATGGTGATTATCTCATAAGGAAGGAAAACTGACGCCAATGCCCTCGCTCCTACAGTGGTCTGAATACCAAGCCTCATTCCCTTCATGAGAGCAGGAGAACTTCTTGTGAAGTCATCGGCAAGAGTAAGCATAACCCTGGAAGATGCAGGTCAACCCTGATCACACTGGTCTTTCTGATAGGAACAATAACTAATCTCAGGCCAGACCTCATGTTGCGATCAGCTTTGCAGAAGATATTAGACATTCTGGAACTAATGGTACTTTGGGAATCTGGAGTTGAAGAGCCATATGAATGGGAAAGCTTGTCATAATAGCAGCTCAGGCAGAATCTTGCTGTGGAGGTTGAGTGTAGAGGGCTTATTGTCAAGACCAAAACTCCTGAAGAGGATGGGAGTGCGAGGGCACTGAGCGAAGTAGTGACTGGTTGTGGATCAAGAAAAAGGACGCCAGGTGTCATGTTGAGTCCTCTGGAGGTATTGTGGAAATAAAATCAATGAAATACTGAGGATGGAAGATGCCCATCTGATGACCCTAATGAAGCAGTTACTGCTCACCCACTAAGGACCCCAGGCAGGAAGCAGTGCTGATTACTCAAAGGATTGCACCATCAAGTCCTATAAGCTCCACTGAGTCAGAGTTCCTGTATTTGTTTTTAAATCCTTAAATGGTATTTACCCCGAGCTCTCAGGTCATCTAACCAACTGCTGCTACATATACAGAAATCTAAGTGGAAACTCAGAGGGGACAGGATTCTCTATCGCTGCCCAAAGGTTATAGAATAAACTGTCTTTGCATGTTAAACAGTCACCTCAACAGTCCATTTTTAAAACTCATCCTAAACACATTTTTCCTCCCAGGCCTTCAAATCAGCATGATACATTCAAATCATGTTATTTTTACCTTAATCCAACCTTCGGTTAAAAACCCAAACAAAACATTCAAATTTACCTCACAGAAAATTGGACAATTAGCAAATATGTATATTTCAAATAAAATTACCAGTAAAAGATGTTATTTTTCAACGAATCAGCTATCAGAATCGACGCAGTCCACTAACATATCCATCACTAATCGTGTGCTCCCCCTCTTGCAGGTGGTGTCGGTGTTGCGTCCGGAAGAGATGTTCGAGTGCGTGTTCACATGTGGAGCAGACTGTAAGGGAACGTCGCTCTACCCCTGCCTGCAGATCTTTGTCAACAACTCCGAGTCCAACTCTGTGGCTCTGCTGCACTTTGACGAGCAGCAGCTGGTCCTCAACCCAAAGGTAACGACACCTCGTTTTACCGTGTGACGTGAAGGCGTGAGCGGCATGTTTTTTATAATGTTTTTCTTTATCAGTTAGGCTCTGATGATGCTGAGCTGCTGTCCTGATAGTCCGAACTACTTTGTATCCGCTGTTTGGTCATTAAAACAGAGACGCTCATCGTGTTTCAGCGCTAAAGAGGATTTTATTGAACCTGTTTATTTCCTTCATTTACTTTTTAAATTAGCTCTCACATCAGATAAGCTGTATTCTCCAGTTTGAAGCATTTAATGTCAGCTAATTGATTCATTGATTAATCCTTTCAGCCCATATGACAGCTCATTCTGTGGATGAAATAGTTTATTAAAAAATCAGCTGTTCCAGCTCTTATATCAGACAAATCAACAGCCAGCCTTTTTGAACGTTTGTGATCAGATTGCCCACACGACCTTTAACGTCATCTTCACCTTTGGAAGCATTGCTGCTACTTTCAGATCACTTCCTGTTCACTTACTGTGTGCACTTGGTTGAGGGCTATTGCTAATGTTTAGAACTGGGTCTTCTTCTACAGCCCAGAGACCAAACAGCAGGTTTCAGTCAAAAAGTTGTACAGTTTGCAGTCAGGACAGTTGTTCTTCGGTTTGTTTGTGTTTTTCAGGATTCGTTGGTTTGTCCAGATCTCCAGGCTCAAAGTCTCATATTTGACTGATGCCAGTGCTAGCTTTGTATTAAAGGCTGGCTTTTAAAGGCCAGTTTTACAGCCTTTAAATGAAACTAATAAGCTTTGCACTGTGAATCAGTGTTGCTATTACACATCTGAATTGGGGCAGACCTGAAAACCAAGGCTGTTGGATTCAAAATGTCTGAATGATTATGGACGATAATCATCGTGTCATGAAATAACACGTAAGCTCATACGAGTGCTTAAAATTTGATTTACCAGTCTCTCTTTTCACAGATCATTTATTTTAGTACAATATACCTCACCTCACCGACGGTGTGAGAGATTTCACTACAAGCTTAATTACTGACCCTTCATTTAGCATCACAATGAGTGAAGAGTGAAAAGCTTTAATTCCTGCTGCCAAATGTGGAGATTTACAGCAGCTCAAACTACAAAATATTAACAGTGAGGCTGCCAATTACTCAGAAATGAAGTACTCTGAGTACTCTACAGTGGTATTTGTACTGCACGAACACCCCTAAGTTGTAATATCTTGAGGCAAATGCAATAATCCGGGAAAGCTGATTGTGTTCACTGAGAACGCCGCCTCCGGATGAACACAAACAACTGTCTGAGTTTTAATGGCAGCAACAACATATCAGGCAATCACCATATTAGGGATATCTGCTCTTGGTGACATCATACAGACCCAAGACTGGAAATTTGATGTGAAACTTAACATTTAGCTAATGGGTATAACTGTAGCCACATTATTTAAATCTTTGGCCATGTTTCATATGAACGTCACCACTGAAACAGCAGATTTAGGGCAGATTTAAAGTAAGTAGTTTGAGTACCCTGATAAAAGGTGGTCTATGCCTCAGTGGGTCAGAGGTTAAATGGCTGAAATGAGGAAAAAATGGAAGTGTTGCAGTGATCTTGCCATATTTTGCTGTTTTAGTTCCATCTGAGTGTCAGGAGATTTTCAGTCTGATTGTTTTTGTATCGCAGCATCTAAAGTCAGAGGTGAACCTAAACAGATCCGCTCACTGTGTGAATGAAGGACTCAGAGCGCCATTAACAACCAGCTGATGGTAAACACTGCACAGCTGCGTGACTCCGGGTCTGAGGGCTGGCTGTTTACAGTTTGAACCCCTCTGGGTTTCCACTTTAGCTGTGTGGGTCATGAAAGAAAGCACATCCATGTAGTCAGGTTCAATATCTGGTGAAACCAAAACAGCTGAATCTTTCATAGCAATGACACGCTTGCATAATCTGGATGGGTCCACATAAATTTGGATAAATAGTGCAGAAAACCCCCCACGAGGGGCCAAAAGGACAATATGCAACAAAATAATCAAACAGTAACAGAGATAAACACAGAAGTCTGTGCTGCTGCTGCTTCTTCTTCTTTGGTGCATGCCTGGGTCGTCGCTACAGCAACAGAGTAAATATAGAGGGGAGAGACGGGGCGTCATCGATGCTGCTCAGTCGCCATGGCAACCCATGATGTGGAGATGGAGAAACGGAGAGAGTGCGAGAGAGAGAAGTCACGCTTCATTCAGAAATCCTTTAATGTCGAGAGAGAGAGGCTGAAAATTGGAAAAGGACGGATGTCGCACCGTTCGTCGGCTGGGTGACCTTTACATGTAACTGAAAAAGGGGTGGGCGAGGGTTGGAGGGGAGGGTTCCTCGCTTCAAATATAAAACCTTTATTGCTCCGTCTCCTTCAAGACCAAAACATCGTTAACATGTTGGCAAAAAGACAAAAATGAGCTTGTTGGCGGGTCCTCAGCCTGCCTCACAGCGTCATCAGCTCCTCACAGATTCCTCAATGTAAACATCCAGATTCATAACGGGAATAATAAGCGCGTGTGCATCACAC
This sequence comes from Diplotaxodon limnothrissa, assembly GCF_057381915.1. NCBI lineage: Eukaryota > Metazoa > Chordata > Actinopteri > Cichliformes > Cichlidae > Diplotaxodon > Diplotaxodon limnothrissa. Next base: position 19,066,790 of record NC_140612.1, read on the forward strand.
ACACACAGGTATACAGCGATCATAAACAGACAGGTGCACCGAATGAAATATGATTTCATTTGGTGCTCACGTCCTCCTCCACGGGTTTGTTTTCAGACTCTCTTACAGCAGCTTTGTATGATTCATAGTTAAAAATAAGCCATATCTTATCCTGGGCCTCAAGCAGCTCCTTCGTCTCAAATAAGCTATAAGACAGCACAGAAGGTGGGCAGGGCTTCTGTGCCCAAGATGACCATCTTAGGGTTATATCTTTGTGTGACATCAGAAAGATCCAAGAGGAAAAAAAAAAACATGAAACTGAGTGTTCAGAGACGTGCTACACAGAGTGCTGTTTGAATATAATACCAGTGCTGGGTTCTGGTTGTACGGTCGCCATGTTTCACATGGCTTAACATGGGGCCGGTGATTGGAACAGTGGGGTGGTGGTTTGATCCCGGGCTCCTCCAGTGAACAAGTTTAAGTGTGTGAGTCTGAGTGCAGTAGTTAGAAAGCACTTAAAGAATACAGTGTTTTGTGATTAAAAACCTCTTTGAGTGCTGAGTTTGTGTGGAAAATTTGCAGTTAGACGGTTATGGTTGAAATTTGAATTTTACTCTATGTTCAGCAACAAGGAGAAACCAACAACAGCTCCGTATTTCTGTTCTTGGACTTTAAAACAGCAGCTTTGCTTGATCCACAGTTCAAAATAACCGTTCTTTATCATACACTGGTGCAGGCCCTCAGTCTGAAGTGAGCTGTAAATTTCCTCAGACTGGCTGTCCCTCATAAACAGGAGGCGTATGGAACTCCCATGACTAGATTATTAGAACTTCAAGGAGGTGTTATCAAGCTGTCTTTATGAACATTTTAACATGGTTAAAACCCTGAATGGAAGTTTGATAACATTTGAAGGATTTTTTTTAAGAACTGTAAAAATGTATAAAACGTAGAAATTACAAAATTACAAACATTCAAAAAATTGGAATTTTCACATTTCTAATTTTGTAAAAACACAAGAAAAACAAAAAAACAATCAACCAACACAAAAACACGTATTTAGTTTTTCAGTTCTGTGTCTGTAATTCATGCAGTCGATGGATAGATCCAGCTGACATCAGCTGATAACTTAGCACTCCAGCTTCTTGTTCAAATACGGTCACTTCTGGCTCTTTCTGGTGCTCAAAATGCTAAAGTTTAGGCTTCAAATGGCCAAATGTCCACAGCAGATGGGTGATCAGGGTGCTGGTGTGTCTTTTATATAGAGCATATGGTTTGGGGCAGTGCAGTAATAGATGGTTTGAACCACAGCTGTCTTAAGCAGCTTTCATGTGGTCTCAGATGACAAAGATTGTGAAACTTTGTCGTGATATTTTTCCTCTCTGAAGCTGTTTGGACTTCAGCTCATTGTAAAGGCAGATGAAACGATAAAAGGCTGTGTGCTGCTAGCTCTGCAGGGGTATAAAAAAAGACAGCGCTGGGATTTTAGCCAATCATGATTTTAATAAATGACATATCGGCAGAATGTGTCTTCAGGGCCACAGCAGATCTCAGACGAGCAGGCGAGACGCATCGATATGTCTGTTTGGTAACCTCTCAGAAGGTTATTGTAGACGACACGCACACACCGGCTGCAGATACACAAAGTGACGCACACCTGCTGAACCACTTCATGTTTATTGGGGTCAGGAGTTCATTTCATTTTTGTTGGAGGAGAAATGAACTGTGATGACACGAGCAGAGAAATGAGCTGCAAGAGATTTTATACTCAGCGTGTGTATTTAAGTGTACACGCCCAGCTATTCTCATGAGGACTCGTGTCATTTTCAGACCTCGTAAGGACCGTGGGGTAAAAGAAAGGTCATTTTGGCCATTTGTGATTTTGGGTTGCTTCTGGTTATGACGTGGTTTGAGAATTGTCACAAAAGCAGAAGTGAAATATGTGTGTTGGGCATGTCTAGCTCTCAGCTTGTGTTTAACCACGAACTGATAAGCTGGTGTTTCTGATCAGATAACGACTCAGACCTGCAGCTTTAATTAAAACCTGACAATCTCTTACGTGTGTGCCTACATTACTGTGTGTGTGTTCGTGCATCACTGCGTAAATCCAAGCGCCGTGTTCACTTGATTCAGCAGGTGTGAAAACAAATATGTGGCTGGATATGCTCTCCGTTTCCTAATTTAAATCTCTGAAGGTGACATGAAAAGTGCAGCAGGAAGGTTGTTGGAGAGCTTGGAGAAGACTGTTGCATTTTAGTCCCATTACATTAAGAATACTGATAAGTACTGATACAGATCAATGGAGCCAGTATTGATAAAATCCTGATGATAGCTATCTGTAATCCTCAGATGTGCAGATATTGATTTGACTTCTGTTTACTGCATTATTCTTAAAGCACCTCAGTTTTCCTGCCTTTGCTTTACATGAACAAATTCAGTTGGCCTGTGCTGCTGTTGATCTTAATGTCATGTCAGTCATTTGGTCCACAGGTGGCTCCATTAAGTAATCCCCCCCCATAGACACAACACCAATTAACTCAGAGTGTCTGTCTTCTTCTTCTTCTATCTCTCTTCAGCTGTTTTACAGCCACAACATCCATTTTAGACACAACTGCAATTAAGGTTCCCAGTCTGTCATTGAAAGGTCATGAAGAAAATGAGCTGAACCAGAGGTGCTTTTAAAGATGGAATTTGTTTAGATGGGTTCCCTGTTGGTTCTGTCTGGATTATATCCAATGCCATGTCAAGTTTTTCGCCTAACTTTCTTTAATTTCTTACAGAAATTTGTGCTGCCAGTCAGATCTATAGCACAATAACATGAAAACCATCCAACGACCAATCAGCTTTCTGCAATCTAACTCTATATAATGTCATCTGCAGGGCAGAGTGTGTGGATATTGACTCTTCCTGTTTTTTCTGGTGATGGTGATACACTTTGGGGTCCACAAGTACTCAGTGGGTTAGCAGAATGTAAAGGTTTCCAATGTTCTACTGACTCAGTAACTGCAGATCTCCAAACCTCTTCTGTCATTATCATCATTACAGAAACTGTGCACTAGGAGCTTCATGGCGTGGGTTTCCATGGTTGAGCAGCTCCTGTGGGTGTAATGTGAGAGTAGCCCAGTACTTTTCTTCATGTAGTTTATGTCAAAGTCTTTCCAGAACAAGATGTCATAAATAGGCAGCCATCTTGAAATTCCTCCCAGTGCTAATTTTTATTTGAGTAGTCACCAGGAAATAAAACTAAATCTATAGAACCACCAGGGAAGTCTCATCTTAAAATACAAACACTTAAAAGGTTTGATCCAAATTAAATGTTTGAAAAACATTTTTCCCCTGGGAGTTTTACTTCGACCTGCATTTCCTAAATTTTTATTTCAGGAGTGCTATGTCTGTCTCTTATAACATCTCTGCTTATGTCCCATTTTCACTTCTTGGGCTTGCTGTAAGTTGTGAACACCAGTGGGATACCATACAAACAGGACAGAAATAACAAGAGGCTAAACAGAATGAACTCAAAGCAGGACATGAGGATGAGTATAAATAAACTCAAAAGCAAAAAGAACATTAGAATGAAAATTCAACAAAAGTCAACAAAGCAAAATCTCTGGGTCCAAAAATCCAGGACCAGGAGAACATTAACAAGCATATAAAGAAAAGTTGAAGGTGGGGAAGAAATGAGAAACCTCCAAACCTCAAACTGCTGACGCTTTGCTATTACATGCTGATATAAACACAGTTATGGGAGGAGCTACTGAAAGAAATCAAGCAATTATTAGCAGATTCTCACAGAAATGACCCCAGACGTCTGCCTGTAATGTTCAGACCTGTTTAAATGTGAGACGGATCTGGATTAAAGCCGCAGCAGGGACAAAGAGACATTCTTCAAGGTTGTTCAGTTACAGAGCCACTCCTGAATTTAGGGGAGTGTTTAATGCATAACATAAAAAAATGTTTCTGCCTGGTCTTTGTAAGTTGATCCAGCTGAAAGTTATGAAGTCATAATGGTGATGGATTGATGTGTTTGATTAATTTCTCTGTCCTGCTCTGTTTTATTCTTTGTGTGCACTTCATCAGTCCAAACTCACAGTGTCCCTCTGGCTTTCTGTCAAACACACACACTGTTCAGTTCAAATTTAATGGAGTTTGCCAATCCAAGCTAGGCTGGTTACATTAGTGAGTGTGTGTGTGTGTGTCCAGCCCATAAAGTATTTCATGAGTGCAGAAATCCGACTCTAAAGTCTTAGCAACAAACTAAAGCAGCTTTGGCTTCGCTGCAGCTCGGTAATATCTCAGCACAGCGCTCTGCAGATGTTGGTGTTATGGCAGGATTACTTCTCGGCACTGACTGGTCCTGCTGCAAATGTTTCCACTGATGTCCACATCTGTAACCAAACGTGTCGGGTCAGTTAGATGTTGCATCGTATGACGTATGATTTAGTGAAGAACGATCATAAATGTTTCAAAGATTTTTTTTTTTTTTTTGGGGGGGGGGAATAAATCAAATATATGCACAGAGTCAGTGTTTACAGCAATGGCACTTCTTCGTGACTTCTTCGTCACTGTGACTCTCTGTGGTGTGCTGGATACTGATTGATGGACATGTCTTCCTGTCTCATCAAGTGATTGGTTTGTGGGCTTTTTAAATAGATTCTGGATCAGACTGTGATCTGGGGAGTTTCATAGCCATGAATTTAAAGTGTAGTTTGATGATCTCCAAGGTTCTTGATAATCACTTGTGCCAAAGGTCACTCCATCGTGGTTGAAAAGACACAGATTGAGGACATTTTTCCATATAGTCAAGAATCAAGAAAACTTTAGTCAGCCCTTAAAAAGAGATTGTGTTGTCAATTTGTAGGCTGAAATCTCTCCGCTGCTTCACTGGACACTAAAAATACCAGAATCATTTCATCCTGAGTTCATTATCCAGGAAAGCCATCAGAAGTCTCTAAATACTCTGCCTTCTGTCCTAAAATTTATCACTAAAAGGCCTCACAACCTGCAGAGGCCTGACACGCTCCAAGAAATTGATGGTGGTTTCTCTAAAGTGTGCCTATCGAGTGTGCCTATTTTACAGTTGTCTCAGTTTTTTGGGGGCCCACAGTTAGGAGTCAACTTAATTAGCATTACTGTAAGAAACAGATGAGATAACGCACAGCCCTGAATCACATGTTACACGGGACACGTGAGGTAAAGTTAGTTGCTCAGCGGAGAGAAAGGAAAGGCATGACTGATGAACCAGGTCAGTGTAAACTGAGTTTCAGTCAATACGTGTATGAAAGGTTTTTCTTTTTGGGATTAACATTTTATTGAATTTTCCAGAACACTACAGTCCACTTTAAATACAGATCACAACATGTAAAAATTGCCTCAGCATAACAGCAGAACAGTATTCTGTGATCTCTGACAGCGCTTGTCAGGACCCCAATGTCTGTCCCACTCTAAGTTTTAACCTAATCCTTTTATTCTGAACAGATACAGATCCCGCTTCAGGTGGAAGCTCTCCATTCTTCACTCCTTTAGTGGAGAATTGAAGAAAGTTAGAATCATGCAAAAGGCTTGAGTTTAGCCTCCATCTGGGAGACTTGAAGCGGCTACCAAATGAGGTCAGATGCTGGAGCACCGAGGCATGGTCAAATAAGTGTATACCTCCAATAGAACAAGACATTGCTCAGGGCATAATAAAATTTGACATAAGAAAATAATCAATCCTCGACGGAGCATTGTGGGGGGCAGAATAAAAGGTGTAATCTCTTGTGGATAGGTTGAATACTCTCCATGCATCTACTAAACCCAAGTTCCTACACATTTTAAGAGCAACTGAAGCTGATCTAGAGTGTCGCTGTGAGGGAGTGCTATGATCTAGTTATCATCCACTACCAAATTGAAGTCCCCTGCTATCAGGATTGGGTAATCACCCATATAGCTAATTATACATTCCAAATTACCAAAAAGGTAGGGTTGTCAACATTTGGTGCACAGATATTGATTAAAATCTTGAAATCTTGAATCTCAGCCAAGAGTAGCAATGTCCACCCATCTGCATCCTTAACCATCCGGGTGCATTTAAACTGTAGCTGCTTATGAATCAAAATTGCTACACCCCTACTCTGACTCTGACATGAAAAAAATACCTGACCCACCTAATCACGGCAAAGTTTATCCAACTCCTGGGGGGACAAGTGAGTCTCTTGGAGAAAGGCAATGTGAGCTTTTTTTGATTTGATAAATGTAATGATTTTCTTTTTTTTAATTGGATGGTTAAGGCCCTTTACATTCCAGGTCAATAAGGTAAAGGGCCTTTGGTGCTTATTCGCCATCATGCATTTTGTATTGGACATATAACAGTGGGGTAACATATTATTAAAACCAGGAGTTCAACACCGAGTGGACAATATATGGATGGCTGGCTATAAATAAAATAGGCTATAAATAAAATATGGAAGTAAATAAAAATAACAACTGATAAACATTTAAGCAAATACGTCTGGGGTGACAGAGAACACTAGCTACCCTCAGGTGGGCCAGGAGCCCCCAAAAGCAAAACATAAACTTTATGGTCCGTGACTCTAACCAGTCAAACAGTAATAAACAGGACCCGTTGCCTGCAGCAGCAGCATACCAAGTCAATGCATTGTGAGCAGAGCAGTCATTTCAGGACTTAGCTCCCAGAACACACCTCTGTGCAGGTTGGTTAGAACTGTCCCTTGAAAGACAGTCTTTAATAGTCTTAGTGAGATTCTCTACCAAGCAGATTGCGTCGTATTCTCAAAACTAAAGTAAGTGAATAAATCAAATCAAAGCGTGAGACCCTATAATATTGAAACTTAAACAGTTAGGAGGTGCAAAATATATCAATAATTTTAAATACTATAACTGAGCACCAGCCAAGGCCTGTTATTCAATGGCATGTTAATTACGCTATGGCAAAAAAGGGCAGTTTTTAAATCCAAGCCCTTGACTGTAAATAATTCCCTTAAGGTAAAGACAGAATGTAGTCCTGGACTTTTTTTGGGTCGATAAACTCACGTCTGCCCTCCGTCATTTTCAGCACAAGCAACGCTGGGAACAGTAGGGAGAACTTGATCTTCCTTTCGTGTAACAGCCTTTTACAGGGATTAAATGCCGCTCTTTTGTGCGTCCATACCCTTGCAGCCCTCTGGAAAGCAATCAAAGCGCAGGTGGTTTCTCCGTCCTCTGTTTTCGAGGTGGTGTAATTCCTGTCGTAGAGCGTTCACTTCGTCACTAGTTGCAGGAGAATTTTCCTTTCGTGCTCTGCTGGCATCCTCAAGGAAATCCAGGCAAGACTCGGCATTGCTTAAGCGAGTAGCCAATATCCCCTAACTTAGCCTCCACTGCCCTCGTAGCAGTTTGAATTGCATTGGGTTTGCTCTCTTGTGTCTCGGAGGTTTCCTTAAGTGTGCGTAAATACTTGCAATGTCCTTGGCTATTTGTTCAGTTGTAGCAATTTGAGTAGTATTTGACTTTGAAGGTGAGGGTGGCTGCACATCATTAGCTTTCGCCGAGGCTTCCTTGCTAACACCTTCTTGGCGTTGAAGTGTACGCTTTTGTTGGTGACTTGGCATTATGAGCTTTCACAAAGAGTCTTAAAGGCTCCCGCTGTCCTGAGGCGATATTTTGTAAATGTTGTGTAGCGTAATGTTCTAATAATAAAAATACATTTTATTTGAGGCGCCTTTCTAAAACCAAAGGTCACCTTACAAAGAGAAAAAGACATAAATAAAATAGAATCTAATACATTAAAATACAGAAAACAACAAATAAAAACAAAAAACACAAATAAACAAGATGACAGCAAGTAAAATCTGTATTAAAATCCACAAGCAGTAAAGTCAGAGATAGAAACGACAAGGAGCAGGTGCATCTAGTACAGGTAGAGCTGCTGCAAAAACCCACAGAGCCCAACAGCCAGCGCAACAAATTCTGGATCCTTGGCTTTTAGTTAGCATTAGCAGCACATCCTGTGTCCGATGTGAAAGGACTTTTATGCTGCACACTGTGACTCACAGCAATGGTCCCGGGTCAGCCCTGACTTTGTGTTAAACTAATCCTAAAGTAATAATGGTATTTCTAACCACTGATATACCACAACTTTATCCTTTCAACAGCTGCTGAAAGTTAGGGGACCTAGCTGCTATCGGATATTTATATAGAGATCCTCCAGCTTCAAACTGTATTACCCTTCAAGGACCTGCAGTTCAAAAAAGCGCCCCTCCGACAGCCAAACCCATCTGCTCTCTGATTGGATTGTTACATTTGTGATTGACATGACATTCCAATCAGATGAAAGGAAGAAAAATAGGGTCAAAATTCGTACTTGTAACTTGCAGGGTTTTTTTTGGCTAAGTCCACACCCAAATCTTTTTTACCATCCATCCATCCATCCATTCGCTTCTGCTTCTGCTTTTCAGGGTCGCGGGGGGCGCTGGAGCCTATCCCAGCGCCCTGTCATAGGGCGAGAGGCGGGGTACACCCTGGACAGGTCGCCAGTCTGTCACAGGGCTAACACACAGGGACAGACAACCATTCGCACTCACATTCATTCACACATTCACACCAGGTGACAATTTGGATTATCCAATTAACCTATCCCCACAAGCTGCATGTCTTTTTTACGCACACACAAATTCTTTTTACACATACAAATCCCGATTTACAAGTACAAAACTGATTTACAAGTATCTTATGTACCTATCTTAAGTATGGGCCTCACAGCCCATTGTTCCTTCAGTGGGCTGGTTTCAGTCATTATGCAAATGTACTGTTTATAAGATTGGGGAAACCTGCAGTCAGCTGAGACTGAAGAAGTCACTTGGATGAGTGACGAAACGTTTCTCCCAGAAAACGCTACGTCCAGATGGACAGAATCAACTTTGGTGATTTACAAGTACAAAATATTTATGACCACATTTTGAGCCCATATCGAGCCTCTAGTGGACGTTAGAGGAACAGCAGCTCTTGGCTGTTGTCTTTATTTTTCACCCACAGAAGTTGAAGTTTCCATTTCAAATCAAGATGCCACTAAATTCACCCCGTTCTCCTTTAATACAAATGTTAATCCTGATGTAAATAGCTAACGCTCCATTTTTTGTATTGTTGGATTAAACTGTTAATCAGACTGAATTAAGGTGAGCTGCAGCTCTGGTCACATATGTTTACGCAGAAGGCTGCTGCACGCACCCACTGGAAACTGCGGGTTTTATTTAGCAGAATAAGTGTGTGCTGTGTTGGTGATTAAGGAGTCATTGAGCTGTTTACTGCACATCTACTCTGATTTTTCTCTGTGACAAGCAGCAGAAGAAACGTCTCACTCTCCCCTCCTGTTAGGCAGATTGATTTAACACTCCCTCTCTGCTCCGGTTTCTGTCATGTAGCGAACAAATCGGCTCTAAATCATGTGTTTTGAGCAGTAAAATGAGGATTTGGCAGCTGAATAAAGCGATGACATGAACACAGTGTGACAGCAAAGAGAGGAAGGAAGCAAGGAGATGAAGGCAGGTGGGCGGTTTCACTCAGCTAATTACTCGCCGAGTAATTTCCTCGTCTGTGACTTAATTATGTCATAAATGTAAATGACAAGAGCTGCAGGTAACCAGAGGGCAGCTGCACACACATACATGCATGTTTTGTAATAATCTCCCCACCCAAAGTCCTACCTTTTGCATTATTTTAATATCAATAATGAACTTTGACCCCAAACTAATAATTTCTAAAGATAACCAGCAAAAAGGTTGCTCTGTAGACTTTGTGTTTTCTCATTTTTCTATCAGTATGAGGACATTTAACACAACGCCAAAGGAAACAGATTTTACTGGAATCTTTTAAAAGGTGTCTAAAACTTTTATTTTTTCTAATTATTTAATGTCAAAAATTTCTTTAAAATTATTTTTAATTATTGATGGTTGCCAGGGGTTCACCAACTGGTCTCTAGGCCTGTGTGAAGTCTAATGATTTGAACTAGACTCTACTTAAATATGGCAGATCAAATATGTCAAAATAATATAATTTAAAAACTCAAATATAAATAAATACAATAAGAAATAAATGACCCAGTTATAAAATGAATGCAATTAAATACTCAAAATATTACATTTCTTTTATCATGTTTCATTTAGTTTGGCATTGATTTACCTTTTTATGATATAATTTTTTTGTTTTTATCATTTATTTTGTATTAATTTATTCTTTTAAAATTTGGTGGTTCATCTTCTGTATATAAAAATTTATTTATTATTTGGCCAGTTTTTGTCCTCCCTACATAAATGTACTGCGGTTACTCATAAACTTATAACACTGAAACACATATGATTCTTTTCTTTTTTTTTACCTTGTGCTTTTTGATCAGTCATGAGATATACAGATATAACTCAGCAGTCTGCTCTGTTTCATGGAAGGCATTACATCTATGCTGCTCGGGGCTTTAAAAGAGTGCAGGTGTTGTGTTTTAATACTGACCTTTTTATGCTTTAATCCCAAAGAAGTAGGCAGCAAACATTTTTCATTTTTCTGTTCATATGAGGACATTTGGAGCTTACAAATACAGCAAATCTCAGAGCAGCTGGAGAGGTCAACAGAAATAAGCCGAACTATTAATTTATGAAAGTATATTTGGTTCATGGAGACAGAAAAAAAACATTTAATATAATCACTGAAGAATGACGACAGCAATAATGACTTGTGTGTGTGTGTGTGTGTGTGTGTGTGTGTGTGTGTGTGTGTGTGTGTGTGTGTGTGTGTGTGTGTGTGTGTCATGCTAAGTTAAACTAATTAACTGTGATGAGGCAGCTTCTGGAGCTCCTGGACGCAGTGGAGGTGGGAGGCAGTTGTCAGTATCTTCCTGCCCAGCCAGGAGGCACTGTCCCTGCGGACAAACGCTACCTCTCTCCACCTCTCCTCTGCCTCAGAGGAAATGTTCAGCTGAGGCTGTTCAGACATTTGTGTGCTAACAAGTGTGTTCGACCTCTACCTAAACTGTACTAGTTTATACTTTACTCAATTCCTGGACCTTAACTGATCTTTGACAAGTGGTAAATGGCCAGTTTTGTCTCTGGGTGCTTTAGAGAAATCTTAAGCGTGTCTCAAGTAATTTAATTTGAAGTTCTTGTGCAGGTGTCGAAGTTTCCAAAGAACCTGAATCAGGTTGAATGTTGATGATCAGTCAACATTAAAAAAAAAATGAGGTGCTTATTTTTATTTAATAGTGTTTTCATTAATTATTGAATCTGGATCCAGCGCAGAATTTAGTGCAAACTTTAACCGAACATTGTGATATTCTTTAAAATCACACATGAAGTGATTTTCAGCCACTGCTCCTACAAATAGGATTTCTTTGGTTTCCAGGTCAAAAGCAGGTACTTTATTTAACCACTACAGATGACAAGATGACAGACTGAAGTTAAACAGATGAATTATAAAAATATGGAAAGGGGGGGGAGGGGGGGGGGGGTTGTGGTTTATTCATTTTGCTCTGTGAGACTGTAGCTGGTCTGTTCAGTAATCCATGCTGAGAAGTATGAAGTCATCATCAAGTGGATCTATAAGCTGCTGCTGCGCTCTGATGGGCATGCAGAGAAATAATGCGCTCTCTAAATGTACTCGATGAATATTTAAAAGTGAGACGTCAACAAGACACTAATAAAAATTCAGCTGGATTTACGGCTGTCGTTGTATCAGCTGGCCGTCAGAGAGGCTGACCACCTTTCAAGTGAAGGATCTCCACATGTTCGTCTCCTCACTGAAAGCTTGAGTGGATGCTGCAGTGTTTGATCCAAGCATCTCTTCATCATTTACACACTGCCTGAGACTTGGCATAGAAAGTCAAATATATAAATTATTAAAGGCTCCATAGCACTCCCTAAAGGTGTGTTTGTATTCCCATCAGTATAGATTTTAATAAAAACTGTGACTATGAGGAGCAGAACTGAAGGGGTTAAAGAGACTGCTGAGCCACTCATTCATCACCATACTGTTCATCCACATAGAGGCACACAGGTGGACAGACAGGTCGTCATGACCTCATGTTAATCTGTTTAGCCGAGTCAGACTGAGAGGCGACAGCAGGTCACAGAAGACCAAAAACCTCAGAGCTTCCGATTATCTGCTTCAATTCAGGACAGAAACGCCGCTGTGCTACCGTCCTGTCTGTTAATCCAACCGCTGCAGTTCCTCTAACGTCCAGCAGGGGCTCCGGCAGTGGCTTAGTCCCCACAGACTCCCATGTTAAAATGTTACATCAGAAACAAACATGTTTCCAGCCTTATACCAACACTGGTTTATCTCTATAGATAATTCCCCACTCCATGTTTTTAACTGTTTGCATCATTGGAGGCGTGGCCTCCCTGACAGGGAGCTGTCTACTAGCTGCCTAGTGGTTTTGCAGCTATTGTGATCACATGCTGGTGATCACATGTTGTTGTAGTCTCAAGGCTTTTGTGGTTGTTGGATTGATTTAAATTTCCTTGCAGTTCTTTGATTTTTTTTTCCTCTCCAACAACAAATAATGACAGCCGCTCAGCAGTGAACAGAAAGCTCTGAACATGTGACCTCCTGAGAGCCCCCACGCGGCTGATCAATAAGAAATATAAAAATCAGTGAAGAGATCGATAACTCCCCGCAGCGTCAGCTAGAGCTGAGAATCCTGCTGAGAACCTTTGTCTTACAAGACACAACAACAAACACCTGAAAAAAACCCACCTGAGAGTAAAACATGAACCAGGCTTCCTAAAGTGAGAGCAAATTTACAGAAAAACCAAAGAGCAGTAATTCCACAGGTACAGCAGGTGACACTGTTGGTAAAGTTGGTGCTGTTAATCCATTACAGAAAAAAACTGAGCTTGTTTCATGTCTTAGTCATAGACTGAGATGGACATAGCAACTATGATATCATCCACTGGCCTCTTGGTGCTTTAGCATTTGCCATGAATGGTGTCAAAGGCTAAGCTAGCCTGTATCACACGGACACAGATACCTGCTAATAGCTAACTGGAGCCTCCGGTGGACGCTGGAGGAACTGCGGGTCTTTGTGTTTCTTTAAATTTCTAGCAAGTTTCCAGGTTGATGTCCTATGTCAACATGAGGAAAATGACAGTTCCCTCATTCCCTCCTGGAAGCTTCAGTGCAGTTAGCTGATCTTTGCAGGACAAAGGTCACATGTTCATTACCGTCCAATCAAAAAACATTTCTCCTTGTCTGATCTAATCAAGACAGACGGTGTTTGTGCTGTCAGCCTGTCAGAACATGATTGATGTTCTTCAACTCACAGCTAATTGTGTGTTGTCATGTCCCAGTCGTTTCCTGGTTATTTGGGTCAAGTGTTTGTTCAAGCTGAGTTTGTACTGAAATTTAGACTGAATGAAAAAAAAACAACACATTTTGTACAAAACTGCGTCAAACTAGCTTTTTACCTGAGTATCTTTGTGACAGATCATTCACCGTCTCACTCTTTTAATGCTCCTAATGCAGCAGGACCTCTCAAGTTCTTCTAACATGTGGTTGAAGCTGTGGAAAAAGTATCGCTTAAAACCGCATTTTCACCGCTTTTTCAGTGTTCTTAGGTTGATGGCTCCGTGTCAGAGCACTGGCTACGAATCTCAGACAGATCAGGCCTTAACTTAACGAAAAAGTTATCAATCGTTCTTTTCATCTTTTCTTATTACCCACAGCTACATCCACTTCTGTTGGGCCTAGGCTACTCACTAGGGCTGAGTATCATCACTGATTTCTATAATCCATTAGATTCCGATTCACAAGGTCCCAATTCGATTCGATTCAATTTTGACTCAGACATTCAGAAAAATTATAATTCTGATCATTTATCAGTACTGACACTTGTGAGACTTCATCTGAGGTGTGAGCATCACAGCAGATGCCTTTGTGTCAAAGTAAATGAAGATAAAACACAGAAAAACATGTAGCAGATTTTCCTGGCCTGGCTTTTTATAGCAGATCAAAAACTGAAGAAAACCATGAATCAACATTTTAACATTACCTGATGCTGTTGAAGTGAAGGAGAGCAAAGTTACAGAGGGTTTTATTAGAAACACAGCTAACTCTTTTGCAATTTGCCATCATTTTAAAAAGTTTAAATTTCTTCACTATTAAACAGTAGAAATTAGGCTTTCTTGTCGGAGGTAATATTTGGGAGAACGAAAAAGAAAAACAGCGACCAACTGTGCAGTACATGACTTGTGCGTAATAAGCAAACAAATAATGCAGAAAACAGAGATTTGAGATGGGAAACTGTTCTAGAATTACACTGATAGAAAGAAAGAGCTGTGCAGGAAGTGGGAATTTAATTGTGGTGGAAGCAAAACAGCAAAAGAGGGAATTTATGACGATGTTTATCAAATGTGAAGTGTAGTTTGGTTGCTTTTGTTGCTGCTGGTTCAGTCAATTTTGGTTGGAGAGAGAAAAAGCCTGCAGCTTCAGAATCTGTGCAAAAAAGACGTAAACACAAAGTGCGGACCCGACGCATCAGAATCAGTGAGCTGTCGGCTTTAAGCCCTGACAGCTAACCAAGTATGTGCTGTCGGTTGAGAAAGCCGACATCTCGCTTATTCTGATGCGTCGTGCTCTGTGTTTACGTCTTTGTGCAGAATCTGTTTACCTGCTCTCATTTACTGTTTGGTTGTTGTTAAAATAGTTTTATGAGCTTTAACCTGAGATTCTGGCGTTTCTGGCAAAATATATTTATATTTAAAAGTCAATTCAGGATTTAATGAATCGATATCGCTACTCACCTCCCTCTATCCACCTGCGCTTTCAAACTTATATACACGTAGGCTGACAGGAATATCTGGACCAGGCCAATCAGAGAGGCCCCGCCCCTGACTATCTCTGATTGGTTTAGACCATGATATGGGCATAATGTGTGTCTGTTGTTGATCACACAGAGACTTTCAGAGTTGCAGAGATTTTTTTTTGTACTCGAACGGCTGGTCGAACCAGTGCGACCTAGGATTTTTTTTAGTCACACCACTGAGAAATTAAGTTGCATATGTGACCAATTTGGTCGCACTCTAGAGCCTTGCATAAGTTAGGCAAAGACCTGAAAAAGGTCATGCTAATGCCTGCAAGTCCACTAGAGGCTCCAGCAGTGAGTCAGTCCCCATAGACGCCCATGTTAAAATGTTTAAAGTGTTTACACAATGTCACATTCCTATTTATCAGGATGAACATGCATATTTCTCTTAGTGTTGTTAGCTTTAACAAGCTTGTTAGCTCTAACAACACTATTCCATATTCCAAGCCCTAGATTTTGTACATTTTTATTGATTTTAGTTTTTGATTTTAAAACTGTTTCACTGTTTCCAATGTCAGTGTGAATAATTAAGATGAATTTTGCTGTATATCGTCAAATAAATTAGATTTTTCCTGATTTAAAAGGAAACAAACACAGACTGATGTTTGATTCTAAAGAAGTGCCGTTAAATGCCTGAACGAGTCCACGCTTGGACTGTGAGGAAGGGGAGATAACAGCAATCAGAGGCTGGAGTGAAGCGAGCTTGTGCGTGGAGCAAACCTGCTGCGTGTTCAGAGCGCTGCTGCTCGCTGATCGCCGCGTGATGGTTCATCCTGGCTTATCACACACTACAACACACACACACACACGTAATTATAACCTCAGCCTGTTGGCATGGCAACCGCAATCATCTGGCAGGGAGCCTCACTTATGATGTCATCAGGCGAGCCGAGTGTGATTGGACGGGTGATGAATGGCTGCTGAGCTGAGAGGGCTGATGAGCGGGCGTTTACCTGAAACACAGAGACAGAGCGATGGTCTCACTGACTGCACGACAGGCAGAAACTAACCCCCGACGGTCTGACGTCTCTGCACTCTCAGTAACTGTCCAACATATCACAGGCAGACCACTTCACACCCAAGCAAATGAGAGCTGAGGAGCTCAGATTTTAAGTGTAAGTTTTTAGATAAAAGACAAAGGTCTCCAAAAAATACCACCTGTGGTTAGAAAGTGAGCAGTGGGCACTTTCAGACACGAAGTCCACTCATTCAGATAATCTAAGATCAAATCTAGTTAACTATTTCTCCTGTATTTGGACTGGATATCCATAATAGCCTTCTGCAGCAGCCCATTCATTTTGCAGCAGTTGATGTGGGTCCAGGCTGTCAGGGCAGCAGTGATGTTCAGGTCTCACTCTCCTCAGACGTCACCTGCAGCTCTTCTCTGGGGACATAAAAGCATTTCCAGGCCAGGATTAAAGTGTAATTCAGGTTAAGCAAAGGGTCCCAAGGTCCCTCAAATGTGTCCATCTGCGTAAAAGTTAGCATTTGCTAGATGTGGATTGGTTGACAAGTGAGGAAAAAATAGGGAACGAGGGAACCACAAAAAACTTAGAACATCTGTCTTTTCCTTCTGGCGGACCAACAGCAGCACAAGCAGGAGTAGCCCCCAGACCGCTCACTCCACCTCCAACTCTGCAGGCAGACAGTGAATGCACCACCCAGGAGTCCAGGAGCCATCATAATCACATGCTGAACCACCTCAGCTGCTTCTTTGCCAAGTGGAGGAATGGTGGCTCAGCTCTGAGTGCCTAAGGCCGAGCCATCCTCCAGAGGAAGCTCATCTCTGCCACTTAAATCCACAGTCTCATTCTTTCAGTTACCCAGAGCCCATGGTTGTAGCTGAATGTTTAAACACCAACTACCTGGTTTCATGCTCACTCGTTTGAGACAAGCTTTCTGTTCATCCCACTGTGAGCAGCACCTCGTCCCTGTCCTGGAGTGGGTGTGTTCAGTTATCATCTTACAACCACGGCCTCAGACTTGGAGGTGCTAATTCCCAGCCACTCTGCTGCAAACCACCCAGTATGAGCTAACGGTCATCATAAAACAAAGCCAGCAGAGCCACATCAGCTGCGAAAAGCAGAGAGGTGATCCTGACACCACCTGAACCATCTCCCTTCTCCTCTTACCTGCACTTACAATTCTGTCTATGAAAATTATGCACAGTGAAAAACCGCAGCTCTCATCATCATCCTAACAACATATCGAGGCTTGTAGATCAATAAAATCATTGCTCGCATTCAGCAGAGAGAAAGTTGCTCCTGACATCAAACATGAGAAACTTTATATCTAAAAGAACTCTACTGCCATCAGGGCTTTTGCAGGAATGATGACATAATTTTCCAGGGAGCTGATTGGTTAGTAGGTGTTGGTTATGTACATGTTGAGTTGTTATGTCACATAAGTGAAACACCTGCTTCATAACACATGAGGTTACCTCACTAAGCCAGTAATCTTGCAAGACTCTCAAAGCAACTCAGAGAAATTAGAAAATAATCCTCCCCATCACTCCTAAAACTGATGCCATATCAAACTGTTTTGATTTGAAAGGTGTGAAAACAACCATAAAAATATTTCTGAATGAAAGTGGTTCGATGAGGGAAGACCCACATTCAGAGGCCAGCCTGAAAAAGCCTGAATAAGAGCAGTTCAGTGAGTCACACAAGCTCAGCGCTCACAGAAGAATAAACCTTAAAAGAAAACAACAGCATCCCTGCTGAGAAACATGGACGAGGCTCAGGTGTGTTATTGGGCTGCTTGGCTGTGTTGAACCTGCGCTGGACTCATAATCAGAAGATTATCAGTAAAACCTGGAGGGAAACAAACCACCTGGTGTCAGAGAGAGTCTGACTTGGTCGCAGCTCAGCAATCCTGCTACAGGATAATATGCATGTAAAAAGCATGGAGTGTGCTGAGAAGGGCCTTACTTCCTGATCTTAATTAAAGTGAACAGCTGTGGAAAAATCTGAAAGTCCTCAGAACACTGGCAGGATTTCTCAGTGGGAGGCCCACGGGAAATCAGAAAACTGCCCCAGAAATTAATTAATACCAAACGAGATGAAAATTCATCAAGTTCTCAGGATTTTAACTGTAGACAGACCTACCCCACTAAACATGCACTTGGAGTCATGGCCACAGTGAAGCGATGACCCCAGGGTCTGAAAAATAAATCCATTGTAGTGAAATCAAAACCTGCAGTTCCTCTAAAATCCAGCAGAGGCTCCCTCAGTAAGTCAGTCCCCACAGACTCCCACATTAAAAAAACTCTTGATAGATAATAAGGGACACCCCCATTAGCCCCTCCGGTGAATCAAAGCTGCAAAAAAAGAGCTTAATTTCTAGCACCGTTCAAAGGTCTACTGTATTTCTCGCACCATAAGGCACACCGGATTATAAGGCACGTTAAGCGAAACAAAACAGTCAGATAAGTCAAACTTTACTCAAGCCACTCTTCTTGCTTCCTCCACTTCTGTACCATTGATTCATTCTCTTGCAGCTGCTTTATTCCCATGTTTCAGTATATTAATGACTAACCTCCTATTGTGGATGGATTATCTCAGTTGTTCTCCTGACTGAAGTTTGGTCCGTTTACAGCATCCTGCTATGTGATTGCATTTGTCTCTAATTTTCAAACAAAATTCTGGAAAAGAAGAAAAAAAAAGACGTGCCCACTTTTTTTTTTCTTCCAGTGACCCTAATCCTCGTTCGTAGATTTGCATTAGTTTTGGTTTTTAGGTGATTTTTTTGCTCTACTAAAGAATAAATGTAACGTATTTCGGCAGTAACACATCTGGGGCCACAGCTGTGCACACTGGTACCTCATCTGGAGAAGAGTGGTTGATTATTCTTGAGCTTTGTTGGGAATAAATGTGCATTAATTAGCTCAAAGAGATTTTTTTCTGCTTTCATACGGTGACTACACATACTCAGGGAGGGACTGAAGCCAATCCAAGCAGCTGCTGTTGCCCCTCCAGAGGAATCATTTAGCTGGCTGTCATCTTTAATTTAGTTCCACCTACTATCCACAAACTCAGGTGTGGCTCCATGCTGGCGAGAGATGCTCCGTTCTGCTTTTGACCTTTGAGCTTCTGATTCGGTTAAAAACATCCACCACAGTTCCACAGAGTCCACAGCTTCCATGACTGATGGAGACGACCCCCTGCCCCTTCTCTGCACCAATCAAGTCATCATCATGGCAACCAGTCGATTCACAGGAACCAGCCAGACACCAATCAACCTCCTGCTACATGAATCTGAGTGTGTGTGTGTGTGTGTCACAGAGGTTATTTTTGTTCGCTGAAAATAAAACTGAAGAAAAACAACGCGATGCTGACCCCCCTTTAAACTTTTCAGATTATTGTGACCTCATTAGAGCACCTCCTGCCGAGTAATCACTGTCATTTATTTATTCATTTAAGAGCTGCCACAAAATCAATGTGATGAAACACTGAAACAATCTGTCAAACCCTTTAAGTTTTGTCTGCACAGTTTATATGTTGTATATTTTGAATCTTGTTTTCACCTGTTTGCATCACAAACTGTATATTCAATTTAATTCAATTCAGTTTTTTTTTTTTATATATAGAGCACCAAATCACAACAACAGTCACCTCAAGTCACTTTATACTGTAAGGTAGAGACCCTACAATAATACAGAGAAACCCGACAATCAGAAGACCCACCATGAGCAAGCTCCATGATAGTAAGAAGGAAAAACTCCCTTTTAAGAGGAAGAAACCTCCAGCAGAACCAGGCTCAGCTTTTTGAACCCCATTGTGGTTTTCACCATCTTTTTTCTAAAACCAGAAGTGTTATATTTGGATACGTTATTAGCCAGTCCTAGCTAGCAGTGTTGGCAAACTACAGGAAGTAGTTTGTTTAGATGCTGTTAGTACAGTTACCTCACAGCAGCCATAATATTGGTCACATCATGTCATTAAAATGCTCCAAAAGGCTTCAGCAGCACAAACATGGTCCAGAGATCCACTTCAGTTAGTTGAGGTGTAACCTAGCAGGCAGCTATCAGCTACAGCTGGCTGTGTCGTGTTGTGGAAATTTTAATTACCAAATCCTGCAGACACGATGAGTTGTAACAACACCTTTATTTCAGCTATCTTATGCATAAGGAGGGACGTCAGTCAGGGGGCACTGAAAGTCGTCTCTCACAATGAACAGTTCAGGTTCCTTTTATACACAGTCGCAGAACAAAAGGCTTTTACAGTTGCAGTTCACACCTTGGCTCTAAACAGAAAGACTCTCTATCATCTGTGTGAATCTCCCCCCCTCTGGGGTCAAGTCTTCCTGTGTGAGGTTCCGTCTCCTGGTTTTCGTCTCCTGGAAGACATTCACCAGTTTCTCACCGTCTGTTTTCCAGCATGAATGAGGTGTGAACCAGATGTACTAAACTAAGTAACATGAAAGCATTTCATCAAGACAATACATTAAAGGACAATACATTAAAGATAAATCCCACAACAGTCGCCATTCACCTGTCAGTCAAAGAAGCCACGCCCCTAATAATGCAAACTTTAAACAGGTGTGTTATTAAATACAGGCGTTAGGAAAAGAGAACAGTTTCTGTATCCGGCTGTAAACATGTCTAAGTGTGCTGATGATGTTTATATGATGTAAAACTTCATGTAAATTAAATTGAATATTTGTGCTGAATTTTTTGTCGCAGTGTTCGTTTGTGCCTCCGTGTGAGAGGGACAACCAGAAGAACAGAGACAGCGTTCTGTGGTGGGAGGATTACTTCACCAAAGAGGTCAACAGCCAGTCGTTCATCTGCTTCTTCAACCAGCAGCGGCGGTGAGGCTCACGCACACGTTTACAGCTCAGTCTATTTGGAGGTGCGATTCAGATAAATTGGAAATCAAAGAAAGTGTGAGCCTGTCACATCATTGTTACCACAGAAGACGAATGACCGGACTTTCTGACAGACACACTTTCCACTTTCAAATTTGCTGTTCCTGACCTTTGACCCTCAAGAAGTGACCTCTGACTTCACTTTAATAGTCTTTCCACTTCAACTTATAATTAAAGTCATTTTTTTGTCAGTGCCCTAGAAGGATTCAAACTTCATGCTTATACTTAAAATTTTAATATAAATTCAAATTTTTATTTCTTTTATGCCATGTTTTACCTACTGTCTAATAATACCATCATATTATTCATTTAAAGGTTTATCTTACTATAGTTTTATTGTAATATTCATCTTTTCTTCTGGTTTCATTAGTGCTCTGTGTGCATTATACATGATTTCTATTTACATTTTGCTTTCAGGGTGAATTTATGTTGCAGGTTCAGATGAGAAGTGGTATCTTAGCTCTTTAACTTTGATGCATTTTTAAGAAATGTTCATTCATGCTTATTTGAATATTTAAATACATAAAAAATATACATATAAAACATGATGAAAAACAAAGTGATTATACTGCATTTTCAAACAAAATCCTGTCAAATGCCAAAAATCCTCAAACCGTTGGTCTTTCAATCGTTGGACCAAAAATTGTTTAAATGAATAAAAAATAACCTTTAATTAAAATCCCAGAGCCACTTCATTCATTCAGATTTTAAATGCCTTATACATTATTGTTATTTTAATTAAAAAATGTGAAACATCAATTCAGGCTCCAGCCTGAATTCTCAAAATATATCTTGTAACCAGTGAATAATTTCAGTCTATAGAACATGGAACAAGTACAAAATTAAACCTAAAAAAATCAGTCGTGTACCGTCAGCAGTGACGTTGTCAGGAATTCGAGTAGATGATGCTTCAAACTAGATTATCACACTAATCAGAATGATTTTTTCTTCCAGAGTGAAAATAAGACTGCAGAGTCAAATAGAGACCAGCAGAAAAAAATGACTTTGCTGTTCATCTAAAATAAGATATTTTGACTTTCTGAATTTCCTTTATCACACTACCGATGAC
Source organism: Diplotaxodon limnothrissa (assembly GCF_057381915.1). NCBI lineage: Eukaryota > Metazoa > Chordata > Actinopteri > Cichliformes > Cichlidae > Diplotaxodon > Diplotaxodon limnothrissa. The sequence goes on from NC_140612.1 coordinate 19,088,524, forward strand.
ATAAAGGTGAAAATGTAGGTCAACAGTATGATGAAGGTGGATTATCAGAGGTGAGCAGGAGATACTGAGCAGAACAGCAGAAGGATGCTGAGGTTACAACCTGAAAATAAATACTGCAGTGAAACATAATAAGAGCAGGAGGAGAGATGTTTGAAGAAGCTCTTCTTTCCTCTCTTTTTATTCAGGCTCTGTCCAAAAAACTGATGAGACAAAGAAAAGCCAGAGATCTGCTTTAGCGTGTCAGCTTAATCCTCCGATAATTCACCGTCAGTGCTTACCTGTGACCTTGGTTAGTTTTATTTTTATCTCTGCACCAGAAAGATCCGAATGAGGAAATGCTGGTTCATAAATGAGGCCCCAGTGGGAGCTCATTGATGCTACACATCAGCTCTTCTTTGGTGTTTTAGAGAACAAACTGGAACACGCAAAGTTTCTTTTTTCATTAAGTTTAGAAAAGCATGTAGTCTCTAGATGTCTGGCTTATTTCAGAGGTGGCATGAAGGTTATATCCCAAAACTTTTTGGTGGTGTCAGTCAGAGTATGAGAGCTTAAATTAGACTGTGCACAGCTGGAGGAGATCTTTCTTCTGGTCACTTCCAACTCCCTAATTTTTATTTTGGGATTCCACTAGAGCATCGGTATGATTCACAGTTCACAAAATCCTTACTGATCTCATAATGGCCCAGAATTTAGATGCTCACTTCAGCATGAACTTTACTGAACACTTTTTAACCCTCATCCTCCATTTTCCCTCCGCTAATGTGTTTGTATTAGCCTAACCACAGCTCTATAGCTAGCCACCAGTTATCACACCACTATCTGTCAACTAGTAAGACTTCACCAGCCGCCCAAACATTGCTGATATTTAATTTTCTGTCTTCATTTACAAGTAACAGCAGTGCTGTACATTTTAACTTTTTTGGACCCTGAAATGATTAAAGATGCTCCACAGCTAACTGTGGAGATGAATGTGTGCTCAGTTAGACTGCAGATAGCTTAACTCTATTTTTGGGAAATTTGCTGTTAGTTTTTGTTGTTACATAGAAGCAGCTTTGCCTTTCTTTGTTAAATTGTTAGGTGTACAATTCATTTTAATCATGTGAAGATTGAGATTCAGAAATGAGACAATGCCACTTTTCAAAAGGAGAGATAGATTTTGTTTATCTTTAGTAAGATGTCTATTTGAGTATGCCGATGTTGGATTGCAGTTAACGATATCCAGCTAATGTAACATTAGCTATACTACCTAAATGAATAACAACATAAACACTTGTTGAGTTAAGCAAGCTAGTCATTAAATATACTCCGAGTGAGGCCCATGGACCTTAACTGCATTCTTTCTAATGACCAGCAGGGGGCAATTCCTCTTATAGAAAAAAATCATTGTCATTACTGTGGAAAAATTACTCTACTGCTCACCTGATTCGGCACTTTCAAACAAAGCTTTCCTGATGGGATGTGATTAAGGGGGTGCTTGCTTCTATCTTGCTTTCATTGTCTGTAACATGAAATATTAGTAGGAAGCCTTTAATTTTAGTGACAGGAGATGGTTTGGTATGAAAAAGGAGTAAAAGTAGAAGGACCTGCAGGAGGTCAGTGAATTAACAGTCAATCCCAAGAGTAGTGTTTTAACACCATGTTAAATTCGTGCTTTTACTTTTTCTTCTTTTTATTTCAGGCCTGATGACGTGTTGTGGCACCGTTCCCATGACACCAGTGTCCTGTTACACTGTGTTCTTTGGCCAATGGTTTCCCTCCTTCTGGGCACACTCATTGTGCTCCTGACGGTATGTGCTCGCTCCCTGGCTGTTCGAGCCGAGGCCCTCCAGAAGAGGAAGTGCTCCTATGAGGTCTGCCAAGACCTGTCTGCCATGCCACCTGACCGCTGCGGCAGCAAGGCCAGAGACCCACTCACGACAAACTCTGACCCCGAGCTGTCATCGCCCTCAAGGACCCTGCCGCTGTTTGCGGTCCCAGTGCGGCGCAGAGATCGGGAACATTAGAGCGAGCAGAAAGATGTTTCTTCAGCATGAAATCACTAAGAATGCCAATGAGCCGGTGGGCGAAGTCGACTTAATGGCTAAAGACGCCACCAACAACCCATTGCTGTCCGGACTGGTTGGTATGATCAGAATGTTTGAATGAGGTGAAGATGAGGGGACATCCACTGTTGCCTATAGATTTCAGCAGGAAGACTATACAAAACTTCAGACTTTTTCCTGATTTTAGCTTAAAGTGGATCAGTGGAAATCTTCTGACTAGCAATGAAAGGCTGTTTAAATGAGGGTAGTTGGTGTTGGGTACTGATAGCTGATTCTACTTTGGGTCTGGTTTCTAGTCATCAAGAAACCCAGACTTATTAAGTTCTGGTGTTTTAAGGGTCTCTTATCAAGTATCTTTATCTGTTATACTTGTTCAGTCATTTCAGCTTACTTGTGAGCTCCAATATTTGGATTATATAATTTGTTATAGACCAGCTATATAAATAAGTTTGTTCCAACTATTAAATGGGAAAAATCTGTATTCATCAGAGATCTTTCAGTGATCATCCATCAGTTTCTGGCTTCGTCCAGCAGCAACTAATCACATATAGAACAATATATGTTCAAGATATTCTGGGAATGGGCTAAAAGTTATTTAAATTTAACCATCTCCAGTTCAGATTATTGAACTGGAAGTCCCATTATGACCTACTTTTGCCTCAGCGATGAGAGCTGGATCTCCTCCAATCTCAAAACGATAAACACTGATCTTAATTTCAATTTTAGAAAAGTGGACAAAGTTGGATTGAGGTGAGTCTGGCAAATACACTGTCGCAAGAAAATGATTGAGATCAGCCAAATTTGAATCAGGTAGGGTTTTTGATTCTTAGAAATTTTTGACACCTTGTGCTGATCTTTGACTTGTGTTTTTAAGTTGTTATACAAAGCATGAAAGCTGAGATTCTATCAGAGATTTAGATTTAATAGGATGCTATCAAAGCCCAACCCAAACCCTCGCGCTGTGATTGATGATGCAGTCAGGACAAGACAAGCATAAGGACTGACTCTTGGGAAGTAACTGCTCTTCTGTAGCTCTCTTATTAATGTAGTTTCCCTTCAAGTCCCAGTAGCCATGAATGTTTCTTAACAGAGGTGCAAAGTCCTGATGTTACCTTCAGGATTGTCTCTGCTGTTCTAGCTTGTGCAACTCAAGGCAGTCTTTTGCTGAGAATTTCTTTCATCAGTCTTCTAACAAATGAGACATATTACATATGTGAAGATAAATAGTTGTCTACTACAGCACTTTTATAGTACAATTTGAACCCTATAGGAGCTTAGCAATGATTTTGTTTTGATGAAAAAAGTTTTTACCAGCACACAGTCACAACTGTTGTTTTCTCTTTGATTTGTATCAATGGTCATAGAAAATATCTGGATTGTTTAGTCGTCTCTTGTGCTCTTGGTTGTTTACTGGGGGGGGGGGGGGGGGTTGTGCAAGATGTTTTTAACCTCGTAACATCTGCCAGATCACTAGTTTAGGTTTACATCAACTTTTCCTTGTAATTTTCACCTGTTTTGCATACACAAATGGACATAACTGAAGAACTGTAAGACTGTGAGACTGACATTTAACTCTCATTTAACAACTCTAGTTTTTGAAGCCCATATAACCCTAAAGTAGGGGTCCCCAACTCCAGGCCTTGAGGGCCGGTGTCCTGCAGGTTTTAGATCTCACCCTGGGTCTATACACCTGAATCAAATGATTAGTTCATTTCCAGGCCTCTGGAGAACTTCAAGACATGAGGAGGTAATTTAGCCATTTGAATCAGCTGTGTTGGATCACGGACACATCTAAAAACTGCAGGACACCGGCCCTTGAGGTCTCGAGTTGGGGACCCCTGCCCTAAAGTTTACACTAAAAGGTTTGCCAGGTACCTGGTGGATATTAGAAGGTTAAATCCAGTTGGTTAAAACAGTCTTGGAATATTCTGGAAATACTTTCAGAGACAGAGTTTCCAAAGACCTTTTTGAAAGGTCGACTGGTGTGGGTTTTTCTAACATTTTGGCTGCTCAGCTCTGTGACTGGATTTTAAGGTAAAAAGTGAAGAGGTGAAAAATATAAAGAGCCAGTAAAAGGCAAATAGACGGGTATTTTTAAATCAATATTTGGAATTCAATTTAAATAATTAAACCTGCACTATTAATTTATGTATTCAAATACACTGGTGACTCATCAGAGTGCCCATTAGTGGATCCTATTGCTTCAGGGACTCGAATCCTCTATAGGGTTGACGATGCAAGAGCTCTTTGAACCGTGAAGGTGTTGGCAGACAGCAGGGAGCTCAGCAGAAACAACCACAGCTAATGTTACTGACAACGTTACCCTTCAAGTCGCACCCAAAGAAATACAAAGTTCATGTATTCAGCTCAGTAAAATCAGCTGCACCACAGTTTCCCTTCAAAGTAGAGTGTAAAAGAGACCAGGCGCCTGCAAGTCAGTTATAACTTTTTTACTTTAAGATATAAAGCATCCTGAAGCAACTGACAGATTACTTTTGTCTGATACTATATAATTAAAAGTGAATGTTGGAGGTAGAACATTCTGTGGTCTAAATTTGGCAATTTATTATTTCCTCTAACTGGGCTGAAACTGCCCTAATTATGTCAAAAGAAAGATGTTAAACGTGCTGTCCCATTTCACTAAGCCAGGTTTCCATCCAGTTGAAACCAAACCTAAAGCAAATCATGAATGAATCATGAGTTGGTTCATCAAACTGCACGTGGCTTTAACTTACCGGTCAGTACCATTAAAATAATAAGACACAAGGCAAAAGCTCAAAAGGTGGAAATGTAAAGTACACTTTTGCTATTATTATTATTATTATTATTATTATTATTATTATTATTATTGTTGTTGTTGTTGTTGTTGTTGTTGTTAAGGTTTTCAATCCTTCTATGGACATTGAAGTGGTGTTTCAAGTACATCATAAGTCTCTTTAATTGAAACATCACCAATTTTGTCATATTTTGGTGATTATGGATTAGACTACTAGTTCTTAATGTTTTTTAGTCTTCAATCCTTCTATGGACATTAAAGCTAAACACCATAACTAAATATTACTCTATGAAAAATATCCATAAATGGATAACTTTAGATCCCAATGTTATCTACAGGACTGCAGTTGTCAGTATAGGGGTTCTGGCCCATTAAAAGATTAGATTAGATTAGATAGAACTTTATTAATCCCTTATATATATATATATATATATATATATATATATATATATATAATACACACACACACACACACACACACACATATATAAATACAGAGACAATATAAATAAAATATACGAAGGGGATAAATAGAATAAATAGGAATAAAAATACAAGTGAATTGCACATTTCAAGTATTGAGTCTATTGCACCGTTGACTATTTACAAAAGTATTGCACAAAAGGTATTGCACCGTGAGGTGAAGAGGCACTACAGCTTAGTTGTTCCCCCCTCCTTTGTCCTCCTGTTTCCCCTCCCTCTCCCCTCCAGGGAGGAGTTAAACAGTTTGATGGCGTGTGGGACAAAGGAAAAACTGCATTTTAAAGTATTTAGAAGTAGAATTCTACTTTAATTTATGCCACATTGTTCACTTTTCAACGCTTCAAAACAAAGCAAAGCGTCAGTAAGTCTAATTAGGAGGACAATAACAAGGTTGTAGTAGGATGTTAAACAGACACGTTGTTGCTTGGTAAACACTCCAAGGTAAAAAAAAAAACGACACATGCCCATGGCCCGGGGTTCCCTCCACATGCTGCCTTCAGAAGTAATGAGGACAGAATCTAGACCATGTGAGTAAAGTGTGCGGGTGCTCGGGGGATTCTCTGTGCTGCAGATGGTTTCGCTCGGCTTCAACCCTGATTGTACAGGCAGGAAAAACCTCTGAGCTGACAGCTAAGGGACAGGAGGCTTATAGCTTGTACGTTATACAGGTACCCACAGAGGCAGTATGTACTGCTTCCACAGAAATGTCTCACAAAATCTTCTTATTGGTTCCCAGTCATAATCAGCTTGTGAAAATTTAGAAATATTCAAATGTACCAAGGAGCACTACAATAAATTCCAGCTCAAATTATTTCTTTTTTTGATTTCCTGGACGATGAACGTTCATCCTGCTATCCATTCTCTTCCGCTTATCCAGCTCAGGGTCAGAGACTAGTGTGCAGCTCGGTGCCCTAACAGAGATACATTACACAAAAAAAGGCACCGGGCAAACGTTCAAACATTGTTTTATCTTAAATAACAGTTTTACAAATTGGCGAAACAAGAGTTAGAGGCTTTTTCAGTGAAAGTTTTAATCCTCCTTAACAGTCCATAACAGTTAGGATCTAAATTAAATAAAAATATTTAAGTTATTATGTATCATATTATTATGTGTCATACACATGCTAATACTGGATCATAAGGAAGGATTTATTTGTGTGTATAAAATTTTAATTTTGCACTTGGTATGATTTATGTTAATTTGAAGGGCCACCTGAGTATAGCAAAGTATGTAAGTTAATTAAGTGTTATTCTTTTATCTTTTATTTCTCGAGTCAACAAAAGAATCAGAAGTTTAAAAATTTTGGGAGCAGTAAACGTCTTAGCCTCATATGCCACAGGAGATTTTGAGACTTGAAAGTTGGCCTTTGAACTTGCAAGTCTGGAAATGGCTGATCTATATTAATACAGCATCATATTTAAGCAGAATTATGTTTCAAATTTTGCTAAATAAGAAATCACAAACACTTGTTTTGAAGGCATCAGCAATTCCTCTTTTGATTCGTGATGACGTTCCTCCATGGCAGCAGTTGGCACCCCACGTCACGTCCTGTGGAAAAGGCAGCCATGTTTGGTGGTGCTGAAGCCTCTCTGCTTTTCTCATTAAACGGTCTGCAAACTGTAACGATGCTGAGCAGCAGACAGCAGGTGGTGGAGAAGCTGTAGGGAGTTTTAATTTGAATATCTTCACAGCTCCCACATGTTGGCGAAGACATTGAAGTAGCTTCTCAATCTGGATCTGTTCAAGAACGATCAATGTGAAACATGTTTCAGGAAGTCTGCAGAGCTGCTGGGACATGTGATGTTTGGTTTGCACAGCTGTGTTTGCCTGGTGTTGCTGGTATTCGTGACAGTTGCTGAGGGAAGAGTTTAGACAAAAAATTAAGTGCTTTAAACATATTTAAGCTCATCTCCAGAAACGCTCTGGGTAAAATTACTTAATTTTCTGCCAAGTAGCAGAGTTAACAATAGACCTGCAATCACGAAGTGTGATTCATCTTGTATCAGGGGGAGTTTTTAATCATCAACTGTTGTTTCCAAATGTCTACCACCGCCTTTCAAACATGCCCAGCAGTCTAAATTCGACCCTGCTTTAAGCAATATTTTTGCCAAGCTGTTCTCTGAGCGAGTGAGCTGTTATTGTCCTGTCATCTCCTCCTCGGGTTCAGCTAGGAGACTGCCATCATGTTTCGTTGTAAACTTGAATTTTGCTGCTGTAACACATTTTATTCACATCACTTTTCATGAGAACGTCCATCCTGTCTTAGATTTGTGTTGACTGTTGGACACCTTTTAACCATTCCTTAAAAAAGCCTGAGAGCATGAATGTATTGTTTGTTTAATACGTCAGATTCATATCTGATTGTTCTTTGTCTTCATCAGTGATCTTTGTGCAAAATTCAAATTTATTCACAAGTGGCGTTCCTCTAATGTCCACTTGAGGCTCCAAAAATGAGCGTCTGTCTCACTTGCAGCGCAATGACCCAAATATGTGTGTATGATGACGGGAGGCTTTAATTTCTGATCTTAAGGAAACTGAACAGCTGTGGAAAAAGCTGAAAGTCCACAAACCTGAGAACATTGGTGGGACTTCTCAGTCTGCTGACCCATGAGAAATCAGAAGGTTACCCCTGAAATTAATTAATACCAAGCAAGAATTCAGTTTATTCTCTGTATTTTAATTGTAGAAAGACCTTTTCTCTCAACAAAAATTCATTGGAAGTCATCGCTTAAGGGACAACACATGGGTCTGAAAAGTAAACCCAACATGGAAGTACCAAAAGCTGCAGTTCCTTTAACGTCCAGCAGGGGCGCCAGCAGTTGGTCAGTACCCATAGACTCCCATATTAACACTTTACAACAGAAATAAACATGTTTACAGCCTGATACAATCACTGAATTGGCCTTTATACTGTATTCACCCTTTAGTTTGTAACTCATCTTTTTAAATTGTATTAAGGTTTAAAGTTTGCATTGCTGGGGTGAGGCCTCTTTGACTGACAGGTGGATAGTGACACAGGTGGCTATAGCTGCTAGCTGTTTGCTAGGCTTCGCTTCCGCTAACTGGTCTCCCTGAACTGGACCTCTGTTTGTACTGTTGGAGCCGTTTGGAGCCTTTTAATGATGTTATCCGACCAATAACATGGCTGCTGTGTGATTACTGTACTAACAGACTGTCTAAAGAAGCTACTTAATGTAGTCTGCCAACAAAGCCAGCTCACGTTGGCTAATAACATATCCAAAGATGGTACTTCTGGTTCTAGAAACAAGATTATACATATAGCACCTTAGTGTGCCACCACATTTCAAAATTGAGTTGAACCATCTGATGCATACTGTCTGTCTGATGCTCTTCAGAAACCTGTGAAGAAAAACAAGCTTTCGTCTTCTGGTGTCCTGTGTGAGACACCCGTGACCCTAACACACTTTCTTTCTAGCACAGGATGTCTGGTTCCCACGGGCACTTCTCTGGAGTGCTTCCTCAGGGAGAGTGGTCCATCCTAATCCCCTAATTAAGATAAAAAGTCTGAGCTTGGCTGGGCTAATGTTCTCCAGACCGTTTAGGGAAACATAAACACCAGTTTACAAAGATATTGTGTCAGTCATTTAAACATGTAGGGGGAATAACCACAGATCCAGTCACAGTGAGAATGAACAGTTTGACTCCATGAATGTAGAGAGGCAGAAACACGACTGAGTGATGTAGCGTCATTAAAACATAATCAGTGCCTGAAGGAGTCAATCAAAAGTCATCAATTCTTTACCTTTTCTGCTTCTTGGACCCTTTCTTCTATTTGTACAGCTGCTCCTTTTAATACTTGTCCTTGCTTGCTTGCTTGCCTTGTTTTTGCCACTTTTATCATTTTAATTCTTCTGATTCTCTCATCTACTTTCTTTCTGCCCTTTTCTCCAACATTTTCTCTTTCCATTATGCTGTTGGATAAAAACTTTCTAAAAACAAAACAAAAACTAAGGGATGTTTATCTGAAAGAAAATTTGTGCACACTTTGAATCTGTTTCTACCGTTAGCTCCTGTTTTTCTTCTTTAACACCATTAAAACTTCCTTATAATCCAGGATCCAGCTGTTTAAAAGCCATCATGCCGTCAATGAATTTCATTTGTCCTCTCCAAAGAAAATGTAGCTTTTGTAGCATTTATGTGTATTTTCGTGAGACTTGATGAGGTTTTATTGTCTCTGTTTGAGGTCTCCATGTTAGATTTTCTATCTAAAGCCATATGCTAAGCTGTGACCTGCAGTAGCAACTAAACGCTGTATTTAGCTTCTTAACACAAGCAAACGTTTCATTTCATTCTGACAGATGTTTCGGTTTTAATCCACAATGTAACAGTCAGTGACTGAAAGGTGGATGATGGTTAAATGTTTTAATTCTTCATTGACTGTTTCTCCATAATTATTCTCGGTGTTATTCTAATGACTGTCAAATCATTTCTGTTTTTTGTGTTTGGATCATGCCTCTGTACTAAGAACTGTGTTGTCTGCAGGTATCTTGTCGTCTCTCCATCTTTTTTGAACCTCAGCACTGTATCATGTGACCCAGGTAGCCGCTTCGCCCGTGTTTTCACGATAAAAATGATAACTATTGTGCCTCATAGAAATCTTTAAATAAAAACAAACTTTTTGTCTTCAAAGCCTCGCCATAGAAGATTCTTTTTTCATTTTCAGATCTTCGTGACTTTAATTTATTGATATTAGCTTCACAGAAGCAACTGTGGCTAATCAAATTAAATGTGTATATGAGAATATCAGTTATCTATCAATACCAGATATAGGCGTTTACTTGCTAATGATAGCTCTGTTTATGTTACAAAACACACCGTTCCTAACTGATCTCAGAGTTGGCAGCCGCTTATATAGCATGCTAGTCCAGAGATTTATGCACAATATGCAATTAATCAGAAATGGCTGCTGGTCTTTCAGCTTAACAAGCTCAAGCTCAGAATACAAACTCTAGTGGCTCACAGTCAAGCAGAATTACAAGGTGACAGTAATGTAAAGGATGGTACTAACAGAATGAGAGTTCACTTTCACTTTGACATATTTTAAATGACGTCTATTTTTAGATTTCACAAGATAAACACTTGCTTTTCTTGACCTGGTGGTATGTTGCTGGTGTTTGCATGAATTGGCTAAACGTATCTACTCAAGATAGTATTTTACAATAGCCTTGAGATTAGTGTTTCCATTGTTGGTTTAAAAAAAAAACATATGATGAGAAGGGGCAAGTCTGACTATGAAACCAATTGGCCATTGGTTAATCACAAATCAATAGCCAATGAACATACCATGGATAATCCTTCATTTTGAAACAGAGTTTAGAGTGACTGAGCCCATAATCTCTGTAGGACTAAACTAAGTGAACTAAACAACAGAAGCGTAAAACCCTGTGTTGCGCGGGAGTTGATGATTTGAAGACTTAATTTCTAAGCTAATGTTACCTGGTGTTTTTTTTTTTCTTTTTCCGCATTAGGACTATCAATGAGAGGCACTGACTCAAAAAACCTGTTGTGGGAAACAGAAACGACTCCTCGGGCCTTTAGACTCAAAGGGGACAACTCAGACAGAGCTTATTTTTTTCTTCTATAGGAAGTTCTGTTCACACACTGGCAATAAAAATGGCTTCATGCATTAAAAAAAAAAAGCAAGCCCAGGCTATACCAGAAGCAACCAGATGCAATCTTCATCAGCAGTCTTCAGGCAAGGTTCAGTTTCTAGGCCCAGTCACCAGACTACAACCAGGCTCCACCATCAGCCACCAGGAAAGTCAACCAAGGCTAGGATCAGGCTCCAATGGCCCAGGACCAGACATCCTTATTAGCCTCCAGGCAATACAACCGACTGAAATTTCAGTTGTAGCTTAGGCATTTAGCCTTTGTACAGAAGAGGTAAGACTGTTTGCATTATGCCACCAAGAAAAAGTGTAGTCAATGAAGAAGCAAGCAAGCAATTTAATCATATAGCACTTTCAGAGCAACTCCCAGCTGAACACAAAGTGCTGTACACTTGACATGCCAGAAATGATACATTGAATAAGTGAAAAAATAAATAAAAATAAAATTTAAAAAAATAAGATGATAATTAAAATGATCTTAAAAATAATAAAATTACCACAAATAGCAAAAAATAAAATAGTAAAAAATGATAATTAGAATTACATTTAAAACAATAAAATCAGCACATTAGATTAAAACAATAAAATCAGGGTCATATTGTGTCATATGCCAAGGAGTAAAAATGGGTATTAATAAGACATGTTTTAAAAGTGGACAGTGAAGGGGCCTCTCTAATGTGCTGGGGCAGATTGTTCCAGAGATTAGGAGCAGCGATAGAGAAGGCTCTGTCCTCTGAGCTTTCTCTATATATCTTCCAGAATAACTGGAAGATATATAGAGGTCAGTTAACTTCATGTCTGAAGAAATGACAAAAATCTCAAAACAGCCAAAAAGTGATTCTGGACTTAATGGGAGAGATAAAAGACCTTAAAAAGCAAAACGAGGAGAGGGTTAAAAGGATTGCTCTCTCGAGTTTGTGAGCTGGAACAATACTCCAGAATGAATGGCCTGATAGTGAATGGGCTGGAAACCATGCACAGATCATGTGCAAATGTTACTGCAGGAGAAAATAGGCAACCTTCAGAGAAAGAACAACTCTCCTTAGAACAACAGGTATTTGCCTTTTTTGAAACAAGGGTATAAATTTAGAAAGCAAGGACACTGACGTATATCACTTTCTTCCAAGAAAAAACTTTTGAGAAAAGTTGAGAAACCTCTCATCATAATTCATGTTATTAACAGAAAACAAAAGAAACAGTTCCTTAAACAGGGACAAAAACTGATAAAACTATGTTAACGAACACCTAACAAAGAAAAATGCTGACACTTGAGAAAGCAACTAAAAGTAGTACTAGTGGAGAAGTACTAGTCAGTAAAAAAGTAAATGTTACAGCTATTATAGAGAGGATGTCCTGTGAATGATGTTGACAGTTATATATTGCAACTAACACAATATACATGTTAGAAATTGAAAATGAGATTGATCCAGACAACAATTTACTAAATAAAATGGAGACTAACTGTTGCTATTACAATGAACAACAGTTTAATGACACAATTCAGCATGTGCAAGGAATATCACTTATTCATTTCAACATCAGAAGTTTATATGCACATTTCCAGAACATAAAAGAATACTTGGCACAGTTTAAAAAACATTCATTATAATTGCAATCTCTGAAACATGGCTTATGGCAGATAAGGTAACCGATATTGAGCTGGATGGATATGAATTAAATTGCATGAGGAGGTGTGGCTCCATATGTTGGAAAGAGCCTCGTGTATAAGATTGTTGACAGCATGACAGTGTCTATAGACAATATATTGGAATATGAATGGAAAAAAAACGAGAGATATAGTTGTCAGTTGTGTATAAAGAACACCTGTCACGGTCTGGCTGGCAGACCGTGGGGGTATGGGGAAAAGGAGGACCCAGGCACGGAGCTCTATGTGTAGACAGTGCGTTTATTTACAGTGAGGTAACAGATGCACAATAAATCCCGTTTGCTCCCTAGACTCCCATGTGTGTCTTCCCCTCCGACGTCCATGCTCGTGCTTCCGGCAGTTGTGTTTCTGCACACCCTGTGCGTGCTGCCCTTCTGGTCCCTCGTTCCACCTGCAGGACAATAACAGAAGCAGCCGTTAAACACTGAACCCGTGCGCACACACAATCCGCACTTCCTAATACTACGCACACACACACACACACACACACACACACTGACTTGGAGTCTTAGCTTAATGATCCCGTGCCGGTGGGAGCTCCAACACTCTCCCAAGTAGCTCCCCCGACGAGCCCTGATCACGAACAGGTGTGTGGCAGGCAGTGTTGGGAAGGTTACTTTTAAAATGTATTCCACTACAGATTACAGAATACATGCCCCAACATGTATTCTGTAACATATTCCGTTACGTTACCCAATGAGAGTAACGTATTCTGAATACTTTGGATTACTTAATATATTATCATGCTTTTTACAGCTACATGAATGTACCACTGCTGTGTGATTTATTACTGTTACTGAAGGTCCGCGGCTCCGAACCGTAGTAAAGGGACCTTAGTAAAGGTCTAATTCCGTGTCGGCTCGTAGCCGAAAAATAGCTTTACTTTGTTGTGTGGCTCAACTTTGCTTACAAGAGACGCGAGAGACAGAGAGAGGCGTTGAAAGGCTGCTCCAACAGAACTTATTGTTTTGGAGGAAAACACGAACACACTGTACAGTCGAGTCTTAATAGCTACTTATAACTGGGCTCGTCAGGCACTCTTCTTGGCTGCAGTGGTTATTATTATATTTACATGCTTCCAGCTCCCGTTTTTGCTCGATTACAACTCGTACTTTTCCACTCACTTTTTTCTCCCTCCTCACGCTCACAGACACATAATGTGTATGGCAGTCCATTCTCCCTGCAGCATGGACTACACTGCCCATGAGGCTACATTCTTTAGGCCAGGGGTCGGCAAACTGCGGCTCTTTAGTCCTTTTAGTGCGGCTCTGCGTGGTTTGGGAAAATAAATTAGAAGTATTTAGCTGAAGTGTATTTTATTTATGTTAGTTCTTTTTTAACTTGTAGTTCTAAATTGGAAGATTATTGTGATATTAAAATATAAAAATAAAATTATATTCTATTATTTTTTCATCGCTCAAAATAAGCGTCATACTCGCGGAAGCTGGTGTACACGCTGAAACGCCGTGCATTTATCGAGACTTTCAACCCGAGGTAGGCCAATTATGGATCTTCGGATCCACATTATGTCAGCAGCTATTCTCCACCGTGAACTATGTTAAAAACAAACACTGCTCACGCCTCACAGATGACAGCTTACAGTCCTGCGTAAAGATGAAAGTGACTTCGTACAGCCCCGATTTGCACATTCACCAAAATGTGTTAATTACATAAATAAAATGTAATTTTCTCTGTAGCACTTCATGGATTTCATAAGCAACACACCTTAGTTGTTCACACAAAGCATAAAGGTAAAAAACAATATATACAGTGTTATCTTCATTTTAGACGTCAAAAAGTATTTGCGGCTCCCAGTGTTTTCTTTAGGCGTGGAAACCGGGTCCAATTGTGGTGAGCTCAGACAAGGAGGAGACAGAGGTGTCGTTTGGTCTTGCGTCCCCGAGTTTCCAGGGAGCACAGCCGTTTATTTTCCAAAAGAAACACACTGCCGCTAACCAAACTGCTCGGCATAGCTTAGCACAACAACAACATCAAAAAGGCGCTCTCTCAGCCAGGAAACACACAGTCGCAGAGAGAGAGAGCGTGTCACCCTGTACCTATGGCAACTGTAATGATGCCGCCTGGAACGACAGAACATCGCTGTCAAACAAAACCCAAATGGTCCTGACCCGCCAAAATATGAAACAGGAAAGTACCGCAGTGTAATCCATTTATTTCAACAAAGTAACTGTATTCTGAATACCACCTTTTTAAACGGTAACTGTAACGGAATACAGTTACTCATATTTTGTATTTTAAATACGTAACGGCGGTACATGTATTCCGTTACTCCCCAACACTGGTGGCAGGAACTTCAGGCGTGGCCAGTCCTCCTGCAGGGCCACACCCATCAGGCCTGCATGTGGCTGTCCTCCAGCCACACATGTACACACCCACACCCTGACTATACATATAAGTGGAACACAGAAGCATAGTGCAGAAAAACACACATCCCCAAATAATAATAATAATAATAATCCCTACTGCTCACAGAGACCTCCCGAGCCGGGTCCATGACCCACCAGGATCAAACATACAGTGGGGCAAAAAAGTATTTAGTCAGCCACCGATTGTGCAAGTTCCCCCACCTAAAATGATGACAGAGGTCAGTAATTTGCACCAGAGATACACTTCAACTGTGAGAGACAGAATGTGAAAAAAAAATCCATGAATCCACATGGTAGGATTTGTAAAGAATTTATTCGTAAATCAGGGTGGAAAATAAGTATTTGGTCAATAACAAAAATACAACTCAATACTTTGTAACATAACCTTTGTTGGCAATAACAGAGGTCAAACGTTTACTATAGGTCTTTACCAGGTTTGCGCACACAGTAGCTGGTATTTTGGCCCATTCCTCCATGCAGATCTTCTCGAGAGCAGTGATGTTTTGGGGCTGTCGCCGAGCAACACGGACTTTCAACTCCCGCCACAGATTTTCTATGGGGTTGAGGTCTGGAGACTGGCTAGGCCACTCCAGGACTTTCAAATGCTTCTTACGGAGCCACTCCTTTGTTGCCCGGGCGGTGTGTTTTGGATCATTGTCATGTTGGAAGACCCAGCCTCGTTTCATCTTCAAAGTTCTCACTGATGGAAGGAGGTTTTGGCTCAAAATCTCACGATACATGGCCCCATTCATTCTGTACTTAACACGGATCAGTCGTCCTGTCCCCTTGGCAGAAAAACAGCCCCATAGCATGATGTTTCCACCCCCATGCTTCACAGTAGGTATAGTGTTCTTGGGATGCAACTCAGTATTCTTCTTCCTCCAAACACGACGAGTTGAGTTTATACCAAAAAGTTCTACTTTGGTTTCATCTGACCACATGACATTCTCCCAATCCTCTGCTGTATCATCCATGTGCTCTCTGGCAAACTTCAGACGGGCCTGGACATGCACTGGCTTCAGCAGCGGAACACGTCTGGCACTGCGGGATTTGATTCCCTGCCGTTGTAGTGTGTTACTGATGGTGACCTTTGTTACTTTGGTCCCAGCTCTCTGCAGGTCATTCACCAGGTCCCCCTGTGTGGTTCTGGGATCTTTGCTCACCGTTCTCATGATCATTTTGACCCCACGGGATGAGATCTTGCGTGGAGCCCCAGATTGAGGGAGATTATCAGTGGTCTTGTATGTCTTCCATTTTCTGATGATTGCTCCCACAGTTGATTTTTTCACACCAAGCTGCTTGCCTATTGTAGATTCACTCTTCCCAGTCTGGTGCAGGTCTACAATACTTTTCCTGGTGTCCTTCGAAAGCTCTTTGGTCTTGGCCATGGAGGAGTTTGGAGTCTGACTGTTTGAGGCAGTGGACAGGTGTCTTTTATACAGATGATGAGTTCAAACAGGTGCCATTCATACAGGTAACGAGTGGGGGACAGAAAAGCTTCTTACAGAAGACGTTACAGGTCTGTGAGAGCCAGAGATCTTCCTTGTTTGAGGTGACCAAATACTTATTTTCCACCCTAATTTCCAGATAAATTCTTTACAAATCCTACCATGTGAATTCATGGATTTTTTTTTCACATTCTGTCTCTCACAGTTGAAGTGTACCTCTGGTGCAAATTACTGACCTCTGTCATCGTTTTAAGTGGGGGAACTTGCACAATCGGTGGCTGACTAAATACTTTTTTGCCCCACTGTAAAATGTTTAACAACATTATGGAAGAACTGTTCACAAAAACAACTCCAAAGACCAATTTCATCCGTGAGGATTTCAATATAGATTTGTTGAATCCAAACATAAAAAGACTGATGATTTTATTGAGCTAATGTACAGAATGAGTTTTTTTTCCAACAATTACAAAACCAAGCAGACCATCACCAACCATCTTATAGTGCCACTCTGCCACTATTTCAATTTACCTACAGGGAGAAGACAGGGCATAATGAAGTGGAGTATAGGAGAGTGAGAACAGAGTCTATATATGCTCTTAGAATGGATTTACTAAACCATAACTGGAAGAGTGTATATGAACAAACTAATGTAAATAAAGTATATCATTTGTTCTTGCACACATTTAAAACCTTGGATGGCAAACACTGTCCCATAAAACAATACCGCTTTAAAAGTAAGTATTCAGTCGCTGGATGTCCAATGGTTTACAAAATGCTTGTAAAAAAAACAATAATCTGTATCAAAAATGTAGAAATTGCAGAACGAAACTGACAGAAGTATAAAAAATATAAAAATGTATAAAAATGCATTAACTAGAATTAGAAGAGAATGTAAGAACGATTATTATAACAAAACGCTAGAGGATAATAAGAATAACACTAAAGGTAAATTGAATATATTAAAAGTATTTTTAGAAATAAACAAACCAAAGCTAATTACCCAGACTATTTCAAAAAACATGGTTATTACAAATAGGAATAAGGTGATTAACAGATTTAATGAGTTCTCTGTCAGTGTGGTCCAAATCTAGCCAAGGAAATAAAAAATACACTGCCTAAGGAGAACAACGTACGTGAGGACTACGCTAGTTCTTTCTAGAAGAAATAGTTAATAAATGTAAAACTACATTTTCAACACTGATTGATGACATTGATATGACTATAGTAAAGAAAGTAATTGATGGAATTCTATCACTACCAATATATATATATGTAATTTATCATTCAGAACAGGTACTTTCCCAGAGAAAATGAAAATTGCCAAAGTTATCCCATTACATAAAGCTGGTGATAAGCATAATTTTACTAATTACGGGCCATTTTCCTTATTTTCACAATTCTCTAAGATAATTAAACATCTATTTGTTGCAAGACTTAACAACTTCATTGAGAATTGTAATATTTTAATGGGGAGTCTGTATGGCTTTATATCAACTGGATTAACATCTATGGCAATATGGAGTTAATGGAAAATATAACTGAATATATAGATAACAGAAAACATACAGTGGGGATATTTATTGACTTGAATAAAGGCTTTGATACATTTAACCACAAAATATTGTTACAAAAACTGGAAAGATATAAATACTACACATAAATTGCACAACTCTCACGAGCAGAGATGGGCAGTAACACGTTACTGTAATCCGATTACTTTTTTCAAGTAACGATTAAAGTAAGGGATTACTATTGCAAAAACAGTAATTAGATTCCCGTTACTTTCCCGTAGAAACGCTGCGTTACTGCGTTACTAAAACCGTGATTTTTTTGCGAGAATGTCTCATGACAGCCACGTTCGTGACAACAGCTGTGTGCAGATCAACAATGGATAATATATCGAGTGCGGAGAGAGTATGAGCGTGCAGCGTTTAAAGCGTGGAAGTACTGACCTTACTTTGAGTTTGATTCCATAAAAAGTGACAAAAACATTAGTGTCCGTTGTGCGTGGGAAGAAAACTTCTTTTTACAGCGAAAAAACCCCTAAACTTCCAAGCAAGCACCGAGTGCGCAACGACGTAATGGGAAACTCACAGAGAAACTCACAGAGAAACTCGCGGATTCTTCCACTGACCGCCGCGGCACACCTGCCGCCTACCCAACTCCTGCTTTACAGGTGAAAATAGAGCAAAAGGAGCGCTAGTCTTTGATCTTATTTATTTTCTGCTGTGTTTTACTTGCATCTATTTGAAAGAGTGAGTGTAAACACACACAAAAAAAATTATGTGCTGGAATGTGCAGAAAATAGGTTTAAATATTAAACTAATTTCTTCCAGTCAGAGAATGTTGCATATAATTAAATTTTTGCTTGATGCATAAAGTTAAAAGATCAAAACTAATAAAACAAGTTTTTAAAAGGGACCTTTCCTTTTGATTACATTTTGTATGATGGATTATGTAGAAAAAGTAGAATTGGGCTGAAAGAGCTATCCTTTATCAACTATTCAGGTTGTAAATCGTGTTTTTAAAAAGTAACTAAGTAACTAAGTAATTAATTACTTTTGAAAATCAGTAATCAGTAAAGTAACGGGATTACTTTTTTGGGGAAGTAATCAGTAATTAGTTACTGATTACTTTTTTCAAGTAACTTGACCAACACTGCTCACGAGTCATGCAATTTATGTGTGGTATTCAAAGCAAGTAATAATATGCTTCCAAGTAATGTTCAAAATGTATTTAAGAATAGAGAAGTACGACCTGAGAGGAAAATGCAATTTAAAGCAGCTATGCGTTCGCAGCACTTGTTAAAGCATGTGCACATCAGCTTTTGGAATAACTACAGGCAATACATATTTGATGAGTATACAAATAAAGAGATTAGGTCCATCATGTATAGTTTTTATTCTGGTTTTTTATGTTTTCCATTTCCTGATTGTTTTGTTGACATTTTAATCGTTTGAAATGAAATAAAGAAAGAACGTTGCATAAAGAACATTTATCTTCGCAAATTTTTCTTTGTTTCAGGATTGACCATGATGTTTCAAATCCTTCTGAGCCTAATTTAAGACTGAGTAAATAAGTAGGATAGAAAAGATAATGGTATGTTTTGTGGGAAGTGGAGATGATGAGAAAAAAATGGTGATGAAACGAAAGTAGTTGGTAAATGAGCATTGATGCTGTGGGCAGCGTTGACCGTGTAATCACAATGTTCCTGTTTGATTACCAGTCAAGGATGTTTGTTGGATTTAATTTTCACCCTCTTTCCCCTCACTTCCTGCCACCTCACAACTACCCTCCATCAAATAAACCTAATTAGTAATATTAGACATATTTAGTGACAACAACAATCATACTGTGAGCATGAAAAGTCTTCCCTTGGAAGAGATGGAAGATTTTAATGCTTCTACCACAGGTTTGGAAAGTGGAAAATGTTTTTTTGTGTTGTAATAAACTAAAATGATTTTAGCTCTTATTATTCTACACGTTAGTCAAAGTGAAATCAGTGCTCTTAGACTTGTCTTTAATTTGTAATTGGACAAAAAGAGGAGCTGATTTATTTATTTTGTGTGCCCATCAAATGAAAACTCAGTCATTGCTTGCTGTGAGTCAAAAAGGGTTAACAAGCCATTTCGCACAGTTTTTTTCTTCTCTTGGATTTGTATGATGTCACGGTGGGTTGACAGCCTTATACGGGCATCAGAATCAGAACACTTTATTAATCACTGAGGAAATGATGTGGTCACAGTTGCTTCCACACAGTAAGAACAATAACTAACTAGAAGCAATCAAATAAATCAAATAATACAATAAATTACAAAGTATAACCAAATTACTCTAAGCATCGTCCTTACAACACCACCTTACGGCAGTCCAGCTCCATCCCCACAACATTGCTGGCCTTAGGATGTGTTTATTGAGTCTGTTGGCATCTGCGACCCTCAACCTGCTGCCCCAGCATGCAACAGCATAGAGGATGGCACTGGCCACAACAGACCTATAGAAAATCCTGAGCAATGTCCGACAGATGTTAAAAAATCTCAGCTGCCTCAGAAAATAGAGACGACTCTGGCCCTTCCTGTAGAGTACAGTGATGTTTTTACCCAGTCCAGTTAATTATCCATCTGTACCTGCCCCAAACAATAGTCTTTATCAAACCAGATTTTACAGTTTAATTAATTTAAAACAGTCTCTTTCAGAGAGTAACAACCTCATACTCCTCCTTAAAAATTAGATGCTGTAAATTGTAATCCTTTTGCCCTCCCTTTCTCCGGACTAAACTAGCACTGTTTACACATATTGCATATTATATGTACATAAGAAGAGCAGAAAACATCTCCAGGGTTACAAACCGACTGTTCAACTGAGGAAAATATATCTAATTGCAAAGTTTTAATATTAGATATCAGGCAGTGAAGAAGGTCCAGCAGTGCGCTTTGATGTAAATAGAAATATTTCTGCAAGTTATTCAGTGTGCGGGAGTCTCCCACCCCTACTCAAAATTATACTATTGTTTACACAGAGCATTGTTATGTAATATGAAATATTCCAAATACCCACGCAGTGATGAAACCCTGGCAACACCTCCAGAATAAAGCCAAACTTTTCACTGGGGGAAACCACACAAATTGTATAAAACAAAGCCTGAATTAGAACAACACACTGAAAATGTGAAAAAAATATGTTTCTGTAATGCTAAAGTGCAACAGAAAGCTTTGTTTTGCCTTTCTTCCGCACTGCTGCTGCCTAGTGCTCAGAGCAGTTCAGTGGATTTGTGTAGCACTGCAGGGCCTTTCCCTTACAGTGTGAAACAGCCACAGACGCTCCTTACAGATAACAATGCACTGAATTAAAATGAGCTTGAGTGCGTGTGTCCTCCCTTTCATTCGATGTCCTCCATTTATGCGCTTTCATTCATAAACCCCAGGCAAACGAAGGGAGACGAATGGCTTCCTATCGGACAAGAGGAGCGCACACACACGCACACACACACATACACTTGTACTGCATGAGTCAGTGCACTCGCTCTTTGTAATCAATGAATATTCAATGACTCGCTTACAAACACATATTGACCCTCACTCACCTTGCTCAGCACTGTTAATGCCAAACCACTTACCTCGAGGCTCTGCTGTGATGAGACACACACTCTCCATATTACCATGTCACGCTTTGTCATCACTGTTAACTCAACACATCTGATCATTAAAGCGAGTCCTTCAACCTAAACGACCACATGAGTGGTTTGATAAAACCCCTCCTTATGAAACGTGAGAATGCTACGGTAAAGGTTCAGCTATGTTTAGTCACCAGATGAGCTCAGGTGGGTTTAAGGGTGACCTGTTCTTCTCACTTCCAGCTTCATATGTTTATTTTTGGACTCTTCTACAGTATCTTTGTACGTTTCACAGCACAATAATAATTCTTCTTTATCTTATTCTAACCCTCAGTTCATCCTCACTCCTCAGATTACAGCCTTCTGATTGGTTATTGATGCACATCAATAGTGTAGCAGGAGATATGTGACTGAAGATAAGGGCAAGCAGGTGCAGAAGACCCTTTTTAAAGAGTGCCATCATGAATACAAATAACAGACTGAAGTTCACTCTGTTGGAAACCCATCCATCCACCCCAACCTCCTCACTATGCTGACATTGTTGCCTTATAACTTGAACAGCTCACAGCCTGCAAACCAGTAAACACTCAGGATAAAGCAGCTTTTTTTGTTTATGTGACTGCCACCATGACTTTGTAACTGATGTATTTCATTGGGAAGTATATTTCCCACTTGCAGAATGTACGCATCTGTGTGAAAGTGTTTATCGATGGGCAAGGCAGCCCAGAAATTTTAGTTTTTCTAAACATAAGTGCCCCAACCTAACCAGTATGTTATATTAGAATTCTAACAAAGCCATGGGCTTCCACTTTTGTTCCCATCATAATTACTAAAACCACTAGGAGGTGCTACTGGGGTACAGGGAAATAATGCTTAAACACCAGGCTGGTGGACGTAGAGTCTAGCTGTGAAAACTGTAGTTAGAGTTGAAGTGTTTTAAACCTGCAGTTTTTCTAGCATCAGAAGGGGGCGACCCCTCAAATACGATAAAAAAATAAGCAGCGAGGTTTAAGGTCAGGTTTACCTCACTTCAGTATGAATGTGCAGTCTCTAATTCACATCCACCCCTCATTCATCACATCTAGTTTCTACCAGGGCAACCCTCAACTTAAGGATCACTAATGTCAGCTACAGCCATGTTTTAAATACAGTCTATGGTTGGAATATACTCCAGTACGAACCGCCTGCTTGTTTTGGGGGGGGTTGTTCCTCCTGAGGATGACAGACATTTTCAAATGTCATTGCGCTAATTTGAAGTCAAGCTCAGGATTACATACTCTGTTTGAGGTCAGTGAATGTACCATTGTCAGTCTGTGATATTTCAGCCAGAACACACAGCTGTAGATTCACACTGTGTCACTTACATGCACTGACAACTGACTCGCGCTGCTGCTTTATAGCTTATTTATGGTGTGTCATTATTAGTATTGTTCTGCACTTTTATAAGAACTCCTAATTTCATTGTCAAATCAGTTAAGTTTGGTATTAAAGACATGAAGTTGTCACTTTATGTTTTACTGAAGCTTACCTTTGTGATGCAGTAGCATTTCTTACTCCTTAATACTCTTTTATATGACCTTCCATATGGAACAACACACCAAGAAGTCATGTGGTAAAGTACCTAAGATCATCTTTTTGCAGCCCATCTTCAGGAATTTGTAGTTTCATAACATCAGATCCATGCCTGACCCTGGGTCTCACATCTGCCAGAACATTATCAAACACTCCAGAGTCCTTTTTTCCTGAGTCCTTCTAAATTGGGTAGGAGCTCATTTTGGGGCCATGAACTGGCCAGCAACCAGCACAGCTGAACTGGGATATTATCAGCCCACTTCAGGTTTAAGTTCAAGTTTAAGAAGAATTATCTGAACAGCTTTGTGTATGAACATTTCTAATTTGGACTCTGCTGTATGACTGGGATGCTATTCAGTTAGAAGCTGAATGCTAATGGAGGACAACTTTTCATGTAACTCCACGTCAGCAGAGCTCTGACAGCTGCCATCACTGAAGGGAACGATGCTGGTCTCCATCTTCACTCAGTGTGAGTAAAATTGTATTATGTATTGTATTGTATTGTATTGTATTGTATTGTATTGTGTGTTTCAGTGAGCAGACACAGAGGCTGTTTTAATGTGCTGTGTTTCATCTGTTTCCAGTTAGGTCAGATTCAGTCTGCAGTACTGGTTGTTTAATTTCTGCATCCTTGCTGGTGTTCAAAGCTAAAAACCAAGTAAGCAGTTTTGTTGAGAAACTGCAGTGTAAACATGAGTTTGTTTTACAGGATATTTAAAGGTGGTTTTAATAAGATGTCCTGCAAAACTTTGTCAGCAGATTAAAACTGATTTTTCGTGCCGCTTTAGACATTTGACTTTAGACATCTTGTCTGATCTTTCTTTACACCTAATGAACTCCTTTAGTGGTGGTGGAGCAAGGGAGTGTAAGACTTTATATATTAAACACACTCTTTTAAGTTTCACTAACTTATTGAAGTTCAGTAATTTATGTTTTTTTTAAACACATGACAGTGGTGGTGGGAAGTCGGTTTTTTGTCAAGTCGTTTTAAACTTCTTTTATAAATGTTTTCAATAGTTTTAAGTGTTGCTGGACAAGCAAGTGACCAGGACGTCAAACAATAGTCTATATGAGAGATGATCATTGAGTAAAAATAAGTTTTTGCAACATTCATATTTAAATTACTACGTATATGATTAATTCAAGCTCTACTCCATCCAGGAATATGTTTGATTGCTTCAAGTTTAAGGGGTGTTTTGAAAAATGCATGCAGACAGTTTTTGAGGTGTTCAACATTAGGCATGAGTCCTCCAGCCAGCTATGCAATAATGCTAAAGCAGCTGTAAGATCTTTTGCCACCTGCTTGACACTTTTGGCTTACGTATATATAACTGCATCATCCGCATACATTTGAGCAAATATATTTGGACAGACTTCAGGTAAGTTATTGATAAAAAGAGAGAACAATAAGAGTCCAAGAACGGATCCTTGAGGAACCCCTGTATCACAGTCTAAATATGGAGATTTAACCCCATCTAACACCACACACTGTTTTCTGTGTGAGAGATATGAGGCAAACCACTGAAGAGCCTGACTGGAGATATTAAACTGAGTCAATATGGACAACAATATCTGATAGTTTACAGAGTCGGAAGCCTTCTTCAAATCTAAAAATACAGCTCCAACACAGGGACTCTTGTCCAGCAAGCTCTTCAAGTTCTCCACTAACATACACAGGGCAGTATCTGTGGAGTGATGGGCCCGAAAGCCAAACTGCAATGGATGTAATGAGGGTTGGGTGTTTTCTAGGTGAGCAGTGAGGAGTTTAACCACCCACTTCTCAGCTATTTTAGATATGACTGGGAGTATGCTTATGGGGCGATAATTAGCCATGTCAGTTTTCACACCTGCTTTGAAAATTGCAATTTTCCAATCTGTTGGAACAATGGAGTGTTCGAATGACATATTCAAAACATGAGTTTTTGGACCTACAAGCAAATCCATGTTCCTTTAGGAAATTTGTGTTAATACCATATACATCAAGTGCTTTTGATTTTTTTAACCCTGTAATTAGTTTAGCAACTTCAGTGTCTGAAATATGAGTGATGGTGAACAAATTTTGACCAGCATCATTCACATTATCAGAGCATACGACTGAGTCAAAGCTCTGACTGATCTCCTTAACCCTTTAAGACCTACCATAGAACCAAGTCCGCCAGAGCTTATATTATATTTTTACATGCTGTGGAGCCATTTTTGGGAGCATTTCAAGTTGCTATACATCAATACAACCACTACAGCCTAAATTTTAATAATATGTATGCATTAAGTGCATAGTACTGACATAAATTGCAAAAAGTGCAATAAACTACAAAAAAATTGAAAATCGTTTTTGTTTTTTTAACATGTATTTCTAGTTAGAGAAATTTAAAAGGCTTATCCCTCAAAACTGTAAATACAAAAAAGTTGCACAAACTAGTTTCCCACCACAGGAAACTTATTTTGAGTGTCTTCATAGTTTTATTTTTGAAATACACCGATTTTCATATACTGCAGGAAAAACGAAAATAAATATTATAATGCAAATTTGCAAAATAACAGCATATGCATCACAATAAACTATTTCCAGCAGTGCAATATGAGTCCTAAGCATCCCAGAAACGACACAGAAAGTCATAAAGTCAAACATAACTTTTAAAAACACCAGTATAGGCTCATGAGGCCTTGACGGTAAAAAACTACATTTCCGCAAAATGACGTCACTTCCGGTTTCGGCCAGGTCATGGCGGACATGCGACAGTTCACGCTGATGGACGTAGGAAGTGTTAGGAACAGCTGATCGGATCGGCAAAGCGTGTTTCTGGAATATTATGTTTTTGTTGCTGCAAGTGCTTTTAATGCAATTTTTGCAAAGCTATATGTGGAAGGAAACTGTGACCTAGGACAAGCTGATGGCATAAGATGGAAGTACAACTTCTCGCGAGTTAATTAATAAATTTTTTTTTCATATGCAAAAAAATTATTGCGCTAGCTTACGTGGTTGCAGTGCTACCGGGATTTTAAAATAGTTACGCAAAATGGAGCGTGTCCGCTCCGACCGGCTTTAAAGGGTTAACAGATGAAATAAAGAAAGTGTTTAAGTTACTGGCAATAGATAGAGGCTCTCTAACAATAGAGTTATTTACATAAAGTTCAATTGTATTTTTGTTTTTGTTTGAATGACAGCCAAGTAATTTATTTAGGTGTTGCCAGATAATTTTATCATTACCTTTGGCTCTTTCAATTATATTTATAAAAAAATTTGTTGTGGCCTTTCTCAAACTTCTTGTTACTTTGTTCCGCATTGAAGTAAATCTCTGTCTATCCAGAGTTAGTCCTGTTTTCAGGAACTGTTTTAGTAATTGATCTCTTGTTTTCATTAGATTCTTGTACTCTTTGTTCAACCAAGGCAGATTAGATGTTGTCTTTATTTTTTGTCGACCTCTAAAGGAGTATGTTGATATAACACCTTGACAATGCCAGTGAAGTGACTGCTACAGAATTGTGGATCATCACTACACAATAAAGGCTCCCAGTTAACTGATGCTAATGCTTCTGCTACATTTTGTCGCTGACTTCTTGGTATAAATTCATAAAAGGATCTCCTATTAGATGAACTATAAAAATGATTCTTAAGCCGTGATTTTACAAGTTTTCTAGAAAATAATATATGGTAAATGGCCTGTATTTGTATAGTGCTTTTACTAGTCCCCCCTAGGGACCCCAAAGCACTTTACACACCTGGTCATCCACCCATTCACACACTGGTGGAGGCAAGCTACGGTTGTAGCCACAGCTGCCCTGGGGCAGACTGACAGAAGCGAGGCTGCCATATCGCACCATCGGCCCTTCTGGCCAACAGGTAGGTAAGTGAAGTGTCTTGCCCAAGGACACAACGACCGAGACTGTCCGAGCCGGGGCTCAAACCGGCAACCTTCCGATTACAAGGCGAACTCCCAACTCTTGAGCCACGATCGCCCACAATATAAAATTGTGGTCTGAAATACCAGTGATAAAATTATAAGATTTAATAATTCGCTTGGGCTTATTGGGTTCTAGAGAGTTTCGTTATTCTTGTGGGTTGTTCAATGTGTTGAGTATAGTTTAAAGTCTCCATTAAATCCTTGAGTGTTTTTCTGTCCTTTTCACAGTCCCAGGTGACATTAAAATCTCCCATTACAATTATTTCATTAGACTTATTATTTATAGTATGATATTTAAGTAATATCTGTAGTTGTTCATAAAAAATATTCTTTGCGGAAGGAGAGCGATATAATCAGATCAACGTAAATGACATTTATGGGGAAAGAGTGATTTTAACAGAAATATGTTCTATTTCAACATCTATTGGTGAACTAAGTAAGCAGCAATCCAGGTGTTTTTTTACATACACAAGTATTCGTCCTCCTCTTGTTCCAATTCTATCCCTTCTGAATACTGTGTACTCTGGAAAGACAACCGCAGACTCAGGAGAAGAACTTGTGAGCCAAGATTCAGAGATACCCAAAATAGAAATATTGGAATTGCTTAGAATATGTTCCAGTTGCTCATGCTTTGGTCACATACTGCAAATGTTAATGTGTCCACATAGAAGCCCCTTTGGTTTATTTTTAGTGTCCCAGATTACTTTAGCCTGTCTTGCAGATCTTTGTTCCTCTGTAACTTTTAATAGCAGGATTTCTTGTCCTTTTGTTGACAATGCTATGAGCGTTTAATGATGAGAAACCCTTTACCGGAGACTGTAGTTGAGGTACAGCAGGTGGGGGCACAGGCAGCCGAGGTGGAGGCCCAAACAGCAGAAGCGGAGGCCCGGAAAACAGGGGCGTAAACACTATTAGTTGCAGTTGTAGCCTTACTAACTGAGACGGTGGTTGGAGCACAGTTAGTTGAGGTGGAAAGCAATGCAGAGATAGCTGTGCCCATAGGCTAACTAGGCTAATTAGTTGTAGCCAGTCTAAATCACTGATGTTTGAAATAGGTCCAGGATTTAGTTCTATATCACCAGCCAAAAGTAGCATCAGAACAAGTTTCAGAATCTCCAGGGACCATTGTGGTGTATTTAATTGTTCATGTTTACCTGTGGGTGGTCTAGCATGACCAAAATCCAAGAATGTTGTGAACAAAAGATGTTGACTCCATTTGGCTGGGAAAATGGTATAGTTATCCATCTTTCTTGGACATGTCGAACTCCACAGAAGATAAAAATGTATAAAAACAAAAAGACAAGTTGATGTCAAGATTCAGGGGTTTTTAGATTGTTTTTTAGGTGTTTTTTTTTTTTTTGCAAAAGCACAGGACCTGCCAAGCTGTGTGTCTGCACCCATTCCAGCTTCTCAGATGTGATTACTATCAAATATGAACTCAAGTTTGGAACAAAACTAAACATTTTAATTCTCCACATAATGAATGAGAACTTTTTCTCATTGTTGACAAAAATAAATATAATTGATTTCAGTCTTAGAAAGTGTGCTGTTGCTTTTTCTCCAATAAACCGCCAGCGTGTCCCAGCACTGTCACAGCACTGTCACAGTACTTTTTGGATTACTTTTGATGAGTAATGATGAAGGAAAATGTTCTGTTCTGCTTATGTTGGACCTTTTGAAACTGTTGACCACCACATTCTCCTTGAAAGGCAGATGTGTGTGGAGGCCTTTTTTGGTTCGGTGCCAGTACAGCGGAGGGAAGTGATGGGTTGGTGTATCTCCAACTGCCTTAGAGTGGTTCTCCTCATATTTACATCATCAATGTTTTTCTGTGGAGGTCTCTTATTTCAGACCATCCTCTACCTCCCTTACTTAGAGTGTCCCTCAAGGTTAAGTTTCGGTGCCTTTAATGTTTTTATCTTCTTCCCCTCCAACATATAATGAGCCCCTTCAAGGATATTTTCTATCACTGTTATGCTGATGCCATTCAGTTATACATTTATTTCAAGCCCAGAGATTTATCTGCGCTCCAGCTTGTGAATGATTGCTTAGATTCAATCAAACGTTGGATAGCTGTTAACTTCCTACAACTTAATGAGGGGAAAACTGAAGTCCTTGTATGCGCTCCTGACAGATTTTTTCCTCAGATAATGAAAGCCCTTGGTCCTCTTTCGGTTTATGTTAAATCCTCTATCAGGAATTTAGGTGTCACTTTTGACTGGACTCTCACATTGGACGGTCATGTCAAATCTCTGGTTCGGCCTTGCTTTTATCATTTAAGAAATGTTGTTAAGTTAAGCCCTATTGTGTCTCACTCTGAACATTTATATCTGCACACTTGGACTACTGCAACTCATTGTTTATGTGTCTAAGCAAAGGCTCCCTGGAACGTCTGCAAGTTGTGCAAAATGCTGCAGCTAGGCTTCTGACCAAATCCTCTAAATATTCACATGCTATTCACATTGCTATTTCAGTTATACTGGCTTTGAATTCAGAGTCCATTTTAAAATCCTAGTTTTGAATTTTAGAGCTTTGCATGGACTGGCGCCAGCTTACATCTCTGATCTTCTACAGCCTTATGTCCCTAGCAGGTGAACTCATCTGATTAGGGCCTGCTTGCTATACAGCACACTAAGATGAGAACTAAGGTTGATAGAGTTTTTGCCACTGTGGCCCCTAGACTGTAGAAGTCTATCCCTCTGCACCTCAGTAGTCACTTCTAAAAAACATCTCAAAACTCACCTTTTTAGTATTTCTTTTGGTTAATTTTTGCCTGCTTATGTTGTTTGTTTTATGTTTTAGAACTTGTTATTCTATGTGCAGCACTTTGTGATTCTCTGTCTAGAAAGGTGCTATATAAATAAAAATTTTACTTACTTACTTACTTTGAGGTTAGCAGACTCATCAGTGCGGGCGTGCAGCCACTGAGGGCTCGGCTGGATTAAAAAGCTGCAGACGCTCGGCCCTCTGTGGCCATTTAACTCCTCTGCTGTTCAGGCAGAAACACAACTCTTCCCGAGGTGCCTTCTTTTCAGCTCAATGTAAGGAGCACTCTGATCAGCAGAATGAGAACCTAATTGAGACCAGTCCATCACTTCCCCCCGCTCTACTGGCACCGAACCAAAAAAGGCCTCCACACACATCTTTTAATACAAACTGATGATCAGAAGCTTAAAAACACTTTCCCTCCACTCTTCTGCAGAAATGTTAAATTCAGTGATGCTCTGAGAAAGCAGACGTTTCTCCACAAAGATTTAAGTAAACCATAATCCTGTGCTGCTGCTCACCCTTTGTTACACATGATGACGTTTTCTGTCTGGTAATACTAGGCCTCAAATTCTTGTTTTAAAAGAAACATTTCAGGGTTTTGACAAGTTAATGAATTAGAATAGAATAGAATAGAATAGAATAGAATAGCCTTTATTGTCATTGTACAGAGTACAACGAAATTGGAGTGCCACTCCCTTGGTGCAAGTTTCAATAATAAATATAAATGTAAAATATAAAAAGTACAAAAAAAAAACAATCGTAAGTACTCAAACAATAGTATGTACAATATATACAGGATAGCAGCATTAATATAATGACAGTATGAATAGCAGCATAATATAATGACAGTGACGGTATGGAATAGGTTCAATTGTTTTTGTGCTTATTTACTACGGTGATAGCTCTGGGAAAGAAGCTATCCCTGAATCTGTTTGTCCTGGTTTTATGTGACCTGTACCGTCGGCCTGACGGTAATAGTTCAAATAGTTGGTTGCTGGGGTGAGAGTGGTCCTTGATGATATTGCCAGCTCTGCTGAGGTACCGAGAGTTTGCAGTGACCTCCAGGCTGGGCAGAGAGCAGCCAGTGATCTTCTGGGCTGTGTTGATGACCCTCTGCAGTACTTTCCTGTCTGCAGCTGAGCACCCTGCATACCATGTTGTTATGCCGTACGTTAGGATGCTCTCTCTATGTCACCAGCAGCCTCTCCTCCAGGTTGTTCCTCCTGAGCACTCTCAGATTAGAAAATAACATGCAGAAATTGTGTTTAGTTTTCATTGATCCAAAAGACACTCATATATTAATCAGCACATTAAACAGTCTTAATCCAGGTAATCGGTGTGTCTGTGTGGAGTATCATGTTTGTTTTGAGGTTTATGTTAGCTGAATTTGGACATTAACTGCCAGGTCACAGAGGGGAGGCTGAGCTGGATGTTGGTCCTGGGGGAATGGGGTTCAGCTTGGCCCCTCTGACAGGACCTTCTCAGCTCTCCTTTAAGCATGCCATAGCTGCTCTATCTGGGTTACCCAGTTCTGTTCGGGCCTCAGCATGCCCTAGATCAATATGGAAATCAGAGGTTTTAAATGAGCCTCACAGATGCAGATTGGAGCAGTACACAAGAAAGTTTTCTTATGTGTGACTGTGCTTCAAGTTCATGTTCAGTTCTTGTTTTTGTATAAAGTTTTCAGGTTTTCTGACGATCCAGATTCTAACATTGTATAACGTCTTTAACTGATGTGAAACTTTGGACAGTGATACTCAGTCTTAGAGGATGATTCAGTCTCAACTACTCTGAGTCAAGTACAGGGTGGGCCATTTATATGGATACACCGTAATAAATGTGAACGGTTGGTGATATTAAAGTCCTGTTTGTGGCACATTAGTATATGTGAGGGGGCAAACTCCTCAAGATGGGTGGTGACCATGGTGGCCATTTAGAAGTCGGCCATCTTGGATACGACTTTTGTTTTTTCAATAGGAAGAGGGCCATGTGACACATCAAACTTATTGGTAATGTCACAAGAAAAACAATGGTGTGCTTGGTTTCAACGTAACTTTATTCTTTCATGAGTTATTTACAAGTTTCTCTTTGTTCACAGCCATTGACATGTCGAAGAGGTTAACACGTTAACACGTGAAACCAAGCACACTATTGTTTTTCTTGTGACATTACCAATAAGTGTGATGTGTCACATGGCCCTCTTCCTATTGAAAAAACAAAAGTCTTTTTCATTGTAGCTGAAGTCCGGGACAAACTGTGTTCCTTTTCACCACAATACGAAACGCGTAATATTTTCTCTGAATACGAGACAATTCCGTTTTTTGCGGGACGCTTGGCAACTCTAATAATTAACCTTATGAACAAAATAAAGTTCAACATCAGTAACATCATAGCACCACCCAGCTGTATAGAAACTCCGTCATGCTAGCTAGCACGCAGTACGAAAAAGTTAGCATAACGAAAATAAACTCCACCTAAACTTGGTTCATATCTGACCCAGATGGACTGCAGGTTATAACTTCTTACCTGAAGTTCAGTTCACCTGACACTCTCAGACCAGCGGCCGCTTCGGGTCTCTCCTCTTGCCTCCCTTTTCCTTCATCCACCTGCTGGCTTCCACCACTTGCTAATGTTATTGAATCTGTGGAAGCTCCGCGATAGCCACCACACGAAGTAACGAATAACGAGCCTATCTAAATCCCAGTAACGAGTAACGCGTTCCCGGTTTTGGCATAATAACTAGTTACCGTGCTCGTTACCACAATAATAACGTAGTTACTGTAATGCGTTACTTAATATCGCGTTAGTCCCAACACTGGTAACCAGTGTGTTAAGTGGATGTGTTGTACAGGGAGATGGCCACAGACAGGAAAGGTTTCCTGTGTCGTTCAGTGGTGCTTTTCGGTAATCTCAGTCTCTCACTGAACGTGCTCCTGTGACTGACCAGCATGTCATGGAGTGGGTGGGAGGTGTTATCCAACATTGTCTTTATCTTGGACAGCATCCGCCTGTCCGACACCACCTTGAGGTAATTACAGTAATTACAGGAAGGAAAAGCAGGACAACAAAACAATCTACAAACAGGTGAGAATGGTGGCATGCAAAATGACACAGTATGTGTTCCTGCCCTAGAGAAATATCATGATCCTGGCACTTTTGATTTTGTGAGTTATATTTCCGCTTATCCTGTTTCTCCCATATCTCATAAAGTCTAAGTCTGTGCAAGTTGTTCTTATGATTTAGTTATTTCTGGTTTTATTTTGATGGTTTCTTATCTCGTTTGTGTTGTGTTTAGTTTCACTTCCACTATCTTCTTTTCCCTGATTAGTTTCAATTGTGTATCTCACGCATCTCCATTGTGCCCCAGTCACCCTGCTGTGTGTATTTAAGCCTGGGCCCCAGTCAGGCCTTTGTCTGTTTGCTTACATTTATGTTTCTTAGTAATTGTGTTCAGACAATTTTGGATTCCTGCTATTTTTTTTCATTGGTTTTTTCTGGTACCTGTTTTGAACAAATTCTTCTACATCATCAAACAAAAACAAAAACAAAAAAATGGATTATATAGATAGTCCATGGATCCCAAAGATATTGCAAAACGCCAGTAAAAAGAAATATATCCTGTACAGAGAATTTATAAAGTGCAGACCTAAAGAAATGTGAATGATGATTTTAATAAATTCTTTGTAAGTTTCAGATGAGACCTAGCTGATAAAATTACTGCTTTGAGAAAGAGCAGAGGAACAAATAGAAGAAAAATCCTAATTAAATGTTTCTAACAGCACAAGAGGAAAATACAATAATTGATGTTGTAGAGAGATGTCAGGACAAAATCTCAACTAACTGAAATGGTATTGATATGAAAACTGTTAAAAATGTAATTGAATGATTTTAAAAACCTCCAACCTTCATCTGCAATCTGTCATTATAAGGCGGTACAATTCCGAACAAAATGAATAGGCCTGTTTCTCTACACTCACGATTCACCCAAACACTAGTGAAATACTTTATTGATAGACTGGATAAATATTTAAATGAACACAAACTATTAATAGAGAGTTGACATGGATTTATGTCAAACTGATTAATGTTTAATGCATTAATTGAACTAAATGAAGAAATCACAAATTGTATCAGTCAAAGAACGTATGCACATGGAGTCTTTATTGACTTGAAGAAAGCTGTTGACACACTTGCCAATCACATATTAATTGATAAATTGGAAATGTATGGTATTAGATGGGTGGCGTTGGACTGGATGAAAAGTTACATAAACAACAGGCAACAGTTTATGAAGGTGGGAGAACATTAATCAAACTTTTAAACCTTGCTTGTGGAGTTATATGGGGTCTAAACCTCTAGATCATCAGATATATTGCGGTTCATTTTATTTGCAAATGATACAAATAATCTTTATCATGGAGAAAATTCACAGCAGCTTTTAGTAAATTCACATAAGAATTTACTAAAAACAAATTATCACTGAATTTAAGCAAAACTAAAATTCTATCCATCCAACCATATTTTTCCACTTATTCGGGGCCGGGTCGTGGAGGCAGCAGCCCAAGCAGAGAAGCCCAGACCTCCCTCTCCCCAGCCACCTCCTCCAGCCTATGCGGGGGGACACCAAGGCGTTTCCAGGCCAGCCGAGAGATATAATCTCTCCAGCGTGTCCTGGGTCTGCCCTGGGGCCTCCTCCCGGTGGGACATGCCTGGAAAACCTCACCCAGGAGGCGCCCAGGGGGCATCCTTCTCAGATGCCCGAACCACCTCAACAGGCTCCTTTCGATGTGGAGCAGCAGCTGCTCTACTCTGAGCCCCTCCCGAATGGCCGAACTTCTCACCCTATCTCTAAGGGAGACGCCAGCCACCCTTCGGAGGAATTTCGAAATTCTAATGAAGTTTTTTTTATTTTAAATTTCAAATATCTATATATTTGAAATATCATTATCTTAAAAATGTTAAACATGGAGAATGATTTAAGCAGCATTTGAAAATGTGTGCATAATATTTATGAGCTACTGTAACCTTTCACCCAAAGAAAAAAGGCCACAAACAGTGAGGCAGATATTTTTATTCAGCACTTTATGATCAAGTTTACAACAACAGGACAGCAAATTCTAAAACTCAATTACACATTTTCTTAGGGCCTGGTTATTTAAATCCAACTCACTTTCATGAATCCATCACGATATGACAAACATAATAAAGTTTACATAAAACAATCCAGCAGGTCGAATGTATCAGAGAAAATCTTTAAAAAAAAGAAAAAGTGCAGACCAGCTTTCATAATAATTAATTTAGCCATAGTATTTTAAATGTAATGTAAATGTAAAATGCCATATCATAATACTATAAAATAAAATATGTTGCATGGGCAGAGGTAATTTAAAATGAAAATCCTCCAGCAAAAAAAATCTCTGCTTTTTCTAGAAACGTATACAATCACAAAAGTCAAATTCTTTCACAATATTTATAATGATGGTTTTATTAAGAAAACATGAGGTTTCTGCATTGTATTCATACTTCAGTCTTTTATGTTTAAAGTTTAAATGGTTTACAAGCATTAATTACATTAAAGAGGAGATCAGTGCGCTCATTTCCAACTCCAGAGCTTTCTTCTCAGGCTAGTAAAGTAGCTTAATGTGATATCGAGTATTTTTTACTATTATTATTTTTTAATCCTCTGAGAAACAGGCTACTGTCACTTTAAGGCCCCTCCCCTCTCTTAAAACTTATCTTATGATTAGCCAGCTTTCAGAAGCCAGTTGAGGGGCGGCACTTGGAGCTTGTGATCTGTACTAAAAGTACTTTTCTTTACAGGGATTACATTTGCATACCTCAGTATTTAAAACTTTGGCCACGTTTAACATGAATGTCTAATGCTGTATTATAAAATATATGACAGAGAATAAAGCCTCTTTAAAGTCTGAATACAGCAGGTTATGTTTGCTTGCAGCTACTCAACAGGTATAAAAGAGAAACAGAAGTATTACACAACCAGGCAGTTGTTGACAGACATATATATTCATCATATTGTAAAAAAGAAAAAAAAAAAAAGAGTATTACATCTATATTTACATACAGCAATATGTGTGTTTAGAATTTTTAAATAAACAGCTTATATGGAGCAGTAAGTGAGAACATACTGGAGGGTATAAAAAATAGATGGCTCTTTCCTTCCCTGCTGTCACTCAGTTATTATTTGGATCACAACAACCTGAGATCAACCAGTGCCTACATTAAAGGGACTCCACTATGTTTTTCAATGAGTTTAAATCCATTTTTAACAATTTAATTTTTCAAAGTTTGTTGTTTTTGTTGACAATAAACTATATATTTTTTTAACATTTAGGATTCAGATAGGGCTGAATTTGATCGATCATTTGTGCCTTCTCTCTGTAGGTTTGAGTCAAAGCAGTCCTGTAAATTGAGCTGTTCCAGTATGTTTAGCTGGTGGACTTTGCTGGACTGTCAGGTGGATTTAGAAAAAAAAAAAGAAAGAAATCCAATTTGCATGCCAATCTGAGCTCAGATGCAGATTATTTAACAGGTACTCACAGTTCTTAAACAGCTTTACGGAAGATGATTTATTCAAAATTACAGAAATGACTATATAATTATAATAATATGCTGCACAATTATCATTCAATCCTTTTTTAAAATATATAAACGTATGGTTAAAAATAATAAGTGTCAGATGTTTTAATGGTTTTGGATTCTTGTGTTGAATAAAATCAGACTGTAGATTTAGTGGAAAGTCTGTGAGGTGTTATTTGCTAAATTTTAAAAACTTTTCTCAGATTGTGCTGATCACCAGCTGATCACCAGCTCTAGCTACGAAAGTCTTCCCTGCAGCGCCAACAAACCCAGAACCTCCGACTTGTCTTATGCTTTGTTTTTATTTAATCCCAAATCTGCACTTTAATTTCTACTTTTCCTCAATGAATTTGTTGCTGTAAAACCAGTGATTCAGAGTGCAAGACCTACAGCCCTGAAAAAAGGTTTTTACAATCTTGGACTTATTTATTTATATTCCCTGTTTTGTCCGTTTCTTGTGTTGGAATGTTTCCTCGTTTTGATCGCATGAACATCGTCATCTCTTTAGCGTCCAGTGTAAATGAAATCTGAGAAAACAAAGGGACAAAAAAGGGAAAAAATGACTATGATTTATGTGTGCTGCAGACAAATACACAGTTTCTACTGAAATATATAAATGCAGTTTCAGTTCAACTGTCAAACACAGAAATGGGACGGTTCACGTCCACAGGTGGACTGTTTCATTTCTGGGCTCCGATGACAAATGTTAGAAACAGTCTCACCTCTGCAGTACTCAGGGTTGAAATTTTCATAGATGGGGTAGAGAGGGTTCTCCTGTTCGCTGCGATGCTTTCTGGCTCTTAGGACATCCCGAATACACTGATACAGGAAGGCATACTGGCACTGCAATGCAACAAGACCGTTATAATGTTGTAATAAACACCTTCCGGTGCTTTTAGAGCATTCACTGCAGAATTCATTCATGTCCCATGGAAAACACAGACATTAATTTCACTAACCAATAATTTGTCAGTTTCCATCAATAACCTTTTTTATTTCTGACAAAAACACGACGATAACAAAATAAAAACTAATCCAAAAGGACAAAATACTATTGATCCTTTCGTCAGCAAATAAAATTGAATTGACAAAAACACATGATTAAGACTAAATCTAAAACTAAATCAGCTTTGTTTTTTCTTTTTTCTTTCCTTTCCCTCAGGTCATCTGGATCCGTTTTTTTTTTATCAGTTCCCAGTCAGAACCAGACACGGAGAAGCTGCGTTCAGCTTTTATGCTTCTTATATCTGGAACAAACTCCCAGAAAGCCTCAGATCAGTTGAAACACTCAGTTTATTTAAATCCAGGTTGAAGACTCACCTGTTCTCAACTGCATTTGAATAAAACACCAAATCCACACTTTTAAGCTTAAATTTCAAAACTTAAATTTTAACTGCTGATATCTACTGTTCTGATTTTATCTACTGTTTTGCTTTTTTTTTGTTTTTTTTAATTAATTTTAAATCCATCCATCCATCCATTCGCTTCCGCTTATCCTTTCCAGGGTCGCGGGGGGGCGCTGGAGCCTATCCCAGCTGTCATGGGGCGAGAGGCGGGGTACACCCTGGACAGGTCGCCAGTCTGTCGCAGGGCCAACACACATTTTAAATCATGCTTTTTATTTGTTTTTGTTTTTAATGTCTCTGTAAAGCACTTTGAATCACCTTGTTGTTGAATTGTGCTATATAAATAAACTTGCCTTGCCTTTATTTGTTTGATCCAGGTTTGATCAAGATTGACAATTTAGTATTATAACGACAGTAATTGGTAGAATTTTCAGACTACCATATTTGATAGCTTCCATTATTAATTTTTTTCTCACGTTTTAATGATGTAGCTCCAGTTTAGTCTAAAATTCTCATTGTAATATTAATAGTTGAACTTGTTTTTTATGTACAATAGTATTTTTTTTTTGATTTGCTACAAACTGGTTTGGGTGTGGTAACGTCATCATAAACTGTTTTTTCAAAACCAATTTGCATTCAATATTTACTAAAAAGGAGGATAACATCCTATTTCTAAATCTTTATTGGTAGTTAAATTCTAGATTAGGTCAATATTTCCTGATGTTTCTTGTCTAATAGTTTCAGTTTTAATGATGTATTACCATAAACCATGCAGATTTATCAATAGCCAATAAAATCTGGTTTCTTTTCTTCCAATTATTTGTTTTTTTGCGACTGGTTTATTTCAAAGTCTATTGTTGTTTGCCTTTGCTTCCATGTGGGACTATCCTTAATCATATTCTAATAAGTAAAATTGAAATAATGACTAAAATACCTGCTAAACATAATGAGATGAACTGAAGTGCTACAATCACTGGTCTAAGTGGGAGAAATGTCTGGTGTACAAGTTGAAATCAAATAATCAAACGAATGTCCTAGAATTCAAAGCTAAATACTTAAATATTTGAATGTAGCTCTTACCTCAGTCTGGACCATGTGCTGGCGGTGCAGGCGGAGGTCGAACACGCAGCCGTAAAGGTCGATGGTTCCTTTGGAGTCCAGCTGCTGCAGAACCCGATCCAAAGCGATGAAGGTCCCTGTGCGCCCGACTCCAGCACTAACAAGCAAAAACATCCAGTTATCAAAGATCTTAAACAGAGAATCAAAGAAGGTTCAAGGACTCAATAGTTCACTTTTTTTTTTTGGGGGGGGGGGGGGGGGGGGGTTTCTAATGGCGGGATTCTGTTAACTCACAGCCAATCAGATTTCTCCCTGAGGACAGCCTCAAGCATCTACCTGCAGTGAACGACAGTGGCTCCGGTGCTGGGCGATCGGTCCACATAGTCCCGGGCTGTCCTGACAAACTGGATCAGGGACTGGGTGCTCTCAGGGACGCCGTGATCAGGCCACACCGTGTAGTGGAAGTGACGCAGTACCCGAGGATAACTGCAGCTGCTCTCCTGTCCAGGTCGATAATGGATTTATTAGGATTGTTATCACCCATAGCGACATTCAAGGTCTGGATTTTGAGGCTTTAGATATAATGTAACATAACGACATAACGTTCGTTTCAACATAACATAGTGGAAATCAACTTTTTCATGGCCACACCAAAAACATGCAGAAATAATCAGAATAATCCTTCTGTAGCCTCTCGATTCACCCTCTCCATGAAACAAGGGTGGTTTCATGGAGGTTAGCTCCTCCCCTTTTAACAGATATTTGTACAGCAGGTGGGTGGACTCTCTGTCACAGAGATAAACATACTGTATAAGGATATCCCCTTAAAACCTCAAATCTCTGCAACTTTACAGACATTGGTTGGCCATGTTTATCACATGAGCTTTATTTGGAGAAGTTATGAAAATGAAAGCTTCACAATAAGTATATCCCTTCTTCATTCTTTAGATATTACTGCTTTTCTACATTTTTACGCTGGAATAAAAAACGAGAGTAAAAAGAAACATACCGAGGTGATCTTGAACTCTCGGATGGTCCACTCAGGCAGGACAGACTCTGACAGCATCTGAATGACCAGATCACCGTAGTACAGAGGCTCTCTGTCTGCAGGCCAGTACTGGTCACACTTCACCTGGAAACACAGCATTCATATAGTTTAATTACTTCTCAGGGTTGAGTTTATCTTCCTTTGCTAACCTGTGAGAAGAATCTGGAGCTCTTTTCAGCTTGCAATCAAAGCTCATAATTTCAGTTTCATAATCGTTCCACTCAAGTGGACATTTTGATCAAGCGGACGCCTCACCCGTCCTTTCTCCACACACTGGGTCACCATGATGATGTTGTAGACGCCGTGCTCCCACACCATCCGCCAGAAATCATCTTTTGTGCCCGGGAGCGGCCCCTGGGTGGCAATGTACTCCCTGCGGTAGTTATTACCCTGCACATGTAGGCAAGAGAGGCGGTATTAGTGTCATTGTCAGTGAGTGCGCTCAGTTTGTGCTTTTTAGCATGTGCTCATACAGGTATGTAGCTGGCGTTGATGTAATCGGAGCAGGGGTCGTCCTCCAGGTACGACAGCTTCACTCGGGTAGAATCATCTAGAAAAATGAAGAAATAAGTCACCAGCGGCTTTCATTATCTTTAACGTGTAGTTTAAACTAACTCTAATGCAATGAGTACTGAACTGGTTTAATAAATGTTGACTGAATTCCTCCCACTACATCCAGCATCCACAGAGCAACGTAACCATAAGGCGTTTTAGCTCCATTTTTGGTCTCCACCTGTTCTTATAAATAATTTCTGGGTTTTTAGCTTCTTAAGGTTTCTCTTACTTCAAAAGCTGTAACTGTCTGCTGTTTGCTGCTGAGCTGGGCACTTTTAGAGGTTATTTATTAAGTAGTCATTTACCTAAAATCAGTTTGAACACCCAGAACTAAAAGTGTGAAGGCTATAAAAGCACCACAGGGCGACAGCCAGACTCTGACTCTAAAGTTTTCTTGTTTCTTGTTTTCTGTGTTTCATCATTGTAGAAGTTTCACTAAAATGTCTTTTTTCAAATTTTTTTTATCAGTTAACCTTTATTAAACTGTCAGTATATAGAAAAAAGGCCAATCAGTTTGGTAGTGGTAGTGTGGTAGTCTTGAGAGGAAAAATCAGGGATAAATTAATATTTATTAATATTTATTAAAAATTGTTTGCCAGTTTTTGGATAACATTAAAAATTTTGGATTAAAACAGGTTTAACTGATGCTCTCAGTCATTCAGTTATTCTTATTTTTTTCTTGCAATTTTAATAAAATTTATATCATCTTATTGCAGCTTTGCAATAATACTAAACATCAGATTCGCACATTTAACCTTAACCCAGCCAAAAACGAACAATTATGAAAATTGCCCAATTAAATTTCTATCAGTCTACTTAGTGAAGAAGCAACCATCATTTTGAGCTACTGAGGGCATATTTGTAAAAGCAATAAGCGCAGATTCCTTATAGTTTAATCAATATGGTCACATTAATGTTTCACCATAGGGTAAAGGATGCAGTTTATGTCTGATGGTGAAATTCTAACACATCCACTCCAGAATAAGTAATGAAAACAGCGTCTCTCACAGCTTTCCTGAGGTTCTTATTATTGAATGTGAAAGATGTGTGAATGCGAAACAGACTCAGTAATGACTCATTTCACTGAGAGAGAGAGAGAGAGAGAGTGTGTGTGTGTGGTGTAAGTGTGTTTACTTCTCTGACAGTTAATTATAGAGGTGATGTTGTAAATGTGGCACCTCAAGTCATAAATCTGATTTTTTTGCAGTTAAAAATAACGGATGCTTAATTACTTTATTTTAAACTGAGGATACTTCAGAAGGAAAAACTTTGAAAATGACAAATTGTGGATGTGGAAATTACATTTATAATTGCGTAAAACAGATGTACCAAACAATCTTCATGTGATTAGAAATCTGTCTGTATATCACTCCCATAGCAAAAACTCAATGAACTAACATTTCAGACATTTAAAACTAATTTGGCATCATCCCCAACGACGCAGACAGAAAACATTTTCACAGATGTATCATAATTTTAAACATTACATTTCACAGATGATTCATTAATTGAGTAATAACAATTAAAAAATCAACTCTTTTGTGCTATTTCAAGCAAATGTTATTGTTACCTGAGTAAAGATTGCGTCATTCAAGGAAATTCAGATTCCGTGTCATTATTTAAAACCGCTCCTTTCTTTTTCTTTCTTTCTTTTTTTTTAATCAATCCATCCTTAATATAATTTAGCTGTTTTTCAGCCCATCATCACACTACCTTTGAATGAGCAAAAATTCAGTTATGCAAATTCATTAAACTGGACTCGGATACGAGGGCTGAAACTTTAAGATCAATTAAATTTGGCCAGTTGTTGGTATCAGCTGATCAACTGGTTGGAGGACATACCATTTTATAGTTTTTAATCTGCTGGTTGGAAAAAAGATGCTATGCGAAACTATTTTGTGACGTGTGGATAATAAATAATATAGAGGACAATCTGCTTGGGTGGCTAAGAAATGGAAACAAAAAGCTAATTAAATGAGTAAATATTCCACATAGATGCTGTATTTTCAGTAGTATTGTGTAATTATGAAGGCTTTTATCACCTCAAGCCTCAGAGTTCATCCTTGTCACCAAGGGAACAGGTGCTGCCTCATTAAAGCTCTTGACGATGTGATAATTGCCATGATTTCCACTTTGATTTATTTTTCTTTCTCACTGAGGGACTTGAAGGGTTGTCAGCTAACTGTTATGTGGAGTGACTGTTTTTTTTTCTTTTTTCTTTTTAACTTTTTGAGAAGCAAAAAAGCTTTAAAGCTAAAAACTGCACTTACATGGCAGGATGTTGTTGTAGCGGTTCTTTCCTCGGTTTTCCGGCACTCGGGCGACATCCATCGTCTGGTTACGGCCGACATCCTTCAGATCCTGAACAGAGATGAGAATAATTACATTTGTACAGTTATAAACATCAGGACTTTGTGACTAACAAGACCAGCCAAAATCTGCTTTTGAAGAAAAGCAGTGCCATTCCTCATCAGAGTCATGGTACATTACTTGACCTTTAAGTTTCAGAGAAGCAATGATTGAAAAGCAAAATGGTTCTGAAAAGGCGGGCAAGTCAAACCAACAGCCAACTGGCATAAGCATGAGCCCAGAACAAGCAGTTTGATTTGCTGTGAAGTTGGTACACAATTGGAAGACTTTCAAGGTTTTTGAGTGTAAGATGGGTGTCCAAAACCCAGAGTTATTCCAACAGAGTGATCTGATGTTATTCAACTGAACTGCGAAGCACTTTGATGCAGTTTAAAAGACCTATTTTGTTTTATTTTATCAGTGACTGTATATCACAGAAGTACTTGTTTTTTTTAATTTACCTGATTTAATTTAAGTTCATTTGTTGTTATTA
This sequence comes from Diplotaxodon limnothrissa, assembly GCF_057381915.1. Lineage (NCBI taxonomy): Eukaryota > Metazoa > Chordata > Actinopteri > Cichliformes > Cichlidae > Diplotaxodon > Diplotaxodon limnothrissa. Next base: position 19,131,760 of record NC_140612.1, read on the forward strand.
ATACCCACACAGTCAAAGGGACTGTGTGGGTATTAATTTTTCCTTATTTTATAGTTTTAAAGGTGCTCAATGATGTCAAGAGAGTGAGCCGTGTTTGGTGAGGAAATAAATGGCTGCACCCGTTAGAGACTCTTCTGTCATTCTTAATGCCAGGGGCTGCTACAACAGTGATTTAATATTATTAATATGCAAAACCTCTGGTAAAAGAAACAGTGTGTCTTTCTGTCTTCCTGAGATTTAACACTCCAAATGAAAACTGAAGACATGCCCAACAAACAAATAGTATGATTGATCAGGTTCTTGAACACACTTTTGTAATAATTTTCATACACTTACCTCAAACTCTTCAGAAAGCAAGTAGTTGGAGTCGGCCTGCAGCTTGGTCAGATGCGACTCGAAATGGCCCGCTTTGATAGGACTGAACAGAGAAAGATAGACAAATACTCAGCAAAAGGTATATACTGGAGGTAGAGTGGTGATTTTTAGCCATTTCAACAAATTAATTACATACAAAGTTTCAGAAATAAAGCCTAAACTCTCACCTGGTGATCCGACGGTTACTGCAACAGAAGATTAAAAAAATGAATTAATTCATGTGACAGTACAATAAGGTGGTGAAACATAGGTTGGTTTATAAAGGTGGGTAATCAACTAGACAGTAACACAAACATAATACAGGAGTGAAAATGATACATTATGTATAGTTTTATCGCCTCTTGTAACATTATGCAGTAAGAAGAATACAATATGGTTCTGTTATAGCAATATTTCCAGTCTAGTAGACAGTCAAAACATCTCTATTATTTAATTCTTTATCTATTACTTAATTGTGTTGGTGAAGTCTTTATCAAAGAAAAAGCTGCATGTAACAGTCCAAAATGTATGCTCTCCTAGAGCTTTCTTTTTCTAAAACAGTCCAGCAAGCTGGATTGGAGTCCTTGTTGTGCTAATTCTGGCCCCTGGGCCTTACATTTGACACCCTTGTTCTAAAATGTCATTGACTGTGATTTTATGCAAAAGTGGGGTTTAATTTAATCATCTATAATTTAGCTGGTTCAATCAACACTTAAAACATCTCATATACTCAGTCAAAGAAAACCTTACATTTGTGACCTTAAAGTCATTTTAATTCATGGCCCACAAGCTGAGGTGGGCTGGCCTATCCTGTGACAGAATGATGGACAGGCTGAGATGTCTGACAGACGTGTAATATGAAAGATACCACAACAACAGCCTATTTTTACACATTCGGTGGGTTTAAAACACTTGCGTCTAATCACATTACTGCAATTTACACGCCTTGCAAAGCTGTCCCGTAAGCTGAATTGGACCCTCTGGTCGGTTCTGGCCTAAATAATGCAGGAATTTTTCATCTGCGATTTGTTTCCAAGTGAATTTGAGATCTGATAATCACTGCTACCAGCAAACGCAGAAGAGCATCGTCTTTATGTCCAGTTAAAAAACACGCTGTAACTGTAAGCTGGGGTCATTTATGAAGCACAGAGAAGCTTTGTTTCTACTCTCTGTTACATTTGTGGTTGATGAGCTGTGGCCAATATACAAATGTATGCAGACACACACACACACACACACTAATTAACAGATGCTGCGGCCTGTGGTGGGTGAATGATGAGGTAATCTGAGAGAGGGAGCGAGCACTTTATTGGAAACTAATTCTTCTTCACACACTCACATATTGGACGTGGGAGGTGTTGGAAACTAATCTCTCCCTCTCTCACGTACTGAAGAAGAATAATTATAGATGTGCCACGCGCACAAACTTACCTCCGGACGCCCATATACATCCCTGAAGTTGGAACTTCTTTCCACATGCTCATCCTCACCACCGGGTTCTCCTGCACAGCCCTACACAGAAAATATCAGCACTGATTAGGAACATTAAGATCAAAGAGTTAAACCAATGAAAACATTTGAGCCGTGCCCTCTACGCTAATAAACATGTTCACCAAATCACAACTAATTAACTCTGTAAATTAGCTTAACAGCTAAATGACTGTGAGAAAACTGATGTGACATTTTGGAGCTAATTTTCTGTTCAGGGCTCTGTTGTGGGGCCATAAATGTTACATAAAGTCATGAAGCCAGTCGGAAATTTCACACTGATGCCACAGAGACAACGCCCCATCCAGAGTTAGTGGCATTGATGGTGTAGTATTAAAAAAAGAAATGTGTGTTATCTCAGATATGCTTTAAAAAGCTGTTAAAGTGTCCATCATTTTGACTTATACAAGAGGAAATCTGCAAACAGAAGAACAGATTCAACTTAAAGGTAAAAAACTCTAAGCTGTAGTTAAAAAAAAGTTTACTATTCTGTTCTTAGTCTGAAATAGAAAAACTTTTAAACTTAGCCAAATTATATTCTCCTTTTTCTTTGCACAATCTTAAACTGTCATATGGTCCAAACAAACATGATGGTAAATGGTCTGTATTTATATAGCGCTTTACTAGTCCCTAAGGACCCCAAAGCGCTTTACATATCCAGTCATCCACCCATTCACACACTGGTGATGGCAAGCTACATTGTAGCCACAGCCACCCTGGGGAGCACTGACAGAGGCGAGGCTGCCGGACACTGGCGCCACCGGGCCCTCTGACCACCACCAGTAGGCAACGGGTGAAGTGTCTTGCCCAAGGACACAACGACCAAGACTGTCCAAGCCGGGGCTCGAACCGGCAACCTTCCGATTACAAGGCAAACTCCCAACTCTTGAGCCACGATCGCCCCACAGGTTCAAATAATGAAGTAAGTGTTTGAAAACGGTAGAAGCCAGCAATCCAGTGTTTGGATCTCAGCCTAATCCGGCTTCATCAACAACTTTTCCTATATTTCACTTTGTTTTTAACTTGACTACAAACTCTGGCTTTCCCGCTTTGTTCTGATCGGTTTAACATTTGTTTTGAAGATTATGTAATCTGTTGTTATATTAATATTTCCCCTCTGTGTCTATCTCTGCTCCACTCCGTGTGTGAGGAAGTGCACTCAACGTGAAACTGTGAGCAGGGAAAGGATGCGCTAACATGACCAACTGGAGTTCAACACCTTCATAAGTCTCTAAGAGAAAAAAACCTAGATGATTTAATTTGAAAATCATTCAAATACACAGCTGTGTTTTAAACTCCCAAACACTGACTCATTCAAAGCTCCCGTAGTGGAGTTTCAGATTAAAGAGCAGGAAATGAGCAGCACATGTTTTGGCTGATCTTACACTTCCAAGCGTCCTTGAGGTAACTACAAGCAGAACACCTAGTGTACTCACACTTTGCGTAGCCTCTGTCTGTAGGCCAGCAGAGAGACGACTGCCACCATCATACCAATGAGGAACATGCCAGCACTCAGACCCTCCACCACACCACCTAGAGGCTCTGACAAAGAACAACACATATCGGGAGATAGCTGAGGTTAGACAGACCAGCTGTGATGTTTCAGCTTTTACTTCATGTGCCCTTGAGTGGAAGGTGTAGATAAAACATCTGTGTCATATTAATGAGTCAAAACTCAAAGACAAATTTTTAAAAATTTAGATGAGATGGTCCCAAAAATTCATTAATTCTACTCATTGCTATCCTTAGTTTACGGAAAAGTTAGGTTTGGTTAAACTCAGGTAAGATTTTTAAAAGAAAAAGAATAAAATCTTTAATCATCAGTGAAAATGGTCGGCCGTCTCACCTGCGTGCGTCCGGAGTGGCTCTGACAGGTAAGTGTCAGTGAAGAGTGGCTGAGAAAACTCTCTGTGGTTCTCGTCAAACAGTCGGGTGAAGGCTCGCACGCTTAGCCTGCGCGAGCAGACACACACACACATACACGGTCAGTAGATGAGGGGAGGTGTTTCTGTGCTCAGTGGCACTTCAGCAGCATCAGTTTCTCATTACCTGTATGATGTTTTGGCTTTCAGCGGCCCGTCACAGAAGGCACCGTAGCTGTCACTCAGATAGAGGTCACCGTCATGGTAATGATCACAGGATCCCCCCAACCGGTCTCCTCCTGCGCCCAGGTTCACCTCCACCACCTGATCAGGTATTGATTGACCACATTAATATATTGACAGATATACAACCAGCACAGTTCTTATTCAGAGGGTGACTGTGATCATTTTTTTAACTTCTTCACTTTTTTAAAAATTATCTTAAAAAATGTAATAAAATTAAATATTTTAATTCTAATGTCTTAAATTTTAATTATGCAAATAAACAATAAATAAAAATGTTCTTCGTGAAGATCAGAATCTTGAGTTTAATCAGCACCTTTATAATGACTAAAGGTTTGGTTGTTTATGTCAAGTCTACAGAAAACAAATATTTTGTTTGCATTTTTAGAAAAGTTAGAAAAAGATCTATTTCAACATGTAATTTGCAGATTACCTGCCCAGCAGAACTCTCAGTGTCCTGTGGACAGCGGCTGGGGAAGTAGGCAGTCTGATAGGCTCTGACGGATGAGTTGCTGATGTAGTCGCGGTATGAGGGCAGTGGGTGGCGCTGTTCTGGCTGCAGCATTTCATTGGCTGTCAGAAGAGACAAAAAAACTTGTCTACCTCCAGTTTGTCTGTCTGGAAATGAATGTAAGTCAAAGTAATGTAAACATGTGTTGGTGTGTTTGTACCATCAGACTCGGCCACGATCACGGTGAAGTATCGGACGGCTCCGTTGGTGTCGCTGAACCAGGAGCAGTTAAAGCGAAACAGGATGGAGGATGACTTGATCTTCGATGACCTTTTGGTGACACATACACTTTGAGGTGGGACAGGAGGGCCTGAAAGGAGAGAGGACTGGTTAAACAAATATAAGTGCCATTTTGACTTTTTATTGAATATATTTTTAGCTCATAATAATTGCAGTAATCATTGTAAAAATTAAGTTGGAATTTTTGTTTATTTTATCAAGATTTGGACATTTTATCAAGCTCAAACTATTTTATAACTGTGAAATTATCATATGACATACATGATTATTCATGGCATTTAAAAATATTGTAATATTAATTGCAAAATAAACAGCACATTGAAATGTTTTTTCTGAAAACTCTGAAACAAGAAATGTACAAAAGTTTATAAAAACAAAAATTCTCAAAAGAGAAAAACAATATTATGCTTCCACAATCAGCACAATAGTATCACATGGTGATCATCACTACTAGTATACCACAACACTGTGAAAAGTATATAAAAATATAGTTTTGTTGTTTCTGAAGAAACTGGCTTTTCCAGTTTCCATTCGCTCTTTCTCCCAGTTTCATCCTTAGCTTTCTCTCTTCCTGAAATGCCACCTATAAAAAACTTGTGGATTTTCTGCCTTTTTCTGTTTCCAGTGCGCTTGTGTCAGGATGATTTATAATGCAACACAAGCACAAAGAGGGAGGAAGAGATGGACGTGAACTAAGGGGGGACAAAGAGAAGAAAGGAAAAGGTTTTAGCAGAGGAGAAAAGTTTCCAGAGTGTTTGGGGTCATGGTGACTTTTTCAAAAAGGGCAAAGAGAAAAATAAAGTGACACTTCAAAGATTAAGAACCTGTGTGTGTGTCTCCTTCCTTCATTATGAACACACACACACACACACACACACACACACACACACACACACACACACACACACACACACACACAAAAGTTCCCTTCTGTTGTTTATTTTTTATTGTAGCAGGAGTTGACTGCACCAGATGTTCAAACTCGGCCTAGTTAGATAGAATCATAGGAGGAAGTGTGCTATTTAGAGGTTTTAGACCCGTAATAAATTAAAGATAACGCCTTTTAGTTCCAATTCAGTGTAAGGTATAGCTACATACATATACAGCAGAAACAAATGGGTTTGACAGCAAACACGGAAAACCAGATGATGTCGAGTCAGATCCCTTCTGTTTCTCTCTGGCACCCATGACAGGATCATGAAGTCATGAAGTTGGCTTATTCAAATAAGAGCTGGGTTTTAGAGTGAGTGAACAATCAATCACAATTTAGTTTGCTTGTAAAATGACAAATGTGACCTTAAACCTGAATGTTATTAGTGAAAAAACTCATGGCGAGTTCCCTAAAATGTGAACCACAATCTGGGAGTGAATTATGGGTGGACAGCTGACGGGCAGCTGTGCCAAAGTCAGTGATGTAAAAAAAAATGTCTGCTGGACGCTTTTCTTGGACTTTCAAGTAAGGAGAAATCTGTTCACAAGAGCTGCTTTATGTTGCTTTAAGTTAGTCATGGGCTGCTAGTTTGACTCATGGTAACTGCTAATTGAGTATTTCTAGCTTGCCATGTGATTACTGGTTATTGTTGATGTGTCAATCACAGCAGTAAAGTCAAACATCAGTCACTGAATCCCGCCTTAGCATTCCACCCGCTCCTCCAAATGTGATTGTGTTTGGCTACAGAAACCCAAGATGGCAGTGGACATAAAGCTTAACTACAAGTTAAAAACATTTGAGCATTTTTAAGGAATTAGTTCAGAAAAGTATAGAATAGTATAATGCCACTGAAACAGGTAAAGAAAACTGACTATGCACAAACTTGGAGTAAAGTCAGTCTTCAGTTCCCTCTTTGTTTCCCAGGTGAGCAGTCCTACTTAAACTGAGGTTTTATTTAAACAACCAAATCCAACACTTTACCTGAGGGGAATATTGGTGTGTGTATGTATGCTTGTCTATCTATCAATATGAGGGCCAATGAAATTTAATGAAAAGTGAGGACTGTTCTGGGTCAGTCCTCACATGCTTAAAGGGTCTTAGTTCAGGGCTCAGGTCAAAAAGGATTAGGTCCAGGTTAGGTGCCTGAGACTGCCTTATGTAAATGAAGATCCTTGTAAGTGTGTGCTTAAACTCACGGTCGATCATAGTGACGGTGGTGTGTGTCACCGGCGGGCTCGTCTGTCCGGCTGATGACACTCTGACCGTCACAGAGTATTTCCTGTATGGCTCCAAGTGGTCCAGTGTCACCGCTGTGACGCCTCCCACTAGCTTCAATGCTGAGATCAGCTCCCGGTCATCGTAGCGCCGACACTCAACCTCGTAAGAGTCAAAGTCAGCGTGTGGAGGTGACCAGGAGCAAGAGAGGGAGGAAGAGGAGAGAGGGAAGCAGTGGATGGACTTTAGAGAAGATGGACCTAGAAAAGAGGGGATAAGGACACAAGGAGAGGAAAGAAGTATAGAAAAAATGAAGACAAGATGAGAAGAAAGATGATGAATGAAAAGTGACAAAAGGAGACAAAAAGAACAAGTCCAATGAACTTTCTGTTTCTCACTTTGCTTATTTTCAAGTTTGACCTTCATGAGTAAAATAAATTCCTTGTGGTGTTTATCTTTTCAAAACAGAGAGCGACAAGTCTGCTGCTGCGAAAGTCCCCATTTATTTTTCCTGATCAGATGATAAAATCACTCTTTAAGAGATGATGAATGTTCCTGAGGACAAAGACAGAGGCAAAGGACAACACATTTGTCATTTTTTGGGCTGGGAGCAGACAGAAGATAGAAAAATAAGATGGAACTTTTGTATTCAAGAGGTGAAAATAAGGGCCTTTGATCTGTAAACATAAGCTAATTATGACATAATTATTGTACTACAAAATTATTTGGATTAAAACTCCTGTGAGTACAACAGATAAATAGATAAAATCAGCACTAATCTGACTGCCCCCTCTTACATTAGCCAAACCAAATAAGTGAATATTTTGCTGAGATTAATTCATTCTTATTTCATTTGTGCTCATTTCTGCTGACCAGTTTTTGATTGGTTATTTCATGCAGTTTAACGGTTAGTAGTTGTTGAAATTCATTCGATTTGGGTAAGAGAAGAAAGCAGGCTGAGTCCGGGTAGGTGTCAAAAATAGTGATCTTTATTTTACACACTTTCAGTGTGGGAAGAAAACTTGCAATACAATCTTCTGCGAATGGACCGCTCCCCATCCTTATATTACCCTGATGACGTCACAGTAAGATCTTACTGGAAATGATAACCGTTCCCCACACTCAAAAAGTTCTCCTTATATAGACATCAACTGCTACTTTAGAGAAAAACAAGTGTGTATTGTGTTGTGCAGTTTTGTGAAAGTATGTACAAAGAGAGACTGTCCTAAGACGACCTCCCTGTCCTTACTTAGTGTGTGTGTGAACGTGCGTGTTTTACATAACTATGTGCATGTTGTTATTCGCCTGAATATGTCCAAGTGACTGGAAAAGGCCCTGCTGGACCCACCAGATCGAGTGGTGTAAATACACTAATGGACAACAGCTTAAGCAGATAGAAAGAATAATACAGAACAACAATAGACTGATTAAAGTTATGATAATCTGTATGCATTAATATCTGCTCAGATTAACATAGATATAATTCAAAGATTATTCTGTCAACTGATTCAACAATGGTAAATGATTAATCAATGATAGGTCTGATTATAACTGTGACCATAAGAATACAAAATAAAATATCTCTTGTCCACATAGTCATTATAACTTAAATCAATATGAATCCATGATTCAGTGAAAGTGTACACAGGTTACATGTAGAGACAGCGTCTATCAATGTCCTCCAAGCCTTTTTGAAATGTTAAAAATAATGGCAAACGATTAAAGGTAATAACAAAAGCTTCAAGCTGTTCCGTTATCATCTTTAAACATTTAAAGATGGATTGATACTCTGCTTTTTGGTTGTAAAAATAGTTTTCGGGCTTTGGGGTGCACTCGCCTGGGTCTGTATTCAGTGAAGAATGAATACAACATACCTCTGATAAACAGACATTACTTGCATTCAGTTGTTTTTCAGAGGGATTTTTTGAGCCTTTTCCTTTAAGTCGTCGTTACTCTTCTAATGATACACAGGGAACTTTTGGCCATGTACAGATCTAGCTTTTAATTTTGTACTTCCTGTCTGAGTGAACTCAAAATAAGGGCTTCTCTGTGGGTATTTATAAATGTGTTAAATACTTCATCACTTCGTCTGCTGGAAATTAAAAAAGGAAGCTGTGAAGAGAAACTGGGTCAGATTTATTTAAATATATGTGACCTGGATATTTTTTATTCCTCTCCCTGATGGTTTCAGTCCCTGCAGCCAAAAACCCTCTGGACAAGCAGGATAGGATTAAAAATGGATTTAACTCCACAGAGAGACTCAGAGCCTCTGTTGTGCTGCCATCAAGTGGAATAAAATCATAAATGCAGCTGGTTTGTAAAATGCTTTTAAAGCTTTGGATCCTCTTCTTGTAAGCTGATAGTATTTTTTAATGTTTGCTCAAATTATCTATAAACATAAATAAAACCATAAAGATTGTCAAATGTGCGGTCAGAGGTTGATTAATCCTGATCTGATTAACAGAAAATGCAAGAAACATGCCAAAATTAATATGCAGAAAAATTTTCCACTAACAGGAAATATTAAGAGAGTAAGGTCAGTATAAATATGTCTGATTAAATACTCGCACAGTAGTAATTGATTTATTTTTCTTCCTTTAGGTTTCCCCTACTTGTTCTTATGTTCCTCTGGATTGGCTGGCTCCTGACTGTTGGTCCACCTTTGGCTCCGCCCCCACTAGTAGTCATCAGAGTGAAGTTGTACTCTCGCCCTGGAAACATCCCGCCCACAATGCAGCTGGTCAGATGGGTTTGTGTGACCGTCAGCTGATCAGGAGGAGTCCACTGCAGACTGAAGTTACTGTAGTCTCCTTTGGTGGGAACAGCCCACAACAGCTCTATTGTGTCATTGCTTGGGCCTTGTTTGACGGACAGGTGGGCAGGCGGTTGGGGAGCTGGGGAAAAAAAAGTAATCAAAATAATTTGGCATTTAAACTACATCAAAAAAATGTGCTTGTGTGTATTTTCATTTCACTCACAGGTGCGCCCAAATGCTGAAACATTATTGGTCAAATCTCCACTGTGTGTGATAACCTCAGCACGGTACAGTCTACCAGGGACCAGCGCAGTGAAGGTGTGACTTTTGTGCTCCGCACCAAGAGTCTGGGCTCCCAGGATGGATCCAGAAACATCGTACAACACCACCTTACGTAACAGGGAAACAAACAAATCAGCATGAGATTCTAATTGAGAACTCCACTGAAATTTTTTCTGTTTTAAAATCGGAGAGTCACGGGGAGGAATTTTAATTCTAAACCATAAAGACCGAACTCTGCAAAACATGGCTAGTGGGATTTATTTTTTTGTGGACTGAAGGAGGAGGTCATGTTTGCAACAGTTTAACTGCAGATATCACAGAGATACATTTACCTCATAACTGCTAAAGCTTCCCTCTCCATGGTGCCAGCTGACTCCCAGTCTGTCCGTCCATCCTGAACTCTCCACCTGTAGAGATGAGACTGGAGATGGGACTGCAGAGCAGAGGGGGGACAAAAAGGAAGAAGACATTTTAACAATGTGACTGAGGTAAGTGAAATGAGAAGAAACAGAAAGAAGAAAAATTTAAGAAAATAGCAAGGAAAGATGGAAGAGGAGAAACTATCTGACTAAATGCCGAGAACGTGGAAAAAATATCTTGAAGGTGAGAAAAGATGAGGACAGAATAAAATGAAGGCTAAGCGATGGCTGTGATGTTTGTATCCATACAACAGCACTGACTGACCGGTTCTGGCCAGCACAGATGATTCGCTGCTCATGTCTCTGCTCCAGCTCACCACCTGCAGCTTGTACAGACTGCCTGCTCTCAGCCCAGAGAACACACAGCTGTCTGCAGCCGAGCCCACCTTCTGCAGGTCCACCTGTTCATCTGCATTCTGAAGAACACACAGCGCACATTAACACGATGAAACTTAGCAAGAACTTAGCTTAGAAACTTAGCTTAGCATGAACATCAGGAAACATGTGAATGTTGATCCCACCGTGTGATGATCCCTCCTGCTCCCAGGAGAGCCCTGCCTGTGATTGGTGGTCCCCTCAGAGATGCTGTACAGGGTCAGGTCATAGATGTCAACATGGCCATCGGATGGACGCCAAGAGAAGGAGAGAGAGGAGGTGTTGGCTGAAATGACCAATAGATTACTGACGGCAGCGGGACCTGAAGAAGAAAGGATTCACCTTGGGTCAAAGTGTGCATTTACAGGAGGTTCTTTCAGGAGGTTCTTTAGTGAAAATACTTCTTTTGACATGGGAGTCTATGGGGCCTGAATGACTGCTGGAGCCTCTAGTGGATGTCACAGAAACTGCAGGGTTTCAACACTTTTTAAAAAAAAAAACATGTAGCAGAAGAGTCATAGTTGTATCATAACTAGTTTTATATGTCATTAACGATCCGTCCTCTTAGTAAAAACTTCTAAATTGCGACTTACGTGTTTGCCCCTCTGCGCTTGCCTCCAGTGACGGCACGCCACCACTCAGCGTTACGACCCTCACGCGATACCACTTCCCTGACGTCAGACCTTCCAGAAGCTTGCTTCGACTCTCGGCTGCGACCGTTCTATTGATCACCACAATGCCGGCCTCGTCCAGCAGCTGCAGGCTGTAGCTGTCATATGCGCCCACTGGTTGCTCCCAGCTGACGGTGAGGCTGTGGGTGGTGTGATCATTATCAGCCTGGAGGGCTGTGACTCTGGCTGGAGCTGTGGTGAAGGAGAGAATTTACCTATGTTCAGTCTGCACTGATCTAAATGACAAAACTCTAATAATCTGTCAGGTGCCTTACCTGTCCTGCCTGTGGCTGTGTTGCTATTGCTTAGCTTCCCACTCATCGATTGGACAGTGATGGTGTAAAGGTGACCTGGGGTCAGCTCTAAAAAGTCCAGGGTGGTGACATGTTTGGGAACAAGACGAGTGTCGATAATGACTCCGTCCTAAAGACAGAAAGTTGAGAGAGAAGTCTTAAGTCGTCTGTTACTCCACCACCTCCGCATCCCTTCATTATACCGTCTGAACATCACCTATTCACAGTGTTGGGGAGTAACGGAATACATGTACCGCCGTTACGTATTTAAAATACAAAATACGAGTAACTGTATTCCGTTAAAGTTAGCGTTTAAAAAGGTGGTATTCAGAATACAGTTACTTTGTTGAAATAAATGGATTACACTGCGGTACTTTCCTGTTTCTTTTTGTCACGGGTCAGGACTGTTTGGGTTTTGTTTGACAGCTACGTTCTGTTGTTCCAGGCGGCAGCGTTACGGTTGCCATGGTTACAGTGCGACGCTCTCTCTCTCTCTGCGACTGTGTGTTTCCTGGGTGAGAGAGCGCCTTTTCGTTGTTGTTGTTGTTGTGCTAAGCTAACAGGCAGAATGCTACAAGCATAGCTCTAAAGAATGTAGCATCATGGGCAGTGTAGTCCGTGTTGCAGGGAGAATGGACTGCCATACACGTTATGTGTCTGTGAGCACGAGGAGGGAGAAAAAGGGGAGTGGAAAGGTACGAGTTATCATCGAGGAAAAACGGGAGCTGGAAGCATGTAAATATAATAATAACCACTTCAGCCAAGAAGAGTGCCTGACGAGCCCAGTTGTAAGTAAGCTATTAGGACTCGACTGTACACCGTGTTCGTGTTTTCCTCCGAAAACAATAAGTTCCATTGGAGCAGTCTTTCAACGCCTCTCTCTTGTCTCTCGCAAGAAAAGTTGACCCACACAACAAAGTAAAGCTATTTTTCGGCTACGAGCCGACAGGGACCCCACCGTATTAGTCAGAGGTCCCTTTACTACAGTTCGGAGTCGCGGACCTTCAGTAATAGTAATAAATCATACAGCAATAGTACATTCATGTTGTTGTAAAAAGCATGATAATAGATTAAATGGTAAATGGCCTGTATTTATATAGCGCTTTACTAGTCCCTAAGGACCCCAAAGCGCTTTACATATCCAGTCATCCACACATTCACACACTGTAATCCAAAGTATTCAGAATACGTTACTGTCATTGAGTAACGTAACGGAATACGTTACAGAATACATTTTGGGGCATGTATTCTGTATTCTGTAATGGAATACATTTTAAAAGTAACCTTCCCAACACTGCCCATTCATCAGTCGACCCAATGCGTACATGAGCTGCTCGTGTTGGTGTGGAACTGAAAGTACACACATTTTTAGATGTCTTTAATTTTTAATACATTTAATTTAAATTATGAGTTCATATGACTGCTGAATGTTTTGAGCTCAAACTAGGGTGTACTCATGCTGGGAATGTTTGCCTCGTACTGTCCTTTAGCACAATTATCCCTACACCCAGGCCCATGTTTGTTATTAAAGCAATTTTTACAGCAGAATGTTGATTTCCTGTCTGAGTTATATACCACACCCTGAACTGTCATCTCGTGCTTTGTTGTGTTTTTTTATACAAATAAAAACATTTCCATTATATTATACTTATACAGAACAGGTACAAAATCACACTGAACCTATTATTCCATCCAACTGTATACATTTCAAACTAATATGTTTATGATAAGTGTGAAACTTGCAGTGTTTCATATCAGATGCATTTTTATGAATTGCAGTTGAAGTTGGAATCAAAAAAGGGGTTAAACAAATCATGTGGTGAGGTGTCTTTGGTATTAACTTACCACGGTCAACAGGGACACAATGTACATGTCCAGATCTCCTTCGCCAGGCATCCAGGAAGCCAAAAGTCCAGCAACAGAGTCAGTCAGACCAGGTTGTGGAACCAGGTGGAGGTTTCCTACAGCTCTGGGAACTGAAGACGAGATGGATTTACTAAACTTCAACCCAAGATGCTTGCAGTGAAGCTGTGAACATATACTCTGCATTTCTAACCTGTTCGCCCCTCAATGAACTCTGCTCTCTGATATGATCCACTGAATGTCGCCACCACAATCTTATAAAGCCGCCCAGGCGTCAAAGAGGTCAGCCGGTGTTGTCGCACCTCACCACCCAGCGTGACCGGAGGGAATACTCGAGAATCGTTGAAGAGCAGAGTGACCTGGGAGTACAGGAAGTGGTGCAGTGAGATGAGTTCATCCTCTGGGAAACAGGGGTTCAATTCATGTTTGATGATACATTTTAACATTGTTAAATCATATCAGTGGGAAAATGCACTTAGAATACTTCACTTACTCCGCAATTTTTAAGTAATTATAGTATAGTTATTTTAACCATAACCCTATTAAACATACTTAAAGTACCTGCTTACTCGATCATATTTTTAAATTCCCTCAGTAATATCTGAATTACAACACATTATAGCTGATACTGATTATTTAGACCGGTGTTCAGGTGTTTGTCTATGAATTACTAAATATTTTTTAAACAAAGTTTTGTGAAGCACACCTCATAGTAATCCACGTCTCCAGGGGCAGGGCTCCAGGTGATGTTCAACTTGTCGGTTCCTGCATTGCTGAGTAACAGATTCTGAACAGCTGCAGGAACTAAAATACAAAATTCATCCCAATCAGGAGAAATAACACACACAAAAAGAACTTTTCTGTAATATTACCATGTTAGGTCATTTTTCACGTTATCTCTCACTCACAGGTGCGTCCATCAGTGGAGATGCTGCTGACATAGTCTCCACTCCAGGTTTCCACAGTGACAGTGTAGAGTCTACCCGATGTCAGAGATGAGAAGACGCACTCGTTGTGTCCTGCTGAGACACTCTTATTCTGCAGCACGGTGTGATTGTAACGGATCAGAACCACGTAGCGGTCGAGAACCCCAGCCGCTTGGCGCCAGTACACCTGAAAGTATGACACAATATGATCACATAGTAATATTTAAAAATTTAAAGAATCAATCAATCAGCTTTATGACTCTCTGTTGGTTCTAGCTTTACTCTTATTTGTACGTTTGATAACTCCTTCACCCAAGTTAACTAAACCTAGTTATGGCTAGACCAGGTGCTCTAGTTCAAAGCTGATGGTGGGGTTCCTCAGGGCTTGGTACTTAGCTCATTTTTATTTTTAATACATATGTGCTCAGGCATGTTAGAGTAGTGCACATCATCAATGTTATGTAGATGACACCCACATCTATTACAGCTGTAATCCCGACACGAATAAAGTGTGCCACCTGTTTTGCAGACAACAGCCACTCCTGTTTTAGCTGTAACGGTTTGTGTAATGGGTGCTAATTTGTTCTCAATTAAGCCACCTAGAAATATTTGTTTTGATGATTATTCAGCCTTAAAACAGATAAGCCCCACATTAATTTTGGCTGTGACTCTTTTGTTATGTGTAAGATTAAAGTGTCTTAAAAACATGAAACATTTAATTAAAAATATATAGTTTATACAGAAATCCCAACACATTATTTGAGGGTAATTTAAAGTAGTGAGAAATTTCCTTTTAATCTACTTTTGTGTCTTGTCAAAAAAATGACACTTTTGCGACTTAATTCCTCTTAACAAATCCATAATTTAGTCTCTCAGAGCCTGAAGTCGCAACACAGGTTCAGAAGTAAAATCGTTTTTGGACTATCAAAAAAAAAAACCCCCAAACATTCAAATATCCCCGAAAGTTGTCTTTTTCTGAGATGTAGACCACTTAGGTGATCATTTCACTAAGAGAGCTTTAAAAAAACAAATAAAACAAGTAAAAAACTGCAACAGTAACACCACATTAAATTAAATGTTATTCTTGTTACACAGATATACCTTGAGGAAGTTGTCTCTTCCAGAGTGAACAGCTATTGGATTTTGCACAGTGGCTGGTTCTGCAAAATGGAACAAAAGACAAAGCAACAGAGATGTTTTAACTTAAGTACAAACAAAACTGGTAGATGGTAAAATAAACATAAACTCAGACAAATATAAGACTTTAAAAGGACTGGATTCTTACGTGTTCGAGCTAGGACGGTGGCGGAAGTCTCCAGGTCGCCACTCCTTGTTTTTATGACCACCGAGTAAAGCCGGCCAGCCTCCAGCGACCTGAATGAGCACTCAGGTGGTGAGGAGTGGGACACAACAAATTTATGTTTAGAAATTCCCTTCCTCTCCTCAAGGCAGACCAGGTAGCTGTCCACGACTCCTGACACAGGACGCCACGACACCTGCAGAGCATCAGACTTGCCGCCATTTGAAACAGTTATCTCAGAGACAGGCTCCGGGGCTGAAAATAAAAATATAATTGTATCGTTTTTACTACAGTGTTAAATATTTGTAATATAGAGAATGAAATGAATGTATCTCTTTAAAAAAAAGTGCATAAATTGTAAATTCAAAAAAACATAAATAACCTTTATCCCCTTTGTTTCTCAAACTTTTCTTAAAAACAAACAATGAAAATTGCGTATGCCATTGCAGATACAGCAATGATGCCACTTACTGACCAATAGAAGGTTATTTGAGGGGATTGAGGGTGGAGTCAGGTTTTGTTTCTCTACAGTCTAAATACTGATTCGTTAGCAGGAGAACAATACAGACATTCACATCCAGAGGATTCTGAAAGTATCTGGAACATTCTATGGGAACACAGTACAGTAAGTGCTCTGAACAGGAAGTGTGTGTTTGCTTGTATAAGTGTTTATGTGAGATGTAATATGAGTCTTAGACTTTCTGAGGACATTTAAAAGACCAAATAATGCCAAATTTTGTCTTCACATTTAAACAGACCTTTAAAGGGTCACTGCTGAGTCCAGACTTAGTTATGGCTCAGATTGAATTTTAGGTTTTGGTAGAAGGTAATGGTCCCAAGAAAGCGACAAGTCTATTGCTATAGTGCCCATGAAGACAGGTAAACAAGTGTGTGTGTGTGTGTGTGTGTGTGTGTATGTGTGTGTGTGTGTGTGTGTGTGTGCGTGTGTGTGTACAGGAAGCCTTTGACCATTAGGAGCATTTTGGTTTGTGTGGAACATTCCAAACGTTCTTTTTAGTGTTTCAGCCATTGTTCTAGAAACCACCTGATGTTGTCACATAACATATTTTTACTTACCACTTTACCTAACTTTAACCACCACAACCTGAAACCACACCAGGTGGTAACCAACTTCTCAAAAAGATAATGTCTGACAAGTCATCAACATGTCATGCTTTCAATAAACAAACAAGAAAAAACCCAAAACATTTACATGTTTTGTTTTGGGTTTTTAAGCAGTTATTTTACAACATTATTCATCTGAAGAGAAGTAAGGAAAAAAAATTTTGTGTTGAAATCATACTCTTTCTTTTGACTAAACTTTAATATTTCCAGCGAGCCTGATTTTACAGCGGTCCACAAAGTCGACTCAGGAGATTTTTTAGTTACTGTAAACTGTCTGCTGACATTCCTGTTCAGACTGTTTGGTTGAGAGGGTCACTGAGTTTTTCCTGTTCACAGACGCCGAATCTGTTCACCACAAGGGAACACACAGCAATATTGTCTCTACACAATAAGATCCCAGCAATCAAACGGTGTTACATAAGCTGTCGTGCGTTTGCATGTTTGTGTGTTGTAAACATTTCACAGTTTCTCTGGCTTCCTGAACAGTAACAGTTACTGTAAACTGGAGCTTTTTTGTTAACATGATTTTTCCCCCTCTGAAAACAGAATAAAAAATGAGTGTAAATAAATATTGAATTCCAAACAATGTCACATTCACGTGTGCAGAGGGAGTACAAACACAGCTGTGCCCTCAGGTTCATTATTTAAATACAAGCACTGATTTTTTTTTCTTTTTCAGCCACTCTGTTGGCGATTTGCTTCTTTGTATTGGCTTGTTATCCTATTTCACGACCCAAGCTTTAGCTTTAGAAAAGGTCATCTAGCATTTGATTTTAGAAAATTAATGTTCAAAATAGGACATGTGGAGGGTTGGTGTGACAGAGGAGGATATCAGGGATTTATTGAGATGAGGGTTAGGGTTGGGGTTAGGCAGATGATCTGCTGTGGTGACCCCTAAAGTGAGCAGCTGGAAGATGAAGAAGAATGATGGACTATTCCAGATGGGCAAAACATCATCCTTTATAGAGGTGCTTGCACTTACTGATGATTAATCAATCAAATAAAATTGATTAGCTGCTACTTACCCAGTTAATTTCTGTGGAAGTAGGGAGTTTTGACCTTATTTTTCACATGATTTTTATTTTTAGTTTCTATATGTATTTTTTTTTTTATGATGTGAAATTATTAGAAAGGAGAGACCTCTTAACATAACCCATTAACAAGAAATACATTTTCATCATAGACTGCAGAGATATAAAGGTTTAATAAAATGTCACCTGTGCGTGCCTCCAGACTGATGGGTTTAGACTGTAGCCTCCCACTGACAGTGACAGCCTGCAGCCTGTAGAGGGTGCCAGGTGTCAAACCAGCCAGCAGCAGAGAAGAAGAGCTAACTGAAACGCTGTAGTTCTGAACCACAACACTAAAAAGGAAAATACATGTTAATATTCACACTGACATGAATAAAAGTTAAAGCAGAGTGGATAAATGTATAACGAGGGACTTTAAAAGCAGCTGTAGATGTTGCTGGCTACACATACTGCATGATTGCAGTTTGACTTCTATCTGTTTTAAGACGTGGGCTGAAAGATGAATGATCTCAGACCTCGTGTAATGCTGTAGATTTTACAAGTGTTTTAAATACCCTGATCAAACAGAAGTTACTGTAATAGTTTCCTTATAGACACACCTATCCTGTAGCAATGTCAACATGTACAAGTCTACATCTCCTGGTG